>NC_058085.1:31884448-32246575 GCF_014858855.1 Bufo gargarizans | reverse complement strand
TGACCTGGATAGCCTGATCCACAGAAGCATATTTCAGAGAGAATTCCTCTGACGGAATCAACGAATTGAGACTTGGAACGTGAGAGGAATGAGGAGCAGACAAATCATACATCAACCGAAATTTATCTAAATACTTCCCGTGCACCACCCTCACCGGGCTCACCCTTCATGTATGAAAAGGAGGGGACTCAAAAGGACCTATGACGAAGCCTTTCTCCAACTCACTCTTTAACAGTTCGTCCACTAAACCTGCATGTTTGAAAGCAGACTGTAGATTTGGACATTCAAACGTATGCTGCGGCAAGGTAATGAGCCCGGTGTGAAATCCCTGGGAAAACCCTTCCACCAGGAAAGATCGGAACGGTTGAACTGGGTGAAGCCGTAGTAGCCAATCTAAGAGCTCTACGTCCACCCGGCTCAGTCATGCCGAGGATTTCAAAGTACACGCCGTAACATGAATAGGTTATTGGTTACTTACTCAGGGCCTACACCTAACTTCACCATATATCCCTTCCAAATAATTTCCCAATAAGACACCACACACTCTGCTTGGATTAAATCGGCCACAGCAGCCGTTTTATTAATAAAATAAATACATCCATAAATAACAATAAAATTAAAATTAACATTAACCCCTGACGAGGGAGATCGTAGAAGCCCCAAAATGTTACCATCCACAAGAAGCCAACCTGGCAATTCCATCTTGCCTCCAGCCGTAAACACCAGCTCGGAGACACCAACTGATGGACGCCTCTCCGATCAACCAAGTGCCTGAAACTATGAGAGTCCAGCCCCACCATTGAGGCCCTCCCATTTCCAATACGGTCATATACCACCAGCTTCTATGATCTCCCACCGCCAACAACATGCAGCTTGAAACCTACAACCCCCCTTAAGCCTGCACGTTCCTCCACAAACGCAAAGCACGCTCGATTCCACTCTGCAAACCCAGCGCCCACAGATCAATGCCCACCGCATTCAGATGAACACCATCAGCTCTCCAAAAAACCCCAGTCCCCGCCTCCAAATCCGAATGCTGAACCGCCACCGCCCCATTACGCGCCATAAACCTCCCAATAGCTCTATTCACCTTCACTCTGGCCTTATTAATGCGCTCCACCGAACGTGCCTCCCTCCAAGTCTTACGAGCCACAATATCGGACCAAACAGTCACCATACCCGGAAACATAGACCACAACCTCAAAAGGTCAAACTTGATATCCTTAATCAATTCCCGGCAAGGCCAAACCCCCAAATCATTACCCCCAACATGCAACACCAAAACATCAGGGTCAGGATCCAACCTCGCAAACTGGTGCACTTCCCTCAACACACTCCCCCACAACATACCCCTATTCCCCAACCACCGTAAAACCGCTTCATCCCTATTGAACCCAAACTGCCGCCCCTCCGGTCGCAGGTCCGCCCGAAGCGCGCCCCAGAACACAAAGGAATGCCCCAGAATCCACACCAACGCCGCTCCTGCAACACAAATTAATTAAAATTAATGACAGCACCCCCAATCACCAACCCCCCAACCGAACATAAGATTTAAAGCGCAAAGATTCCCAATCTTCTTGATAACCTCCTCGCTCAAACCTAACCTCGCCGCCTCCGTCGCCGCCCCAATCCTTTAGGAATGACCCGTAAAATTCTTAGAGTCCATCCCTAACGCCCCCAAACACTTTTTAAACACCTCCACGAACTGGAAACGAGAAAGAAAAGACCCATCTTCGTGCCTCAGCAGGGGCCCTTCATCCCCGAAACTCACCCCCTCCCTGTACCGACCCACAACATCGAACCGGACACAACACACAACCCGGCACCTCGAACAGCGACACACTACAACCTCTACCCTCCCTATCTTAGAAATGTGGATCCGCACCACCACCCTATCACTATACAAATCAACATCCCCCCGCAGGGACACACTAACTCACCCAACCGAAAAACCCCGAAAAACGCCAATGAAAAGGCTAATCTGAACAACCGCACCTCACTCATTGCCCTACAAATCACACCCACCTGCTCACCAATCCGCAACAATAAAGCGAATGAAACCGGCCACCTCTGATCCGCCACCCGCTTCCCCCTTCTACACCCTTTCAATACCTGCCTTACTAAAAAGGTTTTGGTAACATCTGGTAGACCCCGAAGCTTAAAACCGAATGCCAAACCCGCCATAACCCGATTCACCTGCACTACTGACCGCCCCACCTCTACCATATGCCCTAAAATCAACACCAACGGAACCTCACCCTCATCAACGCCCACACCCAAATCCGCACACCACCGCTCTCAATCACTCCAAGTCTTACCGTAAGCCATCCAAGTGCCAGCGCTCAAAGACTCCCTCAACAATCCCGCTACTGTACCTCCAATAGATCCCACAGAAACTCTGGACACACCAACCCTACCGCCTCTGCCTCCGGGGCCAGCTGCCAAAAAGGCTCCCACTGCAAACGAGAAAGAGAGTCAGCCACACCGTTAATCTCCAAACAACATAACATCAAATGCTGCAACAACTTAACCACAGGGGCAGATGACGCCGTTAATCCATTGATCGCCTGCACCACCCCCAAGTTATCGCAGTGAAAACAAACCTTCCTATTGCGGAACTCCAGAGCACCACCGCTAGTACAATTCCAGGAAACAACTCCAGCAACGCAACATTGCGAACCCAACCCTTCAGCACCCAAGACTCGGGCCACTGTCCCGCACACCACTGGCCATTGCAAAATTCACCAAAGCCACCCCACCCGCAGCATCCGAATACAAATCAAAATTAACGTTATCCACCACCTCTCCCAACACCAATGCCCTACCATTAAAGTCCCTTAAAAACCTTTCCCAAACCGCCAAATCCCCCTTCAACTTACACCCCAGATGAATAAAATGATGCGGAGCAACCACCCCACCAGTAGCGGCCGTCAACCTCCTACAAAAAATACGCCCCATCGGCATAATCCGACAGGCAAAATTTAACTTGCCCAACAATGACTGCAAGTCCCGCAAACGAATCTTGTGTGACCTCAACGCACTCCCAACCACCACCCTCAAGTCCTGCACCTTCTCTTCCGGCAACCTACACTCCATCCTAACCGTGTCAATAACAATGCCCAAAAAACTCAACTCCTGTCGTAGGCCCCACCGTCTTACCTTCCGCCAATGGCACACCGAACAACTCAAGAACAGACTGCAAAGTGGACAATAACAACGAACAAACCCGCGACTCCGCCGGACCCAAGCATAAAAAATCGTCGAGGTAATGGATAAGCGACGCACACCCCGACACATCCTTTACCACCCATTCCAAGAAGGTACTGAAGGATCAAAGTATGCACAGGACACTGAGCACCCCATTGGCAAACACCTATCCACAAAATACTCGCCATCCCAGAAACAACCTAACAAGTGTAAACTATCTGGGTTAACTGGGCAATAACCTGAACGCTGCCTCAATGTCCGTTTTAGCCAACAAGGCCCCTGGTCCTAACTTACGCACCCAACCTACCGCCGCATCAAAGGAAGTATAGACAACCGAAAAAAGTTCAGGATCAATACCTTCGTTGACCGACGCCCCCTTTGAGAAAGACAAGTGATGAATGAGCCGAAACTTGTTCGGCTCCTTCTTGGGCACCACCCCCAAAGGGGAAACTCGCAAATCCTCCCACGGAAAGTCAACAAACGGCCCATCCATCCTACCCAACGCCACCTCCTTAGCGAGCTTCTCCGACACCACCTCCCTATGCTCCAAAGCCGACCTCAGATTCTTCTTAACCCCCAACACATGTTCCACCGGGCGAGATGGAATACTAAAACCCTCCGTAAACCCCCCTCAGCAAAAATTCTGCCGCTCCCCTGTCCGGGTATCTATCTAGGTACCCTGCCATCGTGCCCACCCGCACCGGTGTTCGACCCATTAGCACCTGCCTCACCCCCCTCTGCTTAGCACCCCTGAAACAACGGCTGGCCCCATGACCTCCCCCGCAGGAAGAACATTTGTGCTTAAATTTACACTTGGGCCCAAACTTGCAACTCCCCTCATTAAAGAGAAAGCAAAAGCCATTGGCCGCTGCAGTTGCAAATCCCGACTGACCCGACTCCCCATGCTCCCCCCGAAAGGGCTGCCTGGACCGTACCGGCGCCGTCACCTTCATCCACAATCCAATATCTTTATGATCCCACCGCATACTCCGGTGGACCGCTTTCCTCTGATGAAACTGCTCGTCATACCTCAACCACCCAGAACCCCCATAAACCCTATACGCCTCCCCAATAGCATCCAGATAACAGAAAAGCGCCGAACAGCTGTCCGGCGCCTTCTCCCCAATCACGCTAGCTAATATGGCGAACGCCTAAAGCCAATTCGCAAACGTGCGCGGTATAAGCCTATAACGCCTCTTCTCCTCCTCATCCCTTTTAGACCCATCTCGCTTCCCCAAATCGAGATTAAAACGCTCCAACGGCAGAAGTGAAAAAATCTCCACGTATTCCCCCTGCCATATCCTATCCCTGACCTCCTGCTTCAAATGCGCCCCCAAAGGCCCCTTAAAGCACACATATACCTCCCCTCTGGCCGCATCATCCACCCTGCGGCCTATCGTCCTCACCACCCGCCTGCGTCTGCACTGATACCGAGGCCGCAGCAGCGACGCCAGAAATCTATCATGACGGCCTCCCCTTACACTACGTTCTAGTCCAGCCTCCCTGGATGCGCCCTGAAAGCAAGTGGCACAGACATGCAATAACCTTCACTGACTGTAGTTACAAGTAGAGTAATTAAAGTTGGTACAAAGCTGTGCTTTCCCCAAGAAATGAATCGGTCTGCCCAGTATGTCATACTGTACTGCCTGCTGACTAGAACCCGGGGTGCTTTGACTTCTGGAGGTACTGGGAACAGCTGTAAGGTCAGCTTATGGACACCAAGTGGTGGTGGGGGCAGGAGACTGACATGTCGCACACACCGGAGATTTCAAACTGGCGAAGTGCCTGCAAAACAGCTTCATGTCAATGTTGCTCCAGTTTGTAACTACCTGAAACTGGGCCCAAATGGCTGCCGCTTTGGCCGAGAAGGACCTGTAATAGTCATAGAACGCCGATCCCTCATACTTATGTGCCAGATCCACCACCCTATAAAGGTAAGTGTCAAGTTCTTCTCTCCTGTGGGGGCTGGCGGAACACAACACATCCCTAAAAAGACTGAAATCCAGCACGAATTCAGCCAGTGACAGCTTGCGACTAAGCCTTGGGTCCTTGGTCTTAAGCACCACAGACACCTCGCTACAGCCAAAGGATTTGTTCTTCGCCATGTCATGGGACGATATTAACAAGGATTGCCAAATTAATCCTTGCCCTCCAAAATATCCTTCTTAATGCTTGGCCTGACAAAATAAACTGGCGCTACCGAAGGCACCCCCCACCCTGTAACGGATTAGCTGTTGCCAACAAAATAGGTATAGTACCTCCCACCGCAGTCAGATGTGCGACAATACCAGCCGGCCCAACTACCTGAGGGGGGTCACGACATTTCTCCATCTCCTCCATCGGGGTTTGTAAATCCTGAATGAAGTCGTGAGAGTGTTCAACACTGCATGGATCTGCACCAACGAAGTGTTGATGGAAGTGTCGTTGCTCGTGGAAGGCCTGGCTGGTGCTGCACTAGGGAAAAGCAACTTGAACAGTTCCGCCTTTCTGGCTGTAGCCACAAACGGAATGCCTCTTCTTAAAAGTTCAGCCGTCAGCTTTGGCACTGTCCATGACCTAAGGGATGGGATGCTGCCTTGTTCGGACCCTCTGCCTGGAGATGGAGGCAAGGAAGCAAACTCCTCAATGTCAGAAGGCTGAGACATGACCACTGAAACAACCAAACAAAACAAATTGTGATACATGCGCCCTGCTGCCCGCGTGCTAGGCAGACAAGGTGACAGACTTAAACCCCTCTCTCACCATGCAGCGTGTAAGTAACATATGCAAATGCCAATGAGGCCGACACGAAGTATGTTAGTCGTTTCCACTGACGTATGGAAAAGCGAGCCCGAGTTTGAATCTGCGACGTGACAGATCAATTATAAACGAATACTGCGGGCTGACGTACCTACGGACGTGGCAGGTAATGTATAAGAATAGGAATTGTGGAAAACTGACCGTATGACGTATGGAACTAGTCTACGAAATATGAGACATCGTATGCCTGTCCCCCGTGATAGAGTGCGTACTGTATGAGGTGATGCGCCCAAACCTGGAGAAAGCCTGCAATCAGCTCCGATTAACAGAAGCTAGTAAAAAGTAGTTGCCCTTGCACTGACAATCATGTCCAGTTGACTTGAGACCATACGCATGAATTTGGAAATGCCCTTTAAGAACTGATTTCAGAAAATGACATCTGAGCAAACATTTGAGCCAAGTTAACCCGGAACTGCATGTTAAAAAAAAAAAAAAAAAAAAAAATCAAACCTAGATCTCCCTCCCTGCCTTCCTCACCTTCCCACACACAGTTCAACAAACCCGAAAGAAAAGGTCTGATAGTAAATTCTCGGAAAACCCTTGAAGATGAAGTGGGAGAACCCAGCTTCTGCAACACTCCGTCTTGTGGAGCGCTCGTAGATGACGTCAATGACCCGGAAGTACAGAGGACATCCGTTACCCGCCGACGTGCTGCCCCTGTGAGCCGTGTCAGCTATGAAGCCATCGGCTGCTCCCACAAATCCCCCCAAAAAACAAACGTATCAATGTAGTTCTTATTGGCATACACAAATATTTTGCAACAGTCGATCTACATATGAATAATTTATACGTTGTTCGAGTTTTGCTAAATATTGTTCTGGCATGCAATATGTAATAAAATACAGTGCTGTAATTCAATATTGCTTACAGTGAGAATAACTTCTTCATCCTCATTAAAGGTTTTTCGCACCATTTTATTTTTTAGGATTTTATTTTTGGAAGACTGCCAATCCATTAACCAAAGCGAAACTGAAACCAGGTCATGTGACGCGATTACTATCTCGTCCTCACGCGATCATTCATAACGTTTCCGATTTTCGGGTAAAAATCGGGAATTCGAATATAAAGATTGATTTCACCCTACTTCTTTCTATGTAGCGAATATTTGAGAGAAAAAAATGTTATTTAGAATATATATATTTTTTTTTTTTTCAATACAGTTGTTCGGCATACTCCTCCCCGACAAGCGTCCCCGTCACCCTGGGAACAACTGTGGGTTAGAATATACCATCGGATCTGAGTTTTCACGATCGCAGGGAAAACTCAGATCCAATGATATATTCTAACCCACAGCCGTTCCCATGGTAACGGGACACTTGTCGGGGAGCAGTATGCCGAAATGAAATAACAGTACATATCGAAAAAAGACGATTATTTAAAATAACGAATATATTCGATATATTGCTATAACTTTAGTTTTTTAGAATATTCGTCATATTCTAAAACAAGATTACAAGACTAAATAGCAATATAGCGAATATTCATAAAATACACATATAGACTGCAATTTAGCTAATATAGTGCTATAGTATTTTTTTTAAATAGTGTACATTTTTCCCAAGTCTGAAGTAAAACAAAAAATGTGACTATAAAAAAATACTATAGCACTATATTATAATGTCCAGCAGTATTGATCCCTTTAAAACATAACTTTTACTCTTCGAATTATAAAAAAATACCACCGTAGTGGTTCACCAGTGAATAAGTGAAAAGACGAACAACAATAATAATAATAGATACAAAAGATATGTCTGGGAGCTAATAGTCAATCCACTTCTAGAGGGATGAGTGAACACAGGGCAGCTGAGGGGAGCAGTGGGCAAACCTGTACTCTCCCTATGCTCACCCTAGCTACAACCTCAGCCCAGGGACGCCTCCTTGTGGTGGAGACTCCCTGTCCTCGTTCCTGGGCTGACTGCCCTGCGTTTACCCTCCTCTCAAAAAATAACAAAGTAAGCTCCCCAAGACGCTGATGGGTGTAGTCATGTGTCCCTGGTAATAAATTACTTACAGGGCCACCGGAGTGGATAAAGACCAATACACAAGGTGAATTGGATATATATCACCTTTAAACCTATGGAGCCAAACCCTGGGGCATCAAACTGGTGCGTTCCCAGGCTGGTTCCACACAAGCCCCTACGCGTTTCCCCTATCACTAGGTTCATCAGGGGGCATACATGGTCAGAGATACAACCATCATATAAGGGATAAATTAAAGATACTTAAGATATAGTTGAGGCAACAGGACCAGAGACGCAGATGGAGGAGGAACAGGACGCTACCAGGACGCAGCTTAAATCTTCCTGGGTGAAGTATTGGCCCATATCTTGTGGGCTCTTTATCCTCCTGACTGCACAGGACACTAAGTGGGACATACCAATTGGGTCCCTTGGTCCTATGCTTAACACCATCTGCGTCTCTGGTCCTGTTGCTTCAACTATATCTTAAGTATCTTTAATTTATCCCTTATATGATGGTTGTATCTCTGACCATGTATGCCCCCTGATGAACCTAGTGATAGGGGAAACGCGTAGGGGCTTGTGTGGAACCAGCCTGGGAACGCACCAGTTTGATGCCCCAGGGTTTGGCTCCATAGGTTTAAAGGTGATATATATCCAATTCACCTTGTGTATTGGTCTTTATCCACTCCGGTGGCCCTGTAAGTAATTTATTACCAGGGACACATGACTACACCCATCAGCGTCTTGGGGAGCTTACTTTGTTATTTTTTGAGAGGAGGGTAAAGGCAGGGCAGTCAGCCCAGGAACGAGGACAGGGAGTCTCCACCACAAGGAGGCGTCCCTGGGCTGAGGTTGTAGCTAGGGTGAGCATAGGGAGAGTACAGGTTTGCCCACTGCTCCCCTCAGCTGCCCTGTGTTCACTCATCCCTCTAGAAGTGGATTGACTATTAGCTCCCAGACATATCTTTTGTATCTATTATTATTATTGTTGTTCGTCTTTTCACTTATTCACTGGTGAACCACTACGGTGGTATTTTTTTATAATTCGAAGAGTAAAAGTTATGTTTTAAAGGGATCAATACTGCTGGACATTATACTTTGACTTCTAGATCCTTTTTCATTGATTTACATTGATTAAGCTGGACATTTATAGCACTATATTAGCTAAATTACAGTTTATTTGTGTATTTTACAAATATTCGCTATATTGCTTTAACTTTGTTTTTTAGAATATTCGTAATATTCTAAAAAACAAAATGATAGCAATATATAGCGAATATTTGTAAAATACACAAATAGTCTGCAATTTAGCTAATATAGTGCTATAGTATTTTTTTTTAGAGTGTGACATTTTCCCGAAACGGAAGTTCAGAAAAAAAAACTAATTTAACTATAAAAAAAATTACTATAGCACTATATTAGCTAAAGTACAGTCTATTTGTGTATTTTACAAATATTCGCTATATTGCTATAACGTCGTTATTTAGAATATTCGTAATATTCGTAAAATGCACATATTTAGCCATAGCCAACCAATAGGAAAGTTGCCTTATACAGTTAAAAGAAAATCGCAATACGCAAATAATTAAATTGCATATTGTTCACAATAAATAGAATAATGACGAATATTCGATTTTGACGAATATAAAACGAATATTCAATCGAATATCGCAAAATCGAATATGGCACCTCCCGCTCATCACTACCTCACCTTGGAGCTAGCTTTGGTGTGCTCGGTCCCTTGCTGCAGTGGGCAGTAGCAGGCGTACTGTCTAGAGGACGGCCACTCCGCTTTTGCACCCTGCTCCCTCTTCTGCTGTGCTGGTGGCTCTGTGCGACCACCCCCTGATCCGCCAAACTACATAGGTCACTCGCATTACCTTGATTCCATGTGGGGTCGAGGACCTCATCGTCCTCCACATCATCTTACACCCAGTCTTCACCCCTGCCCTCCTTGTCGGTCTGCACACTTTCGAAAGTCCCAGCAGTTGGCACCTGTGTTTCATCATCATCCGAGACGTGCTGCGATGGTCCTCCCTTGTAATCATCTTTAAACATAAGTGGTTGGGCATCGGTGCACTCAATCTCTTCCACTTCTGGGGCAGCGATAGTTGGATGGCCCTGAGAAACCGTGCTAACAGAGTCGCCAAAAAGCAGAAGAGACTGCTGCATGACTTGGGGCTCAGACTGCTTGGCTGATTTGCAAAGGTGTGAGGTGAAAGACTGATGGACATCGGCTGCAGGTGCCAACTCTGATCTTTCAGCAGGAGAATGGGTGGGAGACAATTTGAAGGAACTGGAGGCACTGTCAGCAACCCAATCTACTATCGCCTGTACTTGTTCAGGCCTCACCATTCGTAGAGCCGCATTAGGCCCGACCAAATACCGCTGCAGGTCCTGTCGCCTACTCGCACCTGAGGAAGTGGTTTCACTTGTGCGTGTAGCTGGCACAGATCAACCACGTCCTCTCCCTTCAACAGGAGCTCCACCAGCAGCACCACGCCCTAGGCCACGTCCCTTATTTGACGCTCTCCTCATATTTCTCAAATTTAGGATCTTGCCCTAAATGGGTGTTTTATTAATAGCAGAATAGAACCACAGTATGTAAAGGGTGTATCTCACACGCCCTGATCCAGATTAGGCCGCAATTAAAGATTTGTGCCCAAAATGGGTGTTTGTTTAATAACTGAATAGAACCACAGTATGTAAAGAGTGTATCTCACACTCCCTGATCCAGACTAGGCCGCATTTAAATATTTGTGCCCAGAATGGCTGTATTTCAAGTAACTGAATAGAACCCTATTAAGTAAAGGCTGTATCTCACAATGACATATGCAGCAAAGGCTGCAAAATAAACTTTTTTGCCCAAAACGGGTGTTTGTTTAATAACTGATTATGACACACGTGCTGATGCTGCAAGGCCAGAAAAATTGTGTATTTTGAACAAAAAAGGGTGTTTTATTAATAGAGGAATATAACCACTGTATCTAAATGGTGATTCTCACACCGACTGAGCCAGACTAGGCCGCAATTAAATTTGTCTTTTCAAAATTGCTGTATTTCAAATAACTGAATAGAACCTCAGTATATAAAGGGTGTATCTCACACGTACTGATCCAGACTAGGCCGCAATTTAAGTTTTTTGTCCAAACTGAAAATTACAGCAGTATATAACCCTTGAATTTCACACATGCTGATGCTGCAAGGGCTGTAAAATTGGGTATTTTGGTAAAAAAAGTGTGTTTTTAAAAACCCAGAAAATTATAGCTGTATTTCCAGATTAAATTGCACACAGACTAATCCAGATGTTGGATAATGCCCAAAAAGTGTTTTTTTTTTACTGAATGAATATGAAAGCTGTATATAACCCTTGAATTTCACACGTGCTGACGATGCAAGGGCTGTAAAATTGTGTATTTTGACTAAAAATGTTGTTTTTAAAAACCCAGAAAATTATGGCTGTGTTTCTATCTTAAATTGCACACTGACTAATCCTGCAAATGCACCAGATGTTGTATATTGACAAAAAAAGGTGATTTAAAAAAAAAAAACATTATTATTGCAGTATTTTAAGCTTGGATTTCAATGTCACAAAAGCTCAGATGCAGTGCTGGTGCACTAAGCTTGCAAAAAATAAATAAAAATTGTCCGCCTCCGTCCCACCTAACTAATAGATGGATAAAAGTTATTTTTTTCTGTTACTCGGCTCATGGCAGGGTAAAAAGATTGTGCCCCGCACCCACATAACTAAATGTATGTAGAATGCTGAGTTAGATTCCAGTTCTGAACAAAGATTCTCTCCTATTCTCTCCCTGAAATCACCAGCAGCATCCTCTCCCTACACTAGTAACAGCAGAGGGACCTGCAGCGCTACTTGACTCAAGCTTATATAGAGGCTTGGTCATATGCTGCACTGGCCAATCATAGCCATGCCATTAGTAGGCATGGCTGTGATGGCTTCTAAGGACACAGAGTTAAATGCTTGTTGATTGGTTGCTCCGCAGCATTTCAAAAAGCGCCAAAGAAAGTTCGGGTTCGCTCAACTCTACTTACAGGTATTTTTATGATTCTCAACTGAGTATTTAACTAGAAAAGAATATGGTAGACACATATTGAAAAGAATATGGTAGACAAAAGTCAACCTTTGAAGATGCTGGCTTTAGCACAAAAGTGAAAAACTACAGCCTAGTGACCTAACATTCTGATCTACTGGTTCTTGCTCTGAGATTAGATTAGGATCTGTTTTGCAAACCACTGTCTTAGTCAGTGAAGAATTTTATTTTGCTACATTCCTTGCAATTTATATTTAATTGTTGAGATAGAAATCTTATAACATTAATATTATTTAAGGTTATATTATTTAAAAATAATACAAATTTATTCTTGGCAGATGACTGCACCAGGAGCTCAGAGGGACATGGGATATCGTCACAACATACTATGGCTCAAGATGTATATGAACAGCATGTCATTATCCCAGATGTATCCTCAGACTTTCACAGCAAAGATCCATCATCTGATTCTTTTCAATGTAACCGATCTTCTAATTTACAGATTGTTAAGCAAAACAAAGAACACAGAACAGGTGAACATCAAAGACAGGAGAAGCAATTTTCATGTTCAGAATGTGGGAAATGTTTTCAACGGAAATCAAATTTTGTTAGACATCTGAGAACTCACACAGGTGAGAAGCCATTTTCATGCTCAGAATGCGAGAAATGTTTTAATGCTAAATCAGATCTTGTTAAACATCAGAGAATTCACACAGGGGAGAAGCCATTTTCATGTTCAGAATGTGGGAAATATTTTACCCAGAAGCAAGAGGTTGTTTTACATCAGAGAATTCACACAGGGGAGAAGCCATTTTCATGCTCCGAATGCGAGAAATGTTTTAATCATAAAGCAAATCTTGTTAGACATCTGAGAACTCACACAGGGGAAAAGCCATTTTCATGCTCAGAATGCGGGAAATGTTTTATCCAGAAGAGCGAACTTGTTGTACATCAGAGAAATCACACAGGGGATATGCCATTTTCATGCTCAGAATGCAAGAAATGTTTTAATTATAAATCACATCTTGTTAAACATCAGAGAATTCACACAAGGGAGAAGCCATTTTCATGCTCTAGCAACTCCACTATATAAGCCGGCAGATCGCACAAACGCCAATAAGATAACATGATCAGACAGGGAGGGGGGGGTTGTAAAAAAGGAATACGCATAAATACAAATACGGAATACGTAGGGAAGTGGTGGTGGTCCAGCAGCTCTGCGGTCTGTAATCTATTTAATTGTTTAAGCCTCACAACTCCACTATATAAGCTGGCAGATCGCACAAACGGCAATAAGATAACATGATCAGACAGGGAGGGGGGGTTGTAAAAAAGGAATACGCATAAATACAAATACGCAATACGTAGGGAAGTGGTGGTGGTCCAGCAGCTCTGCGGTCTGTATTCTATTTAATTGTTTAAGCTCTCTGTCGCCTCTCTGCTTTGATTTGTGTATGATCTCTATATATTTGCCATTGACTTACCACACTGTGGGGCCTTACACTGGATTGATTTATGCTTACTCCCTAACCAGAGATAAGGGTGAGGGGTGTAACCTTAAAAAAATAAAATAAAATCACACTTGCTATTTGCTGATTGTGACGGCCTACACAGTGGTATGTGTGAGTGGTGTGTGTGAGGTTGCAGGGGGGGATTCTACGTATTGCATATTTGTATTTATGCGTATTCTTTTTTACAACCCCCCTCCCTGTCTGATCATGTTATCTAATTTCCGTTTGTGCATTCTGCCGGCTTATATAGTGGAGTTGTGAGGCTTCAGGGAGGTATTGAATGTATTGCGTATTTGCATGTACATGAATTCTTTTTATCTCCTTTTTGTTTGATCATGTGACCGAATTGCTGCTGTTCCGCTGCCTACTGCCACATTGGTATCCATTTTTATTCATTAATTATATTATGTATTGCAATGTTAATATATGTATTTTAAATAAAGACGTTGTTTAATACTTAGTGGTGTGGTATCGTGGTGTTCTATTTGGGGTCGTGGCGTTTTCCAGGATCCTATCCAAGTCGGGACCGAAGACATATTGGCCATGGAACGGAAGACAAATCAGCTTATTTTTGGATGTCATGTCCCCTGACCAGGCCTTCAGCCAAATGACTCTTCTAATTGTATTAGATAAGACTGCTGTACGGGAAGATAATTTTACGGACTCCGCTTAAGCTTCTGCTAGGAAGTTAGTGCCCATCTTTAGTAGAGGAAGGCTATCCAAGATTTGTTCCCTCTGGGTTTTATTAACTAAATGGAGCTCTAACTGCTCCAACCAGACCTTCATGGTACGGGCCAAACATGTCGCAGCTACATCCGGTTTTAAAATTGCTGCAGTGGCTTCCCACGTCTTCTTAACCACCTCTGGACCGCCTAACGCAGATTCGCGTTCCGGAGGCGGCAGCCCTGCGCAGAGTCACGCATATATGCGCCATCTCGCGCGAGGCGAGATTTTCCTGTGAACGCGCGCACACAGGAACGGAAGGTAAGCGAGTGGATCTCCAGCCTGCCAGCGGCGATCGTACGCTGGCAGGCTTGAGATATGATTTTTCGGCTCCATTCAGACGTCCGTATGCGTTTTGCGGATCCGATCCATGTATCCGTGGATCCGTAAAAATCATACGGACGTCTGAATGGAGCCTTACAGGGGGTGATCAATGACAGGGGGGTGATCAGGGAGTCTATATATGGGTGATCACCCCCCTGTCATTGACTGTAAGGCTCCATTCAGACATTTTTTTTGGCTCAAGTTAGCGGAATTTTTTTTTTAATTTTTTTTTCTTACAAAGTCTTATATTCCACTAACTTGTGTAAAAAAATAAAAAATTCTAGGAACTCGCCATGCCCCTCACGGAACACCCTGGGGTGTCTTCTTTCCAAAATGGGGTCACTTGTTGGGTAGTTATACTGCCTTGGCATTTTAGGGGCCCATATGCGTGAGAAGTAGTTTGCAATCAAAATCTGTAAAAAATGACCGGTGAAATCCGAAAGGTGCTCTTTGGAATGTGTGCCCCTTTGCCCACCTAGGCTGCAAAAAAGTGTCACATCTGGTATCGCCGTACTCGGGAGATATTGGGGAATGTGTTTTGGGGTGTCATTTTACATATACCCATGCTGGGTGAGAGAAATATCTTGGCAAAAGACATTTCCCATTTTTTTATACAAAGCTGGCATTTGACCAAGATATTTATCTCACCTAGCATGGGTATATGTAAAATGACACCCCAAAACACATTCCCCAACTTCTCCTGAGTACGGCGATACCAGATGTGTGACACTTTTTTGCAGCCTAGGTGGGCAAAGGGGCGGCACACATTCCAAAGAGCACCTTTCGGATTTCACTGGTCATTTTTTACAGATTTTGATTGCAAACTACTTCTCACGCATATGGGCCCCTAAAATGCCAGGGCAGTATAACTACCCCACAAGTGACCCCATTTTGGAAAGAAGACACCCCAGGGTGTTCCGTGAGGGGCATGGCGAGTTCTTGGGGTCATTTGTGGGGTGTTTGTAAACGCTATAACTTTTACCCAAACATTTTTTTTTTAATCAAAGACTTGTAGAACAATAAATTTAGCAAAAAATGTATATATGGATTTTTTTTTTTTGCAAAATTTTACAACTGAAAGTGAAAAATGTCATTCTTTTTTGTAAAAAAATCGTTAAATTTCGATTAATAACAAAAAAAGTTAAAATGTCAGCAGCAATGAAATACCACCAAATGAAAGCTCTATTAGTGAGAAGAAAAGGAGGTCAAATTCATTTGGGTGGTAAGTTGCATGACCGAGCGATAAACGGTGAAAGTAGTGTAGTGCAGAAGTGTAAAAAGTGGCCTGGTCATTAAGGGGGTTTCAGCTAGCGGGGTTGAAGTGGTTAAGAAGGCTGTCCGCCCTGCTATCCATTTGGTCTTTCAGCTGTCTGGCATCCTCAAAGGGAAAAACCGTGCGTTTCGCGACCTTAGCCTCAGGTGCATCGACTCTAGGGATGGACTCCCAGTCTGTGCAATCTGCTTCTTCAAAAGGATACCTCCTCTTAATGCACCGGGGAATGAAGGAACCCTTTTCAGGTTTATCCTATTCGGCTTTAATTAACTTCTGTTCATTATGCGGCACCGGAAATACAGATCTATGCCTTTACCCCAGACCCCCAAATATCTCCTCCTGAACTGTTCTGGGCTTTGCGGGAATCTCCATCCTGATCGTAGCTTTAATTAACTCCTCGATATCTGCAGGTTAAACAGAAATCTCCTGTATTCCTTATCTTCTGTTGAGGAAAAATTATTGTTCGCCATATGGTCGCCATCTATCCTATGGAGATGCGCAGATTCGTTCACATTCGCATTGCGCAGAAACTTTCGCACGATAGTCTGGTCCCCCCGACCTGTAGCTGATTTGTGCCTGGCCTGGTATTACTGCAGTATACCAGTGTCATGGCGCCGGCTGAGGCGGGAGGGATGGAGACTGTCGAACAAAGGTTTCTTCATCCACGAGGATAAGCACCGCAACGGAAAGGGCGCTAATAAGTGTGCGAATATGTGAAAATAAGTTTGTGTGATCATTCACATCCTCGTCAGCCAAACACTTCATACCATAACCTGTCTCCCTATTGGTCATGATTGTAAGACCGCCTTCCAGCCAATCATTTCATACCATAACCTGTCTCCCCATTGGTCATGATTGTAAGACCGCCTTCCATCTTCTGGTATAAATAAACCTCGCCTAGCTGTTGGAAGCAGGCACATTATTGGATCCTACTTGGAAGAATTGCGCACACATCGTCGCACACTACACCAGGGATTTCCAGATTGTACTTCTGGCGGTCGTTTTCGGTTGTGAGAACGAGACAAAGGAGCAATTGGCAATATCACTTCATCAGACTCCTGGGTCATATCCAAGATCTCAGGATTTACTGAATCGGAATCACTTCCCATACTAATAAGATCTCTAGCAATTCCCGGTCTAGGGAAGGGGGCCTGGAGGAGGGGAAGCATCCATTTTTTGGGAAGCTAGGGCAGATTAAATCTCCACCCTAACCATGGACCTGATGTCTTCCAACAGGCTAGAGGACTCGGATTTCACAACTGAAGCAGTACATTCCTTGCACAGCAGTTTAGATCCAGAAGAGGGCACGTTTCAAACACAAGCCGCACTTCTGGGTCCTAATCTTAACCGAGGAGGAAGACTCCTTTTCTCCCTGAAACATAAGGGAGAGAAGGGTCAACCACCACAGAGCAATAATAAACATAGGAGTGCCTGACACAGGCTACTCACTGGACCCTGGGTGGATGAAGGCTCCGATCCTGAGCCAGGTGTGGTAGGGGCACTCATGTTCAGCAGGTCCCATCCACCAAAGTCGCCAGGGGCACAAGCAGGGGTGAGAACGCTGGCCACCATCTTCAGCCCTCTTTGTTCCACTGGGCATGCGCCAAAACGAGCGCCGTGTGACATCATGACGCAAAGCCACGCCCACTCTGCGTCTGACGTCATCACTCGGCGGCTGGAGGGAAGCGCGTCCTAGCGTTGCTCCAGCTACCTTTACCACTCCGCATATAGCACTGAACGCAGGTGGGAAAGTAGCCTAAGCCATACACTCCACAGAGAGGATAGAAGGATCTGTCTATAAGACGCTTATAAGCTATACACTCCCCAGAGGAGATGGAAGAATCAGTCCATAGGAACAATATAGGCCGTACACTCCACAGAAGAGATGGAAGGATCTGTTCATAGGACCACTATAAGCTACACACTCCACCAAGGAGATGGAAGCAATTGTCCATAGGATCACTATAAGCTGTACATTCCATAGAGGAGATGGAAGAATCTGTATCTAAGACCTCTATAAGCTGTACACTCCACAGGAGAGATGGATGGATCTGTTCATAGGACACTATAAGCCGCGTACTTCCAGAGGATAAACATAAGGAGAGAACACAGGAGAGGTGAGAACTGATTATCTATCATCACTAGAACACCCTGCTTATCACTGTTTATAATATAAAGACATGAGGGAACACAGGAGAGATAAGAACTGATTATTTATCACCACAAGAACATCCTACTTATCGCTTTTTATAATATAAGGACAGCAGAGAACACAGGAGAGGTGAGAACTGATCATCTGTCACCACTAGGATGTCCTGTTTATTACTGTTTATAGTATAAGGGACAGAGGAGGAGGCAGAAGAGGTGAGCACTGATTTTTAGAGATGGCCTTGCGGTTCGCCCAGCAGTCGTTTCGCGGCGAACTTGGCTAGTTCGCGGTTCGCTGAACGGGCGAATATATGGCAATGTCCGCCGGTGCCATATCATTTTACATTCTAAAGAACTTTGACCCATGACACATCAGGTGGTACAGGACAGCCAATTGAGATGTTTCAGCACATGGACATAAACATTTTACATATAGTCTTTTGCCAGTGTAGGGGGAGGTTGTTGTGTGGAACAGGGACAGACTTTTAGGGACACCAAACGCTAGCTAATAGGGCCACAAAAGTCCTTAGGTGTGCTATCGATAGGTGCAGGGGAGCACCCAGGAATTTTGTCTAGGGGGAGTCCGAAAGGCAAATAATATGCCAATTCTTTTGCCTGCCTATTTTTAAAATCCCCCTTCATATTTAAAAATGTGGGGCACGTAGCGTGCTGCGCTGATTCTTTTGCCTGGCAATTTCTAAAAGCCCTGTAGGAGTTGAAAAATGCACAATTTTTTTAGCCCATTATTAAAAGCCCCTCCTACATGTAATAGGCCACTCCCAACAAACACTGTACAGCTGAAATTCGATTGTTGAGGCCTGTCTCTACACATGATACCTAGATGGGAGGGCCTGTCCTGGCTGCACTGCCTGCTTCACATTATACAATAAACAACAGCAGGCTACAGCCAGGAAGCTCCTCCGCTCTCCTCCCTCCCCAGATCCTGCTCAAGGCCTATGGTTCCCCCCACATCTGCAACCAGCCTGCTTGGCAGTCCACACCCAGCTCTGAATCCTCCTTCTGCAAATGGCAGGGGGAGGAGCCGGAGCATCTCCTCTCCTACAATGCGCCCCATACGCCCCATCCAGTGATGTCACCTTTGTTGTAGACGTTCTCTTTCCTCATCTTCTCCATTCAGACCAGACCGCCATGATGATTTTTTAGCCATCTCCCGTCTCCACAGAAATTGACAAACAGACATTAGTTTCCCACATTTTCATCATCTTAACATCTTCTGAACACCCTTTCCTGCCACCCCCAATACTATACTGCAGAAACAGTCCCCCTGGAAATACTACTACCACACAGATAGTGCCTCCTTCAACAATTATTGGCACACAGTGCTCTAAAAAATAACTGCGCCCGGACACTAATAGTATAAAGATACAAAAATAATTGTGCCAGAGCACACTTAGTAGTAATAAGGCCCCTATAGTGCTTATACTAGTAATCATGTTCCTCAAAGACCCCCAGTAGTAGTAAAGCTCCCCATAATACCCCCTAATAGTAATAATTATCCTTATATTATGACAGTACATGAAATACCCGTGCTTAGTGCCCGCAGTTGAGCTAATGTCCCCATAATGTATGCCAGTATAAAATACCCCTATATAGTGCCCCAGTAAATGCCCTCATAGTGCTCCTCTCCCCCTTCCCAATAGTTTCCCCCATAATATGCCAGTAAAAAATTGCCCATTCTTAGTGCCCCCAGCAGATGCCCCTATAGTGCTCCTCTTCTTCATAATGTGCCAGTAAAAAATGCCCCTTCTTAGTGCCACCAGATGCCTCAATAGTGCTCCACTCCCCCATAGTGCCCCCAAATAATGCCCCATAGTGCCGCTCTACCCTATAGTGCCTACCAAAATATGCCAGTAAAAAATGCCCCTTTAGTGCCACCAGATTCCATAATGTCCCCCATAATGTGCCAATAAAGAAATGCCCCTTTAGAGTCCCAACTTCCCCATAGTGCCCCCAAATAATGCCCCTATAGTGCCACCAGATGCCCCATAGTGCCGCTCTCCCCTAAAGTGCCCCCCATATTGTGCCAATAAAAAATGCCACTTTAGAGCCCCCATAGTGCCCCTCTCCCCCATTGTGCCCCCCATAATGTGCCATTAATAAATGCCCCCATAGTGCCACCCCCAAATAAATGGGGCTGTAAGAAATGCCAGATGCCTTCATAGTGTCAGCTCTCCCCCCAAAAACAAAACAAAAAAACCCCCACTAATACCTTAATCAGCAGTGATGCAATGCAGGCCTCTTCACGCCTGTGTCCCTGCTGTGTGCCTCTGATAGGCCACAGGCATTAGTGCCTTCGGCCTATTAGAAAAACAGGGAATGGAGGCGCCTCTCCCTCCCCTGCCCCGCCACAGCACTGTATCGCTGTACTGAGGACATCGATACAAATTAATATGTAGATGAGCGCTCATCTCCTACTGCCCCCACCACCACCACCTCCGGCAACTAGAACCAGGGCTGTGCCACCTGTGGTGATCGGCGGTGCTGCTCTGAGGGATAAAAAATAAAATAAAATATTTGCTGGTTGTTTTAGGGGGGGGGGACCCCGCTGGACCACCTCTGTTGGTGTGCCACTAGATAGGTGTGACTTACTGAGGGGTGTAATATACTTATAATATACTTTCTAACATGGAAAGTATATTATAGTGCATTTTTATTGTGCAGCAGTTGTTTGCGGTTCTGCTGCGATACTGAAGCTAGCTAGAGGGATCAATGCTATTGGAACAAATAATTTCTACTGGTGTGATAAACCAGTTGCCCCCCAAAAAATCTGATTGAGGCAGGGGTGTGATATACAGGTCCTTCTAAAAAAATTAGCATATTGTGATAAAGTTCATTATTTTCTGTAATGTACTGATAAACATTAGACTTTCATATATTTTAGATTCATTACACACCAACTGAAGTAGTTTAAGCCTTTTATTGTTTTAATATTGATGATTTTGGCATACAGCTCATGAAAACCCCAAATTCCTATCTAAAAAAATTAGCATATTTCATCCGACCAATAAAAGAAAAGTGTTTTTAATACAAAAAAAGTCAACCTTCAAATAATTATGTTCAGTTATGCACTCAATACTTGGTCGGGAATCCTTTTGCAGAAATGACTGCTTCAATGCGGCGTGGCATGGAGGCAATCAGCCTGTGGCACGGCTGAGGTGTTATGGAGGCCCAGGATGCTTTGATAGCGGCCTTAAGCTCATCCAGAGTGTTGGGTCTTGCGTCTCTCAACTTTCTCTTCCCAATATCCCACAGATTCTCTATGGGGTTCAGGTCAGGAGAGTTGGCAGGCCAATTGAGCACAGTAATACCATGGTCAGTAAACCATTTACCAGTGGTTTTGGCACTGTGAGCAGGTGCCAGGTCGTGCTGAAAAATGAAATCTTCATCTCCATAAAGCTTTTCAGCAGATGGAAGCATGAAGTGCTCCAAAATCTCCTGATAGCTGGCTGCATTGACTCTGCCCTTGATAAAACACAGTGGACCAACACCAGCAGCTGACATGGCACCCCAGACCATCACTGACTGTGGGTACTTGACACTGGACTTCAGGCATTTTGGCATTTCCCTCTCCCCAGTCTTCCTCCAGACTCTGGCACCTTGATTTCCGAATGACATGCAAAATTTGCTTTCATCCGAAAAAAGTACTTTCGACCACTGAGCAACAGTCCAGTGCTGCTTCTCTTTCCTTCCCACAGACTTCCCACTGAGGTGCCTTGATACAGCACTCTGGGAACAGCCTATTCGTTCAGAAATTTCTTTCTGTGTCTTACCCTCTTGCTTGAGGGTGTCAATGATGGCCTTCTGGACAGCAGTCAGGTCGGCAGTCTTACCCATGATTGCGGTTTTGAGTAATGAACCAGGCTGGGAGTTTTTAAAAGCCTCAGGAATCTTTTGCAGGTGTTTAGAGTTAATTAGTTGATTCAGATGATTAGGTTAATAGCTCGTTTAGAGAACCTTTTCATGATATGCAAATTTTTTGAGATAGGAAATTTGGGTTTTCATGAGCTGTATGCCAAAATCATCAATATTAAAACAATAAAAGGCTTGAACTACTTCAGTTGTGTGTAATGAATCTAAAATATATGAAAGTCTAATGTTTATCAGTACATTACAGAAAATAATGAACTTCATCACAATATGCTAATTTTTTTAGAAGGACCTGTACCTTCTTCCACAAATACTGCTCTTCTATAGGTACTTTTGTCATAGGGTAATTTTGAAAATGACAGGCAGAGCAAGAAGCAGGCCATTCCGCAGGGGTGGTAGGGGTCGGGAAGGTGCACCAGGCCGGAGCCTAAGTGGGAAGTTTCAGAGGGTGCGTGCGATTACGTCAAAGGATGCACCAGACTTGGTTGAGTGGCTCACTCAGCCTTCCGCTTTTGAACCCTGTTCACTCTCTGCTGTGTGCACCACCAAAGACACCTCCACCATATCCTTCTGCTAGAGTCAGAGGAATTATTTTCCCAACCATTACAAGACCTTACCGATGCGCAGCCATTCTTGGCATAGGATCAGGAAGAGGAGGTATCATGGTCGCCATGCAGCAGTCTGACTACAGTTCCCAGATCAGCTCAAGCAGGGTGGTCCCCGCTGTTGCCTACTTCGAGATCTCTAATGTCAGCGGTGGTAAAGGTGATGATTATGACGTCTGGATGGACAACACATGGGTGCCCACAAGAGAGGAAGAGGAGGGTAGTTCAGAGGGAGAGACGGAGCAGCAGATAGGGAGGAGAAGCAGGCAGAACTTACAGTGCACAGGAGGCAAAAAGCAGACTGCTAATGTATCTGGAACAAGCCATCCACCATGCACGGTCACATCTGGCACTCCCAGGATGCCGGCACATGGCTCCGCTGCTGCCAGTAGCGTTGCCATCTGTAGCCTGTGCTGTCAACGCATAAGTCGCATTAAGCCCAACAGTCACCTAGGGACGTTCGCCTTAAGAAGGCACCTGGCCTCCCATCACCAAGCCCAGTGGGAGCCAGCCGTCAGAACCCACAAAGCCACACTCCCGGCGCTCCACGTCCTGCCTCTTCTCCTTTTCCTCTCACCTTTAATTTGTCTTACACTCCTCCTTCCACCGTGCCGTCATCGCATTCATCTGGCAAATGGCAGGCTTCCATTACACAAATATTTGAGCGTAAAAAGATGATGATGACGGATAACCCTCTTGCCCAGCAGCTGACTGCTGGCTTGTCGGAACTGCTAACACGCCAACTACTGCCATATAAACTGGTGGACTAGGAGGCCTTTAGAAAATGTGTGGCCATTGGCACACCGCAATGGAAGATCCCCGGAAGGAAATATTTCTCCCAGAAGGGCATTTCGGATCTATGTGGCCACGTTCAGCGGCAAGTAAATTTATCCCTGGCACACAGTGTTGGTGCAAAGATACATCTGAGCACAGACACGTGGTCTAGCAAATGCGGGCAGGGTAGGTACATAACTTTTACTGCCCACTGGGTGAACCTTCTGATGGCTGTCAAGTATGTAATCCGTGGCACCCTTGTGCATTTGGTGTTACCGCCAAGGATTGCATGCAGGCCTGCCTCTTCTTCCCCTCCTCCTACTCCATCCTCCATCTCCTTCTCTGCTGACTCCTCCGGTTCCACTGCTACCGCCTCTTCCGCTGCGCCTCCCAAGCTCCCCAAACCTATTTGACGTGCCAGGTGAGACGTTGCCATGCTGTGCTGCGGCTGTTGTGCATGGAAGCCAAGAGCCACACTGGTCCTGCACTGCTTTCAGCTCTGCGATCACAGGCCGATCAGTGGCTAACCCCGCTGAATTTGACAGTTGGTAAAGTGGTGTGCAACAATGGTGCCAATCTGCTGAGCACGCTGAAACAGGGCAAAATGACACATGTGCCGTGCATGGTACACGTCCTGAACTTAGTCGTGCAGCAATTCGTAGCCAAATACCCCAGGGTCCAGGACGTCTTGCGGCAGGCCAGGAAAATCTCTGGACATTTTAGATCTTACACGGTCATGGCTCACTTTCTGACATTCAGCAGCGACACCACCTGCCCATCAGACATCCGATATTTGACTGCCCGACGTGTTGAAACTCCACCATGTAAATGCTTGATAGGCTGCTCCAGCAGAAACGTGCAGTTAACGACTACCTGTACGAACTCTGAGGCAGGACAGGTTCTGGGGAGCTTGGTTTCTTTTCACTGCGCCAGTGGCTGCTCATGCGTGACTTCTGCATCCCTTTGATGAGATCACCAAACTGGTCAGTCACAGCCAGGGCGCCATCAGTGACATCGTACCTTAAGCCTTCTTTCTGGAGTGTGAATTGCGTTGTGTCATTAATCAAGCCGTCGAAGAGCAGGAGCAGGAAGATAAGGAAGTCTCAATGCTGGATGAATTCCCAGTGGGGGGCTACTCCATCTGAGACATCTCAACAGGAGTCTGAAGAGTAGTCAGAGGAGGATGGTGCCGGGGCAGAGGAGGAGCAAGAAGAGCTTCGAGATATGCTGCATTCTGCTTTTGCGGGTGCTGGAAGAGGAATTTCCACTCACAGAGAAACAGTTGCGGGTACCAATCCAGACAGTGGTTTGAAAATGTGTTAGTCACTTCGGATATGAGATCATTCTTGTAGCCAACCCATCGACAGCCACCCTCCGGATCCAGCCTCAGGGAACGCCTAGACCGACAGGTGTATGACTACCACTATTATCATTAGTAGTTTTTTTTTCAAGAGGGGGGATTTCTTTAGCCATGTTTTTAATCCAATTTTATATTATTAGTACTTTTAAACATATGTATTTGACATGTATTTGTACTTGCCTTCAGTAAAATTGATATCCATTGACCGTGTAATCTACCTCCAGCCACATACTTACTTATTCCTTTCTGTACAATGAATGCATAATTTTTTGGGATCTGTAGTCCACTGGCCTGCTGTTAAATTGCTATCCAATGACCGGGTAATCTACCTCCAGCCACATATTTATTCTTTTCAGTACGCTGAATGCATAATTTTGGGGGCCTATAGTCCACTGGCCTGCTGTAAAATTGATATCCAATTACTGTGTATTCTACCTCCAGCCACATACTTACTTGTTCTTTTCTGTACACTGAATGCATAATATTTGGGGCCTGTAGTCCACTGGCCTGCTGTAAAATTGATATCCAATTACTGTGTAATCTACCTCCAGCCACATGCTTAGGCTACTTTCACACTAGCGTTAGAGCGGATCCGTTCTGAACGGATCCGCTTATATTAATGCAGACGGTGGCTCTGTTCAGAACGGATCCGTCTGCATTATAACTTAGAAAAATTTTCTAAGAGTGAAAGTAGCCTGAGCGGATCCGTTCAGACTTTACATTGAAAGTCAATGGGGGACGGATCCGCTTGAAGATTGAGCCATATGGTGTCATCTTCAAGCGGATCCGTCCCCATTGACTTCCATTATAAGTCGGAACGGATCCGCACGGCCAGGCGGACACCCGAACACTGCTTGCAGCGTTCAGGTGTCCGCTCACTGAGCGGAGCGGAGGCTGAGCACTGGCAGGCGGATGCATTCTCAGTGGATCCACCTCCACTGAGAATGCATTAGGGCCAGACGGCTGCGTTCAGGGCCGCTTGTGAGCCCCTTCAAACGGAGCTCACGAGCGGACACCTGAACTCAGGTGTGAAAGTAGCCTTACTTGTTCTTTTCTGTATGCTGAATGTATAATTTTTGGGGCTTGTAGTCCACTGGCCTGCTGTAAAATTGATATCCAATTACCGAGTAATCTACCTCCAGCCACATACTTACTTGTTCGTTTCTGTACGCTGAATGCATAATTTTTGGCGCTTGTAGTCCACTGGTCTGCTGTAAAATTGATATCCAATTACCGAGTAATCTACCTCCAGCCACATACTTACTTGTTCATTTCTGTACACTGAATACTTATTTTTTGGGGCCTGTAGTCGACTAAACTGTTGTTTAATTGATATCCAATTACCAGGTAATCTTCCTCCGGCCACATACTTGTTCTTTTCTGTACGCTGAATGCATAATTTTTGGGGCCTGTTGTCCACTGGCCTGCTGTAAAATTGATATCCAATTACTGTGCAATCTACCTCCAGCCACATACTTGTTCTTTTCTGAACGCTGAATGCATAAATTTTGGGGCCTGTAGTCCACTGGCCTGCTGTAAAATTGATATCCAATTACTGTGTAATCTACCTCCAACCACATACTTACCGTATTTTTCGCCCTATAAGATGCACTGGCCCATAAGACGCAGGTTTTTGAGGAGGAAAATAAGAAAAAAAATGTTTTTAACCAAAAGGTGTGCTTTTGGTGGGTTTTGAACTAATGGTGGTCTGTGCATGACACTATTATGGGGGATCTGTGGATGACGCACTGTTATGGAGGGGATCTGTGGATGGTAGAGTTGAGCGAACACCTGGATGTTCGGGTTCGAGAAGTTCGGTCGAACTTCCCGGAAATGTTCGGGTTCGGTAACCGAACCCGACCCGAACTTCGTCCCGAACCCGAACCCTATTGAAGTCAATGGGGACCCGAACTTTTCGGCACTAAAAAGGCTGTAAAACAGCCCAGGAAAGAGCTAGAGGGCTGCAAAAGGCAGCAACATGTAGGTAAATCCCCTGCAAACAAATGTGGATAGGGAAATGAATTAAAATAAAAATAAAATAAATAAAAATTAACCAATATCAATTGGAGAGAGGTCCCATAGCAGAGAATCTGGCTTCACGTCACCCACCACTGTAACAGTCCATTGTCAGATATTTAGTCCCAGGCACCCAGGCAGAGGAGAGAGGTCCCTTAACAGAGAATCTGGCTTTATGTCAGCAGAGAATCAGTCTTCATGTCATAGCAGAGAATCATGCTTCACGTCACCCAACACTGGAACAGTCCATTGTCATATATTTAGGCCCCGGCACCCAGGCAGAGGAGAGAGGTCCCGTAACAGAGATTCTGGCTTCATGTCAGCAGAGAATCAGTCTGCATGTCATAGCAGAGAATCAGGCTTCACATCACCCACTACTGTAACAGTCCATTGTCATATATTTAGGCCCAGGCACCCAGGCAGAGGAGAGAAGACCCGTAACAGAGAATCTGGCTTCATGTCAGCAGAGAATCAGTCTGCATGTCATAGCAGAGAATCATGCTTTACGTCACCCAACACTGGAACAGTCCATTGTCAGATATTTAGGCCCAGGCACCCAGGCAGAGGAGAGAGGTCCCATAACAGAGAATCTGGCTTCATGTCAGCAGAGAATCAGTCTGCATGTCATAGCAGAGAATCAGGCTTCACGTCACACCACCACTGTAACAGTCCATTGTCATATATTTAGGCCCAGGCACCCAGGCAGAGGAGAGAGGTCCCGTAACAGAGAATATGGCTTCATGTCAGCAGAGAATTAGTCTGCATGTCATAGCAGAGAATCAGGCTTCACGTCAGCCACCACTGTAACAGTCCATTGTCATATATTTAGGCCCAGGCACCCAGGCAGAGGAGAGAGGTCCCATAACAGAGAATCTGGATTCATGTCAGCAGAGAATCAGTCTGCATGTCATAGCAGAGAATCAGGCTTCATGTCACCCACCACTGTAACAGTCCATTGTCATATATTTAGGCCCAGGCACCCAGGCAGAGGAGAGAGGTCCCGTGACAGAGAATCTGGCTTCATGTCAGCAGAGAATCAGTCTGCATGTAATAGCAGAGAATCAGGCTTCACGTCACCCACCACTGTAACAGTCCATTGTCAGATATTTAGGCCCAGGCACCCAGGCAGAGGAGAGAGGTCCCGTAACAGAGAATCTGGCTTCATGTCAGCAGAGAATCAGTCTGCATGTCATGGCAGAGAATCAGGCTTCACGTCAGCCGCCACTGTAACAGTCCATTGTCATATATTTAGGCCCAGGCACCCAGGCAGAGGAGAGAGGTCCCATAACAGAGAATCTGGCTTCATGTCAGCAGAGAATCAGTCTGCATGTCATAGCAGAGAATCATGCTTCACGTCACCCAACATTGGAACAGTCCATTGTCATATATTTAGGCCCCGGCACCCAGACAGAGGAGAGGTTCAATCAACTTTGGGTTGCCTCGCAATATAATGGTAAAATGAAAATAAAGATAGGAATGAATGAGGAAGTGCCCTGGAGTACAATAATACATGGTTAAGGGGAGTTAGTTAATGTCTAATCTGCACAAGGGATGGACAGGTCCTGTGGGATCCATGCCTGGTTCATTTTTATGAACGTCAGCTTGTCCACATTGGCTGTAGACAGGTGGCTGCGTTTGTCTGTAATGACGCCCCCTGCCGTGCTGAATACACGTTCAGACAAAACGCTGGCCGCTTTGGGGCTTCCACTTGTTCCCCTCTGACATTTGGGAATGCTCTCAGTAGCGCGTCTACCAACGTGCGCTTGTACTCGCGCATCTTCCTATCACGCTCCTGTGCAGGAAGTAAGGTGGGCACATTGTCTTTGTACCGTGGATCCAGCAGGGTGGCAACCCAGTAGTCCGCACACGTTAAAATGTGGGCAACTCTGCTGTCGTTGCGCAGGCACTGCAGCATGTAGTTGCTCATGTGTGCCAGGCTGCCCAGGGGTAAGGACAAGCTGTCCTCTGTGGGAGGCGTATCGTCATCGTCCTGCATTTCCCCCCAGCCACGCACCAGTGATGGGCCCGAGCTGCGTTGGGTGCCACCTAGCTGTGACCATGCTTCATCCTCATCCTCCTCCACCTCCTCCTCATCCTCGTCCTCCTTGTCCTCCAGTAGTTGGCCCTGGCTGGCCACATTTGTACCTGGCCTCTGCTGTTGCAAAAAACCTCCCTCTGAGTCACTTCGAAGAGACTGGCCTGAAAGTGCTAAAAATGACCCCTCTTCCTCCTCCTCCTCCTGGGCCACCTCCTCTTCCATCATCGCCCTAAGTGTTTTCTCAAGGAGACATAGAAGTGGTATTGTAACGCTGATAACGGCGTCATCGCCACTGGCCATGTTGGTGGAGTACTCGAAACAGCGCAACAGGGCACACAGGTCTCGCATGGAGGCCCAGTCATTGGTGGTGAAGTGGTGCTGTTCCGCAGTGCGACTGACCCGTGCATGCTGCAGCTGAAACTCCACTATGGCCTGCTGCTGCTCGCACAGTCTGTCCAGCTATGTGCAAGGTGGAGTTCCACCTGGTGGGCACGTCGCATATGAGGCGGTGAGCGGGAAGGCCGAAGTTACGCTGTAGCGCAGACAGGCAAGCAGCGGCAGGATGTGAATGCCGGAAGCGCAAACAGACGGCCCGCACTTTATGCAGCAGCTCTGACATGTCGGGGTAGTTGTGAATGAACTTCTGCACCACCAAATTTAGCACATGCGCCAGGCAAGGGATTTGCATCAAACCGGCTATTCCCAGAGCTGCAACAAGATTTCGCTCATTATCGCACACCACCAGGCCGGGCTTGAGGCTCACCGGCAGCAACCACTCGTCGGTCTGTTGTTCTATACCCCGCCACAACTCCTGTGCGGTGTGGGGCCTGTCCCCCAAACATATGAGTTTCAGAATGGCCTGCTGACATTTACCCCGGGCTGTGCTGAAGTTGGTGGTGAAGGTGTGTGGCTGACTGGATGAGCAGGTGGAAGAAGAGGAGTAGGAAGCTGAGTAGGAGGAGGTGGCAACAGGAGGCAAAGAATGTTGCCCTGCGATCCTTGGCGGCGGAAGGACGTGCGCCAAACAGCTCTCCGCCTGGGGCCCAGCCGCCACTACATTTACCCAGTGTGCAGTTAGGGAGATATAGCATCCCTGGCCGTGCTTACTGGTCCACGTATCTGTGGTTAGGTGGACCTTGCCACAGATGGCGTTGCGCAGTGCACACTTGATTTTATCGGATACTTGGTTGTGCAGGGAAGGCACGGCTCTCTTGGAGAAGTAGTGCCGGCTGGGAACAACATACTGTGGGACAGCAAGCGACATGAGCTGTTTGAAGCTGTCTGTGTCCACCAGCCTAAATGACAGCATTTCATAGGCCAGTAGTTTAGAAATGCTGGCATTCAGGGCCAGGGATCGAGGGTGGCTAGGTGGGAATTTACGCTTTCTCTCAAATGTTTGTGAGATGGAGAGCTGAACGCTGCCGTGTGACATGGTTGAGATGCTTGGTGACGGAGGTGGTGGTGTTAGTGGTACATCCCCTGTTTGCTGAGCGGCAGGTGCCAACGTTCCTCCAGAGGCGGAGGAAGAGGCCGAGGCGGCAGCAGCAGAAGAGGTAGCAGGGGGAGCCTGAGTGACTTCCTTGTTTTTAAGGTGTTTACTCCACTGCAGTTCATGCTTTGCATGCAGGTGCCTGGTCATGCAGGTTGTGCTAAGGTTCAGAACGTTAATGCCTCGCTTCAGGCTCTGATGGCACAGCGTGCAAACCACTCGGGTCTTGTCATCAGCACATTGTTTGAAGAAGTGCCATGCCAGGGAACTCCTTGAAGCTGCCTTTGGGGTGCTCGGTCCCAGATGGCGGCGGTCAGTAGCAGGCGGAGTCTCTTGGCGGCGGGTGTTCTGCTTTTGCCCACTGCTCCCTCTTTTGCTACGCTGTTGGCTCAGTCTCACCACTGCCTCTTCCTCCGAGCTGTGAAAGTCAGTGGCACGACCTTCATTCCATGTGGGGTCTAGGACCTCATCGTCCCCTGCATCGTCTTCCACCCAGTCTTGATCCCTGACCTCCTGTTCAGTCTGCACACTGCAGAAAGACGCAGCAGTTGGCACCTGTGTTTCGTCATCATCAGAGACATGCTGAGGTGGTATTCCCATGCCCTCATCATCAGGAAACATAAGTGGTTGTGCGTCAGTGCATTCTATGTCTTCCACCGCTGGGGAAGGGCTAGGTGGATGCCTTTGGGAAACCCTGCCAGCGGAGTCTTCAAACAGCATAAGAGACTGCTGCATAACTTGAGGCTCAGACAGTTTCCCTGGTATGCATGGGGGTGATGTGACAGACTGATGGGCTTGGTTTTCAGGCGCCATCTGTGCGCTTTCTGCAGAAGACTGTGTGGGAGATAATGTGAACGTGCTGGATCCACTGTCGGCCACCCAATTGACTAATGCCTGTACCTGCTCAGGCCTTAGAATGGCATTGGGCCCCACCAAATATCACTGTAAATTATGGCGGCTACTGGGACCTGAGGTAGTTGGTACACTAGGACGTGTGGCTGTGGCAGAACGGCCACGTCCTCTCCCAGCACCAGAGGGTCCACTAATACCACCACGACCATGTCCGCGTCCGCGTCCTTTACTAGATGTTTTCCTCATTGTTATCGTTCACCACAACAACAAAAATATTATTTGGCCCAATGTATTGAATTCAAATTCAGGCCTTTTTTTTTACAGAACCTAACACTATCTTGCTATCTATTTAGGTACCGTATTACACTAATACAGGCACAGCAGTAACCACAGATTTAGCTGACTATAAATTTGAGGCCTATTATTTAGGCGCTGGGTGACAGGTATAGGTTTACGGACAGAATTAGACTGGGATATGCACAGTAGCGTGTGTGTGAAGTTATTGAGAATGACCCTATCAGCACCTTGATTCTGATATACCTTTTTAGGGATGGATTTAAAGTAGTCCTGATACAGCAGAAACCACTCATTTAGAGAATTGCTAAATTGGGAATTGTATTTCAACCCAGAACAAAAACTGTGCTTTGACGGATACTAAATAACTTGCCCAGCCACAGCAATAACCACAGATTTAGCTGACTATAAATTTGAGGCCTATTATTTAGGCGCTGGGTGACAGGTATACGTTTACAGTCAGAATTAGACTCGGATATGGCCAAAAAATAGCCACACTATTGATGGTTAAATGCACTTGGTGTGACAGCTTGACCCTGATGTAGGATATAGCCAAAAAACAACCACACTATTGAGGGTTAAATGCACTTGGTGACAGCTTGCCCCTGATGTAGTATATGGCCAAAAAATAACCACACTATTGATGGTTAAATGCACTTGGTGTGACAGCTTGACCCTGATGTAGGATATAGCCAAAAAACAACCACACTATTGAGGGTTAAATGCACTTGGTGACAGCTTGCCCCTGATGTAGTATATGGCCAAAAAATAACCACACTATTGATGGTTAAATGCACTTGGTGTGACAGCCTCACCCTGATGTAGGATATAGCCAAAATACAACCACACTATTGAGGGTTAAATGCACTTGGTGACAGGCTCAGCTTGCCCCTGATGTAGTATATGGCCAAAAAATAACCACACTATTGATGGTTAAATGCACTTGGTGTGACAGCTTCACCATGATGTAGGATATAGCCAAAAAACAACCACACTATTGAGGGTTAAATGCACTTGGTGACAGGCTCAGCTTGCCCCTGATGTAGTATATGGCCAAAAAATAACCACACTATTGATGGTTAAATACACTTGGTGTGACAGCTTCACCCTGATGTAGGATATAGCCAAAAAACAACCACACTATTGAGGGTTAAATGCACTTGGTGACAGCTTTCCCCTGATGTAGTATATGGCCAAAAAATAACCACACTATTGATGGTTAAATGCACTTGGTGTGACAGCTTCACCCTGATGTAGGATATAGCCAAAAAATAACCACACTATTGATGGTTTAATGTACTTGGTGGCAGCTTGTGCTGGCGCACCACAAGACACAAAATGGCCGCCGATCACCCCAGAAAAAAGTGAATGAAAAACGCTCTGGGCAGCCTAAAAACAGTAAGCAATTGAATATCAGCAGTTCAATGATCCACAGCTGCAGATCGATCTCTGAATGAAGTCTTTTGGAGGAGTTAATCACTGCCTAATCTCGCCCTAACGTCGCAGCTGCAACCTCTCCCTATACTGATCAGAGCAGAGTGACGGGCGGCGCTACTTGACTCCAGCTGAAATAGAGGCTGGGTCACATGCTGCACTGGCCAATCACAGCCATGCCAATAGTAGGCATGGCTGTGACGGCATCTTGGGGCAAGTAGTATGACGCTTGTTGATTGGCTGCTTTGCAGCCTTTCAAAAAGCGCCAAGAAAGCGACGAACACCGAACCCGAACCCAGACTTTTACGAAAAATGTCCGGGTTCGGGTCCGTGTCACGGACACCCCAAAATTCGGTACGAACCCGAACTATACAGTTCGGGTTCGCTCATCCCTAGTCACTGTCACTAGTGGGGTAGCTCAGGGGTCAGTTTTGGGCCCTATTCTCTTCAATATATTTATTAATGATCTTGTAGAAGGCTTGCATAGCAAAGTATAAATTTTCGCAGATGACACTAAACTTTGTAAAATAATTAACACTGAGGACAGTATACTACTACAGAGGGATCTGGATAGATTGGAGGCTCGGGCAGATAAGTTGTAGATGAGGTTTAACACTGACAAATGTAAGGTTATGCACATGGGAAGGAATAATGCAAGTCACCCGTACATACTAAATGGTGAAACACTCGGTAAATCTGACATGGTAAACCAATTGTAGGCAGCTGCTGCCAAGGCAAATAAGATAATGGGTTGCATCAAAAGGGGCATAGATGCCAGTGATAAGAACATAGTCCTACCACTTTACAAATCGCTAGTCAGACCACACATGGAGTACTGTGTACAGTTCTGGGCTCCTGTAAACAAGGCAGACATAGCAGAGCTGGAGAGGGTCCAGAGGAAGGCAACTAAAGTAATAACTGGAATAAGGCAACTACAGTACCCTGAAAGATTTTTAAAATTAGGGTTATTCACTTTAGAAAAAAGACAACTGATCTAATTACTATATATATAAATACAAACCGGATTCCAAAAAAGTTAGGACACTATACAAATCGATGCAATGATGTGGAGGTGCCAACTTCTAATATTTTATTCAGAATAGAACATAAATCACGGAACAAAAGTTTAAACTGAGAAAATGTACCATTTTAAGGGAAAAATATGTTGAATCAGAATTTCATGGTGTCAACAAATCCCCAAAAAGTTGGGACAAGGCCATTTTCACCACTGTGTGGCATCTCCCCTTCTTCTTACAACACTCAACAGACGTCTGGGGACCGAGGAGACCAGTTTCTCAAGTTTAGAAATAGGAATGCTCTCCCATTCTTGTCTAATACAGGCCTCTAACTGTTCAATCGTCTTGGGTAGGGATGAGCGAACCCGAACTGTATAGTTCGGGTTCGTACCGAATTTTGGGGTGTCCGTGACACGGACCCGAACCCGGACATTTTCGTAAAAGTCTGGGTTCGGTGTTCGTCGCTTTCTTGGCGCTCTTTGAAAGGCTGCAAAGCAGCCAATTAACAAGCGTCATACTACTTGCCCCAAGAGGCCGTCACAGCCATGCCTACTATTGGCATGGCTGTGATTGGCCAGAGCACCATGTGACCCAGCCTCTATTTAAGCTGGAGTCACATAGCGCCGCCCGTCACTCTGCTCTGATTAGCGTAGGGAGAGGTTGCAGCTGCGACGTTAGGGCGAGATTAGGCAGTGATTAACTCCTCCAAAAGACTCCATCCATTGATCGATCTGCAGCTGTGGATGATTGAACTGCTGCTATTGAATTGCTCACTGTTTTTAGGCTGCCCAGAGCGTTTTTCAGTCACTTTTTTCTGGGGTGATCGGCGGCCATTTTGTGTCTTGTGTTGCGCCAGCACAAGCTGCCACCAAGTGCATTTAACCCTCAATGGTGTGGTTGTTTTTTGGCTAAAGCCTACATCAGGGTCAAGCTGTCACACCAAGTGCATTTAACCAGCAATAGTCTGTTTATTTTTTGGCCATATACTACATAAGGGGCAAGCTGTCACCAAGTGCATTTAACCCTCAATGGTGTGGTTGTTTTTTGGCTAAATCCTACATCAGGGTGAAGCTGTCACACCAAGTGCATTTAACCAGCAATAGTCTGTTTATTTTTTAGCCATATACAGTCATGTGAAAAAATTAGGACACCCTTTGAAAGCATGTGTTTTTTTGTAACATTTTTAATAAAAGGTTATTTCATCTCCGTTTCAACAATACAGAGAGATTAAAGTAATCCAACTAAACAAAGAAAACTGAAGAAAAGTCTTTTCAAGATCTTCTGTAAATGTCATTCTACAAAAATGCCTATTCTAACTGAAAAAAAAGATAGGACACCCTCACATGTATTCCCTCTTAAATTGGCTCAGATCTCACACAGGTATATCACACCAGGTGCACATAATTAGTAGATCGTTACTCTGCATGTTGAATGAGGCTTGCCCTATTTAAACCTCAGACATTTAGTTTGGTGTGCTCCTGACTGTTGAAGTGAGAGTGAGCACCATGGTGAGAGCAAAAGAGCTGTCAGAGGACTTCAGAAAAAAGATTGTAGCAGCCTATGAGTCTGGGAAGGGATTTAAAAAGATCTCAAAAGATTTTGAAATCAGCCATTCCACTGTCCGGAAGATAGTCTACAAGTGGAGGGCTTTCAAAACAACTGCCAACATGCCCAGGACTGGTCGCCCCAGCAAGTTCACCCCAAGAGCAGACCGCAAGATGCTAAAAGAGGTCTCCAAAAACCCTAAAGTGTCATCTTGAGAACTACAGCAGGCTCTGGCTACTGTTGATGTAGAAGTACATGCCTCTACAATCAGAAAGAGACTGTACAAGTTTAACTTGCATGGGAGGTGTGCAAGGAGGAAACCTTTGCTTTCCAAGAGAAACATCGAGGCCAGACTGACATTTGCCAGAGATAAAGTTGACAAAGACCAGGACTTCTGTAATAATGTTCTTTGGACAGATGAGTCCAAAATTGAATTATTTGGACACAACAGCAGAGGACATGTTTGGCGTAAACCAAACACAGCATTCCAAGAAAAGAACCTCATACCAACTGTGAAGCATGGAGGTGGAAGTGTCATGGTTTGGGGCTGCTTTGCTGCAGCAGGACCTGGTCAGCTCACCATCATAGAATCCACGATGAATTCTACTGTGTATCAGAAGGTGCTTGAAGAACATGTGAGACCATCAGTTAGAAAATTAAAGCTGAAGTGGAACTGGACCATGCAACATGACAATGACCCAAAACATACTAGTAAATCAACCAAAGATTGGCTGAAAAAGAAGAAATGGAGAGTCCTGGAATGGCCAAGTCAAAGTCCAGATTTGAATCCCATTGAGATGCTGTGGGGTGACTTGAAAAGGGCTGTACGTGCAAGAAACCCCTCAAACATCTCACAGCTGAAAAAGTTCTGCATTGAGGAGTGGGGTAAAATTTCCTCAGACCGATGTCGAAGACTGGTAGATGGCTACAAGAACCGTCTCACTGCAGTTATTTCAGCCAAAGGAGGTAACACTCGCTATTAGGGGCAAGGGTGTCCTATCTTTTTCCTCAGTTAGAATAGGCATTTTTGTAGAATGACATTTACAGAAGATCTTGAAAAGACTTTTCTTCAGTTTTCTTTGTTTAGTCGGATTACTTTAATCTCTCTGTATTGTTGAAACGGAGATGAAATAACCTTTTATTAAAAATGTTACAAAAAACCACATGCTTTCAAAGGGTGTCCTAATTTTTTCACATGACTGTACTACATCAGGGGCAAGCTGTCACCAAGTGCATTTAACCCTCAATGGTGTGGTTGTTTTTTGGCTAAATCCTACATCAGGGTGAAGCTGTCACACCAAGTGCATTTAACCAGCAATAGTCTGTTTATTTTTTGGCCATATACTACATCAGGGGCAAGCTGCGCCTGTCACCAAGTGCATTTAACCCTCAGTAGTGTGGTTGGTCAAGCTGTCACACCAAGTGCATTTAACCAGCAATAGTCTGTTTATTTTTTGGCCATATACTACATCAAGGGCAAGCTGCGCCTGTCACCAAGTGCATTTAACCCTCAGTAGTGTGGTTGGTCAAGCTGTCACACCAAGTGCATTTAACCATCAATAGTGTGGTTATTTTTTGGCCATATCCCAGTCTAATTCTGTCAGTAAACGTATACCTATCACCCAGCGCCTAAATACTAGGCCTCAAGTTTATATCCAGCTAAATCTGTTGTTACTGCTGTACTGTTGTGGCTGGTCAAGTTATTTAGTGTCCATCAAAGCACAGTTTTTGTTCTGGGTTGAAATACAATTCCCAATTTAGCAATTTCCTAATTTAGTGGTTTCTGCTGTATCAGAGCTATTTTAAATCTATCCCTAAAAGGGTATATAATATTCAAGGTGCACATAGGGTCATTCTGAATAACTTCACACACACGCTACTGTGCATTTCCAAGTCTAATTCTGTCAGTAAATCTATACCTGTCACCCAGCGCCTAAATACTAGGCCTCAAATTTATATTCAGCTAAATCTGTCGTTACTGCTGTACTGTTGTGGCTGGGCAAGTTATTTAGTGTCCGTCAAAGCACATTTTTTGTTCTGGGTTGAAATACAATTCCCAATTTAGCAATTTCCTAATTTAGTGGTTTCTGCTGTATCAGAGCTATTTGAAATCTATCCCTAAAAGGGTATATAATATTCAAGGTGCACATAGGGTCATTTTGAATAACTTCACACACACGCTACTGTGCATTTCCAAGTCTAATTCTGTCAGTAAATCTATACCTGTCACCCAGCGCCTAAATACTAGGCCTCAAATTTATATTCAGCTAAATCTGTGGTTATTGCTGTTGCTGGGCAAGTTATTTAGTGTCCGTCAAAGCACAGTTTTTGTTCTGGGTTGAAATACAATTCCCAATTTAGCAATTTCCTAATTTAGTGGTTTCTGCTGTATCAGGCCTACTTTAAATACATCCCTAAAAGGGTATATCAGAATCAAGGTGCTGATAGGGTCATTCTCAATAACTTCACACACACGCTACTGTGCATATCCCAGTCTAATTCTGTCCGTAAACCTATACCTGTCACCCTGCGCCTAAAAAATAGGCCTCAAATTTATATTCATCCAAATCTGTCATTATTGCTGTATTGTTGTGGCTGGGCAAGTTATTTAGTGTCCGTCAAAGCACATTTTTTGTTCTGGGTTGAAATACAATTCCCAATTTAGCAATTTCCTAATTTAGTGGTTTCTGCTGTATCAGGCCTACTTTAAATACATCCCTAAAAGGGTATATCAGAATCAAGGTGCTGATAGGGTCATTCTCAATAACTTCACACACACGCTACTGTGCATATCCCAGTCTAATTCTGTCCGTAAAACGTATACCTGTCACCCAGCGCCTAAATACTAGGCCTCAAATTCATAGTCAGCTAAATCTGTGGTTACTGCTGTGCCTGTATTAGTGTAATACGGTACCTAAATAGATAGCCAGATAGTGTTAGGTGTCTGTAAAAAAAGGCCTGAATTTGAATTCAATACGTTGGGCCAAATAATATTTTTGTTGTTGTGGTGAACGATAACAATAAGGAAAACATCTAGTAAGGGACGCGGACATGGACATGGTCGTGGTGGTGTTAGTGGACCCTCTGGTGCTGGGAGAGGACGTGGCCGTTCTGCCACATCCACACGTCCTAGTGTACCAACTACCTCAGGTCCCAGTAGCCGCCAGAATTTACAGCGATATATGGTGGGGCCCAATGCCGTTCTAAGGATGGTAAGGCCTGAGCAGGTACAGACATTAGTCAATTGGGTGGCCGACAGTGGATCCAGCACGTTCACATTATTAAAGCGCACAGATGGCGCCTGAAAACCAACCCCATCAGTCTGTCACATCACCCCCATGCATATCAGGGAAACTGTCTGAGCCTCAAGTTATGCAGCAGTCTCTTATGCTGTTTGAAGACTCCGCTGGCAGGGTTTCCCAAGGGCATCCACCTAGCCCTTCCCCAGCGGTGGAAGACATAGAATGCACTGACGCACAACCACTTATGTTTCCTGATGATGAGGACATGGGAATACCACCTCAGCAAGTCTCTGATGATGACGAAACACAGGTGCCAACTGCTGCGTCTTTCTGCAGTGTGCAGACTGAACAGGAGGTCAGGGATCAAGACTGGGTGGAAGACGATGCAGGGGACGATGAGGTCCTAGACCCCACATGGAATGAAGGTCGTGCCACTGACTTTCACAGTTCGGAGGAAGAGGCATTGGTGAGATCGAGCCAACAGCGTAGCAAAAGAGGGAGCAGTGGGCAAAAGCAGAACACCCGCCGCCAAGAGACTCCGCCTGCTTTGTCCAGAACTCATAAAATATTGGAATGCTATAAATAATTGTATTATGTATAAACTAAAAGTTCGAATCCCCTTTGAATTACAAGTACTTGTGCTTAATGATCTTTCCAAACTAAATAATCATAACTATCAAAAGATCCTCCTGAGTAGGATACTGATGTTGGCCAGAGTGCTGATCAGTCGGACCTGGTTTGCTCGATATACTCCAGATATAAATACATGGATAAATCTAATTAATAAGGTAAAAAATTATGAGAAAATCATGTATAAACAGAGGGAAGCTGAGGAGAAGTGGACTAAGATATGGGCTGGTTGGAGGACCTGACTAGTTGTGATAATTTTTTTTTTTTTTTTTTTTTTTTTGACGCATCACAGGTAGGAGGGGAGGGGTTAGGGAATTGGGGTTGGGGGGGAATTGCATCCTTTTTTCTATTTGTAGTGTTTTGATATATTAATTAATAAAGATAATCAATAAAAAAAAATTAAAAAAAAAGAGACTCCGCCTGCTACTGACCGCCGCCATCTGGGACCGAGCACCCCAAAGGCAGCTTCAAGGAGTTCCCTGGCATGGCACTTCTTCAAACAATGTGCTGACGACAAGACCCGAGTGGTTTGCACGCTGTCAGAGCCTGAAGCGAGGCATTAACGTTCTGAACCTTAGCACAACCTGCATGACCAGGCACCTGCATGAACTGCAGTGGAGTAAACTCCTTAAACACCTCTTCCTCCGCCTCTGGAGGAACGTTGGCACCTGCCGCCCAGCAAACAGGGGATGTACCACCAACACCACCACCACCTCCGTCACCAAGCATCTCAACCATGTCACACAGCAGCGTTCAGCTCTCCATCTCACAAACATTTGAGAGAAAGCGTAAATTCCCACCTAGCCACCCTCGATCCCTGGCCCTGAATGCCAGCATTTCTAAACTACTGGCCTATGAAATGCTGTCATTTAGGCTGGTGGACACAGACAGTTTCAAACAGCTCATGTCGCTTGCTGTCCCACAGTATGTTGTTCCCAGCCGGCACTACTTCTCCAAGAGAGCCGTGCCTTCCCTGCACAACCAAGTATCCGATAAAATCAAGTGTGCACTGCGCAACGCCATCTGTGGCAAGGTCCACCTAACCACAGATACGTGGACCAGTAAGCACGGCCAGGGACGCTATATCTCCCTAACTGCACACTGGGTAAATGTAGTGGCAGCTGGGCCCCAGGCGGAGAGCTGTTTGGCGCACGTCCTTCCGCCGCCAAGGATCGCAGGGCAACATTCTTTGCCTCCTGTTGCCACTTCCTCCTACTCGGCTTCCTCCTCCTCTTCTCGGCTTCCTCCTCCTTCACCACCAACTTCAGCACAGCCAAAACGTCAGCATTCCATTCTGAAACTCATATGTTTGGGGGACAGGCCCCACACCGCACAGGAGTTGTGGCGTGGTATAGAACAACAGACCGACGAGTGGTTGCTGCTGGTGAGCCTCAAGCCCGGCCTGGTGGTGTGCGATAATGGGCGAAATCTCGTTGCAGCTCTGGGACTAGCCGGTTTGACGCACATCCCTTGCCTGGCGCATGTGCTGAATTTGGTGGTGCAGAAGTTCATTCACAACTACCCCGACATGTCAGAGCTGCTGCATAAAGTGCGGGCCGTCTGTTCGCGCTTCCGGCGTTCACATCCTGCCGCTGCTCGCCTGTCTGCGCTATAGCGTAACTTCGGCCTTCCCGCTCACCACCTCATATGCGACGTGCCCACCAGGTGGAACTCCACCTTGCACATGCTGGACAGACTGTGCGAGCAGCAGCAGGCCATAGTGGAGTTTCAGCTGCAGCACGCACGGGTCAGTCGCACTGTGGAACAGCACCACTTCACCACCAATGACTGGGCCTCCATGCGAGACCTGTGTGCCCTGTTGCGCTGTTTCGAGTACTCCACCAACATGGCCAGTGGCGATGACGCCGTTATCAGCGTTACAATACCACTTCTATGTCTCCTTGAGAAAACACTTGATGGAAGAGGAGGTGGCCCAGGAGGAGGAGGAGGAAGAGGGGTCATTTTTAGCACTTTCAGGCCAGTCTCTTCGAAGTGACTCAGAGGGAGGTTTTTTGCAACAGCAGAGGCCAGGTACAAATGTGGCCAGCCAGGGCCGACTACTGGAGGACGAGGAGGACGAGGATGAGGAGGAGGTGGAGGAGGATGAGGATGAAGCATGGTCACAGCGGGGTGGCACCCAACGCAGCTCGGGCCCATCACTGGTGCGTGGCTGGGGGGAAAGGCAGGACGATGACGATACGCCTCCCACAGAGGACAGCTTGTCCTTACCCCTGGGCAGCCTGGCACACATGAGCGACTATATGCTGCAGTGCCTGCGCAACGACAGCAGAGTTGCCCACATTTTAACGTGTGCGGACTACTGGGTTGCCACCCTGCTGGATCCACGGTACAAAGACAATGTGCCCACCTTACTTCCTGCACTGGAGCGTGATAGGAAGATGCGCGAGTACAAGCGCACGTTGGTAGACGCGCTCCCATTCAACTTCTGGGTCTCTAAATTGTCCACGTGGCCAGAGCTAGCCTTTTATGCCTTGGAGGTGCTGGCCTGCCCGGCGGCCAGCATTTGTCTGAACGTGTATTCAGCACGGCAGGGGGCGTCATTACAGACAAACGCAGCCGCCTGTCTACAGCCAATGTGGACAAGCTGACGTTCATAAAAATGAACCAGGCATGGATCCCACAGGACCCATCCGTCCCTTGTGCAGATTAGACATTAACTACCTCCCCTTAACCATATATTATTGTACTCCAGGGCACTTCCTCATTCAATCCTATTTTAATTTTCATTTTACCATTATATTGCGAGGCTACCCAAAGTTGAATGAACCTCTCCTCTGTCTGGGTGCCGGGGCCTAAATAAATGCCAATGGACTGTTCCAATGTTGGGTGACGTGAAGCCTGATTCTCTGCTATGACATGCAGACTAATTCTCTGCTGACATGAAGCCAGATTCTCTGTTACGGGACCTCTCTCCTCTGCCTGGGTGCTGGGCCTAAATATCTGACAATGGACTGTTGCAGTGGTGGCTGATGTGAAGCCTGATTCTCTGCTATGACATGCAGACTGATTCTCTGCTGACATGAAGCCAGATCCTCTGTTACGGGACCTCTCTCCTCTGCCTGGGTGCTGGGCCTAAATATATGCCAATGAACTGTTGCAGTGGTGACTGACGTGAAGCCTGATTCTCTGCTATGACATGCAAACTGATTCTCTGCTGACATGAAGACAGATTCTCTGTTACGGGACCTCTCTCCTCTGCCTGGGTGCCTGGGCCCAAATATATGCCAATGGACTGTTCCAATGTTGGGTGATGTGAAGCCTGATTTTCTGCTATGACATGCAAACTGATTCTCTGCTGACATGAAGCCAGATTGTCTGTTACGGGACCTCTCTCCTCTGCCTGGGTGCTGGGCCTAAATATCTGACAATGGACTGTTGCAGTGGTGGCTGACGTGAAGCCTGATTCTCTGCTATGACATGCAGACTGATTCTCTGCTGACATGAAGCCAGATCCTCTGTTACGGGACCTCTCTCCTCTGCCTGGGTGCTGGGCCTAAATATATGCCAATGGACTGTTGCAGTGGTGGCTGACGTGAAGCCTGATTCTCTGCTATGACATGCAGACTGATTCTCTGCTGACATGAAGACAGATTCTCTGTTACGGGACCTCTCTCCTCTGCCTGGGTGCTGGGCCTAAATATATGCCAATGGACTGTTGCAGTGGTGGCTGACGTGAAGCCTGATTCTCTGCTATGACATGCAGACTGATTCTCTGCTGACATGAAGACATATTCTCTGTTATGGGACCTCTCTCCTCTGCCTGGGTGCCGGGGCCTAAATATCTGAGAATGGACTGTTCCAGTGGTGGGTGACATGAAGCCAGATTCTCTGCTATGGGACCTCTCTCCAATTGATATTGGTTAATTTTTATTTATTTTATTTTTATTTTTATTCATTTCCCTATCCACATTTGTTTGCATGGGATTTACCTACATGTTGCTGCCTTTTGCAGCCCTCTAGCCCTTTCCTGGGCTGTTTTACAGCCTTTTTAGTGCCGAAAAGTTTGGGTCCCCATTGACTTCAATGGGGTTCAGGTTCGAGACGAAGTTCGGATCGGGTTCGGATCCCGAACCCGAACATTTCCGGGAAGTTCGGCCGAACTTCTCGAACCCGAACATCCAGGTGTCCGCTCAACTCTAGTCTTGGGCCTTCTTTGTTGCACCTTCCTCTTTATGATGCGCCAAATGTTCTCTATAGGTGAAAGATCTGGACTGCAGACTGGCTATTTGATTTCCCGGATTCTTCTCCTACGCAGCCATGATGTTGTGATTGATGCAGAATGTGGTCTGGCATTATCCTGTTGAAAAATGCAGGGTCTTCTCTGAAAGAGATGACGTCTGGATGGGAGCATATGTTGTTCTAGAACCTGAATATATTTTTCTGCATTGATGGTGCCTTTCCAGACATGCAAGCTGCCCATGCCACACGCACTCATGCAACCCCATACCATCAGAGATGCAGGCTTCTGAACTGAGCGTTGATAACAACTTGGGTTGTCCTTGTCCTCTTTGGTCCGGATGACATGGCGTCCCAGATTTCCAAAAAGAACTTTGAATCGTGACTCGTCTGACCACAGAACAGTCTTCCATTTTGCCACACTCCATTTTAAATGATCCCTGGGCCAGTGAAAACGCCTGAGCTTTTGGATCTTGCTTAGAAATGGCTTCTTCTTTGCACTGTAGAGTTTCAGCTGGCAACGGCGGATGGCACGGTGGATTGTGTTCACTGACAATGGTTTCTGGAAGTATTCCTGAGCCCATTCTGTGATTTCCTTTACAGTAGCATTCCTGTTTGTGGTGCAGTGTCGTTTAAGGGCCCGGAGATCACGGGCATCCAGTATGGTTTTACGGCCTTGACCCTTACGCACAGAGATTGTTCCAGATTCTCTGAATCTTCGGATGATGTTATGCACAGTTGATGATGATAGATGCAAAGTCTTTGCAATTTTTCGCTGGGTAACACCTTTCTGATATTGCTCCACTATCTTTCTGTGCAACATTGTGGGAATTGGTGATCCTCTACCCATCTTGGCTTCTGAGAGACACTGCCACTCTGAGAAGCTCTTTTTATACCCAATCATGTTGCCAATTGACCTAATTAGTGTAAATTGGTCTTCCAGCTCTTCATTATGCTCAAATTTACTTTTTCCAGCCTCTTATTGCTACTTTTCCCAACTTTTTGGGGATTTGTTGACACCGTGAAAATTTGAATCAACGTATTTTTCCTTTAAAATGATACATTTACTCGGATTTAACGTTTGATCTGTCATCTACGTTCTATTACAAATAAAATATTGACATTTGCCACCTCCACATCATTGCATTCAGTTTTTATTCACAATTTGTTTAGTGTCCCAACTTTTTTGGAATCCGGTTTGTATATCAGGGGTCAGTACAGAGATCTCTCCCATTATCTATTTATCCCCAGGACGGTGACTGTGACGAGGGGACATCCTCTGCATCTGGAGGAAAGAAGGTTTGTACACAAACATAGAAGAGGACTCTTTACGGTAAGAGCAGTGAGACTATGGAACTCTCTGCCTGAGGAGGTGGTGATGGTGAGTACAATAAAGGAATTCAAGAGGGGCCTGGATGTATTTCTGGAGTGTAATAATATTACAGGCCATAGCTACTAGAGAGGGGTCGTTGATCCAGGGAGTTATTCTGATTGCCTGATTGGAGTCAGGGAAGGAATTTTTTATTCCCCTATAGTGGGGAAAATTGGCTTCTACCTCACAGGTTTTTTTTTTTGCCTTCCTCTGGATCAACTTGCAGGATGACAAGCCGAACTGGATGGACAAATGTGTTTTTTCAGGCCTTATGTACTATGTTACTATGTTACTCTGTGTAGATGCGCTAACACAGCAAAACTGCAGACAAATGCTGCATACCTAAATGCATTATATAGAAAGTATATTATTGGTATATAGCACCCCTATTTCAATCAGCTTTTTTTTGGGGGGGGCAACTGGTTAATCACACAAGTAGAAATTATTTCTTCAAATAGTGTTTTTCACTCTGTGTGGCTGCAGTATCACAGCAGAACCGCACACAACTGCTGCACAATACAATTGCACTATAATATACTTTCTATGTTAGAAAGTATATTATAAGTATATTACACCCCTCAGTAGGTCACACCTATCAATCTTAAAAGGACTTTTGTGGTCCCTATTAGCTAGCGTTTGGTGTCCCTAACAGTCTGTCCCTGCTCCACACAGCAAAATTTCCCTACACTGGCAAAAGACTGAATGTAAAATGGCGGCCAGATCAGGTTTATTTATAAGGTAGGGGGTATGTCCATGTGCTGAAACGTCTCTATTGGCTGTCCTGTACCACCTGATGGATGTGTCATGGGTCAAAGTTATGTAAAAGAATATGGCAGGGCGCGAATATCGCCATATGTTCGCCCGTTCTGCGAACAGTGAATGAGCAAAGTTCATCGCGAAACGACCGCCAGGCGAACCGCAAGGCCATCTCTAATCTTCAGACCTTACAATAAATTATTGTGGTACCAAAAAGAACACATTTGAAGAGCATACTGTTGTCCTCAATATACCCTCAATCCATCATGGCAACTATCTATGGGTCTGATTTTTTGATTAATCACAGGACTGTTAAGCAAAACAAAGAACAAAAAAGGGGTGAACGTCAAAAGGCTCACACAGGGAAGAATCAATATTCATGTTCAGAATGTGGAAAATGGTTTAAACACAAATCAGATAGTGTTGTACATCAGAGAATTCACTCAGGGGAGAAGCCATTTTCATGTTCAGAATGTGGGAAATGTTTTACCCAGAGATCAGGTTTTATTGTACATCAGAGAATTCACACAGGAGAGAAGCCATATTCATGTTCAGAATGTGGAAAATGTTATCAACAGAATTCACACAGGAGAGAATCCATTTCCATAAGGAGTGATGTTTTAGTACAAGTTAAGTACACAGGGGAGAGGCCACTTTCGTGTTGTCAATGTTTTACCCACAAATTGCATCATTTTAAACATCTTTGAACTCGTACATAGAAGTTGTTTTACATACATTTATAGTCAAAGTCAAGAGAACAGGAAAACAATATGGAGGAAAAATCATTAAGACATTTATGTGATTACCAATAACATATCTGTTATCCAAAAAACTAAAATCCAGATAACGCACCTATAGATCCTCCATGTGCACAGAAAATTTTACATGAACATGCAGGAGAGCTGGTAAGCATTTTGGTGGGAATTAATCATTTGGGCTGTTTTTTAGTGTTACTTTTAAGCCTGTGTTTGCTCTTTGAGGCTGCACCAACGGCACACAATAATAATATAATATATTTGACGCAAGTGGAATGTGGTACATGCCTATGTTTGTAAAAATACACCAGGGGTTTTCCTGGCATGAAGATGCAACTTCTTTGTGACTTTTGCAAGTTGTAAATGCGCCTTCAAACAGGTCTAAACACAAAACTTGTTCTAAAACATAGACCACTGAAAAGTGGTGAAGTGCGTGTAAGTGGTTACATTTCTCAGAATTTTGTGTTTAAAAAGATGCGCAACAAATAATTCTAAAATAACCACCAGAAAATAGACTGATAAATGTCTCTGTTCATGTATGAATTATGAGGGCAAAATTACATTGTGACTGTGGATTTTGTTTGAATACTTTTTTTTATTTTTTTTTACTATCTTTTCATATTACACCACCGAGCCAGACTTAGAAATTTCTTATCCATCGCAATGCTTTTTTATCTGTTAAACTAGTCTTATTTAGCCATATATGTAGACATATATGATGCTGAGGTTTGTGTCTATTGGCATCTCACCGCTACTAGAAGGCATGGTTGCTTTGTGTTGTGAGTAGAGTTGAGCGAACCCGAACTGTAAAGTTCCGGGTTCATACCGAACTTTAGGATTTTTTGACCCCGGACCCAAATCCTAAACATTTCAGTAAAAGTTTGGGTTCAAATTCAGTGTTCGGCGATTTAATGGCGCTTTTTGAAAGGCTGCAGGGCAGCCAATCAACAAACGTTTAACTCGTGTGCTCTTAGAAGCCATCACAGCCATGCCTACTAATGGCATGGCTGTGATTGGCCAGTGCAGCATGTGACCCAGCCTCTATGCCAGGGACAATAAATTAATCCTGTTCTTTTAGTTCAGTGGGCAACATATACCCATTTTTTAAGTACACCTGCATTGCATATGTGCCAGGGGAAGGGAAAATAATATAGGTAATCCGTCTGTGAGTTCAAGGACCCAGGGGGTGACATATTAAAATAAAATTCTGTAACGTACAATCCAAATAAATCTGTTAGATTTTGTGGGGACAAATTATAATTTTTTTTGCTAAAAAGTACATTTGCGCCCTGCAAAGTACATTTGCGCCCTGTTAAATCCATCTGTTTAATTGTGGGTGAAAAAATCATATTTTTTTTTTCCATAAAGTACCTTTGCGGCTTGCACTGCAAATCTGATAGTAAAATAGAATCAGTGAATCCATCTGTTTAACTGTCGGTAAAAAAATAATATAATTTTTTTCCATAAAGTACCTTTGCTGCATTTCTGACAGTCCAATACAAGTGTTAAATACTGCTGTTATATTCTGTTTAAAAAAATAATTTAAAAAATTTAGTGCTAGATACTACATTTGCGGCCTTTGCTGCATTTCTGACAGTCCAATACAAGTGTTAAATGCTGCTGTTATATTCTGGTTTTAGAAAAACACCCATTTTGTGCTAGATAGTACATTTGCGGCCTTTGATGCATTTCTGACAGTCCAATAATACCAGTCAATACTGCTGTTATATTCTGGTTTTTAAAAAACACCCAATACTGCTGTTACATTGTTGGTTGACAAATTATAATTTTTGTGACCGTAAAGTAATTGTATAAAATTCGCCTGTCACACTGTTGTGTGACCTGAAGAAATTTTTCCTCTTTATGACACCAGCACTAACTTAGGCCTCTTTCACCGTATGGCTATTTCAGTGTTTTGCGGTCTGTTTTTCACGGATCCGTTGTTCCGTTTTTTGTTTTCATTGTGTTTCCGTTTCTGTTCCGTTTTTCTGTATGACATATACAGTATACAGTAATACCATAGAAAAAATTGGGCTGGGCATAACATTTTCAATAGATGGTTCCGCAAAAATAGAACGATACGGAAGACATACGGATGCATTTCCGTATGTGTTCCGTTTTTTTGCGGACCCATTGACTTGAATGGAGCCACGGAACGTTATTTGCGATCAATAATAGGACATGCTCTATCTTTCAACGGAATGAAAATATGGAAACGGAATGCATACGGAGTACATTCGTTTTTTTTGCGGAACCATTGAAATGAATGGTTCCGTATACAGAACGCAAAAAACGGCCCGCAAAACGAAAAAAAAAATATGGTAGTGTGAAAGAGGCCTCACTGTCAGTGAACTTAATTGTTGTATATTGGCGGTTACATTGTCACCTGACATAAACAATCTGTTAGTTTGGTGGGTGAACACAAAGAATGAGGAGAGTATCAAATAAGGGTTGTGTCCCTGGTGCTGCTGGTGTTGGTGGAGCTCCATGTTGCAGGGAGAGGACGTGATGGATCTGTGCCAGCTACACGCACAAGAGAAACACCTCCCTCAGGTGCGAGTAGGCGACAGAACCATCAGCGTTATTTGGTAGGGCTGAATGCGGCTCTACGCAATCTGTGGCAAGGTACACCTAACTATGGATATGTGGACCAGTAAGCTTGGTCAGGGACGTTATATATCCCTAACAGCACACTGGGTAAATGCAGTGGCGGCTGGGCCTGAGGCGGATAGCAGTTTTGCGCATGTCCTTCCACAACCGAGGATTGCAGGGCGTTTCTCTTTGCCTCCTGTTGCTTCCTCCACCTACTCCGCTTCCTCATCCTCTACCGCCACAGAATTCAGCACAGCCAGGGATAAACAACAGCAGGCAGTTTTAAAACTTATCTGATTGGGGGACAAACCCCACACCGCGCAGGAGCTGTGGACGGGCCTTGAACAACAATCCGATGAGTGGTTGATGCAAGTGAGCCTCAAGCCCGGCCTGGTGGTGTGCGATAATGGGCGAAATCTCATAGGAGCTCTGGTCCTAGCTGGTCTGACGCACATCCCTTGCCTGGCGCATGTGCTGAATTTGGTGATGCATTCATTCCTGGAAAATTACCCCAATATGTCAGAGCTGCTGCAGAAAGTGCGGGCCATCTGTGCGCGCTTTCGGTGTTCTTACCCTGCTGCTGTTAACCTTTCAGCGCTGCAGCATAACTTTCGGCCTTCCCGCTCTCCGCCTCATATGCAACGTGCCCACAAGGTAGAACTCCACCTTGCACATGCTGGCCAGACTGCAAGCAGCAGCAGGCAATAGTGGAGTTTCAGCTGCAGCACGCATGGGTTAATCGCTCTGCGGAACAGCACCACTTCACCAGTGGGACTCCATGCGAGACCTGTGTGCCTTGTTGCGCTGTTTCGAGTACTCCACCAACATGGCTAGTGCCGATGACGCCATTCTCAGCGTAACTATCCCACTTCTATGCCTCCTTGAAAAAACGCTTCGAGTGATGATGGAAGAGGATGTGGCACAGGAGGAAGGGGTATCATTTACAAGGGTTTCCGGCCAGTCATTCACAAGTGGCTCTGAGGGTGGGTTCCTGCACTACCATACGCCAGGTACACATTTGTCCAGCCAGGGCACAGTTTTGGAGGATGACGAGGTGGAGGATGAGAAGGAGAAGATGGAGGAGGAGGAACCGTGTTCACGGCAGGGTGACACCCAAACCAGCTCATGGCAATCACTGTTCCGTGGCTGGGAGGATACAGAGGACACAGACGATACACCTCCCACAGAGGACAGCTTGTCGTTGCCTCTAAGCAGCCTGGCACACATGAGCGATTACATGCTGCAGTGTCTTCGCAACAAACGCTGAGTTGACCACTTTCCAACTTTTGCTGATTACTCGGTGGCTACGCTGCTGGATCTCCGTTACAAGGACAACGTACAGTCCGTAATTCCGTCACTTGAGCGTGATCGTAAGTTGCACGAGTACAAGCGCATGCTGGTAGACGCGCTGCTGATGGCATTCCCACCTCACGGCAGGGGCACAGTGGAAGCACAAGGCGAAGGCATAGGAGGAGGAAGAGGTCGCCAACGCAGCTGGGGCACCGCCAGCACCTCAGAAGGCAGGGTTAGCATGGCCGAAATGTGTAAAAGCTTTGTCAGCACGCCACAACAACCAGCACCACCAGCTGATATGGAACGTCTTAGCAGGAGGCAGCATTTCAGCAACATGGTGGAGCAGTATGTGTGCACACGCCTACACGTACTGAATGATGGGTCTGCCCTATTCAACTTCTGGGTCTCCAAATTGGGCACATGGCCTGAGCTTGCCCTTTATGCCTTGGAGGTGCTGGCCTGCCCTGCAGCCAGTGTATTGTCTGAATGTGTCTTTAGCACTGCAGGGGGCATTATCACAGACAAGCGCAGCCACCTGTCCATAGCCAATGTGGACAAGTTCACGTTCATTAACCTGTTAAGGACTCAGCCCTATTTCACCTTAAGGACTTGGCCATTTTTTGCAAATCTGACCAGTATGACTTTACGTGCTGATAACTTTAAAACGCTTTGACTTATCCAGGCCATTCTGAGATTGTTTTTTCGTCACATATTGTACTTCATGACACTGGTAAAATGAAGTTAAAAAAATATTTTTATTTATAAAAAAAATACAAAATTTACCAATTTTTTTTTAAAAATTGCAAATTTCCAAGTTTCAATTTCTTTACTTTTATAATACATAGTAATACCTCCAAGAATAGTTATTACTTTACATTCCCTATATGTCTACTTCATGTTTGGATCATTTTGGGAATTAAATTTTATTTTTTTGAGACGTTACAAGGCTTAGAAGTTTAGAAACAAATCTTGAAGTTTTTCAGAAATTTTCAAAAACCCACTTTTTAGGGACCAGTTCAGATCTGAAGTCCCATTGCGAGGCTTACATAATAGAAACCACCCCATTCTAGAAACTACACCCCTCAAGGTGCCGCCGCAACCGCAGGTAAAAGCCGCAAACCGCAGATCTGAATTGACCTGCGGTTTGCGGCGATCACCGACACGGGGGGGGTCACGGGACTCCCCCCGGCATTGTGACAGGATGCCGGCGGAATGATTTCAGCAGGCACCCTGTCACAATTAACCCCACAATCGCGATTTAAATTTAGGACGTACCGGTACACCCTGAGTCCTTAAGGGGTTAAAATGAACCAGGCATGGATCCCAAAGGACTTGTCCGTTCCTTATGCAGAATAGACATGTATACCCGCCTTACCCAGCCATTGCTATACTCCAGCGCACTTTCTCATTGTTTTATTTTATATATTTGACAATGTTTTGGGGTGTAGCCTAATTTAAACCAAAAAAATAAAAAGTACCAGCATTGGCTACCTCCTCCTCCACCGCCGCTTCCACCTACACCGCCACGACCTACTCCTCAACCTCCTACTCCATATGGACCTCCACCTTCTAGATCAAGATTATATATATTTTAACGTATTTTATGTTATTTTAAGTCATTTCACTAATTCGTCTGAAAGATTGTTGGGTGCCATATCCCAAATTTTTGGCTGTGATATACCCCTGCTCTACATAGTGGACCGGGACGTGTGACATGATGGAGCAGTAATGTGTGCACACGCCTACATGTACTGACTGATGGGTCTGCCCCCTTCAACTTCTGGGTCTCCAAATTGGGCATATGGCCTGAGCGTGCCCTTTATGCCTTGGAGGTGCTGGCCTGCCCTGCAGCCAGTGGATTGTCTGAACGTTTGTTTAGCAAGGCAGGAGGGGGTTATCAAAGAGAAGCGCAGCCGCCTGTCCACAGCCAATGTTGACAAGCTCACGTTCATTAAAATTAACCAGGCAGGGATCCCACAGGACTTGTCCATACCTTATGTAGAATAGACATGTATACCGGCCTCACTCAGCCATTGTTGCACTCCAGCGCACTTTCTCTTTGTTTTATTTTTTTATATTTCCCAATGTTTTCTGGTCTACCCAAATTTGAAAACAAAAAAAATAAACAAAACAAAAACAAAAAAAAACTGTGTTGGCTACCTCCTCCTCCTCCACCGCCACATCCACCGCCTCCTCAACCTCCTTCTCCATATGGACCTCCTCCTCCTAGATAAAGTTTTTTTATTTTACGTATTTTATGTTATTTTAAGTCATTTCCTATATACATTTGTTTGCAGAGCACTTGCCATGCTCTTAACCACATGTTGCTGCCTTTTGCAGCCCTCTAGCCCTTTCCGTGACTTTTTTAGAGCCATTTTAGTGCTCCAAAGTTCGGGTCCTCATTGACTTCAATGGGGTTCGGGATCAAGTTTGGGTCTCAAAGTGAAGTTTGGCCGAACCCGTCAAACCCGAACATTCAGGTGTCCGCTCAACTCTAGTTGTGAGCTATTGCATGCTGTCACTGCCTGCTTCCTGCTGCTTGTTCCCTTAAGATGTGCATGTATTCTTCAGCTCTTAAAGGGCCAGTGCATGCAACAGTTAACATGTCCTCATCCAATGTCAGCATTCCCTGGGCTATATAGGGTGCATTCCCCTATGGAAAGGTACTTGCACTTTAGGTTCCTAGCTTGTCGAGTCCTGTAAAGGTATGCTATAGTTTTGTTCTGAGCTTCCATGCCTGACCTCTGTTTACTGGATTTACTCCTGCCTGATTGCCATATTGACCTATTGCATGTTTGCCGTATTGTACAATCTCCATCTGTCTTGACCTCGGCTCATACACTGACAATGATTTTGCCATGGACCAATGTCTCTGGATCTCTGTGGGTTAGCAGTCTCTGAAGACTACCCCTGGAGGTAACAACCTGATAGCCCACGGAGTGAGGTCCAGATCCCCATACAGCGGTAAAAGAGTGTAAAGAGGGGATCCACTTTGACATTGCCCTTAGCAGTAGCTCCAAGACAAGTACATTTAGTAGGCACAGTGGATCCACACCCATTGCATTACAGTAAGCTCAGGCCATGGACCTCACTGGTTGCCCTCAAGTTGGGCTTACAGAATGTGCTGGAAGAACTAACTACTCACTAGAGTAAATAATAACAGTTTATGAACACCGATTCTGTACATATGGACTCCAGGGCTGTCTCTGTTCCTTCTCTGCAGAGAAAACTGCAGCTCCTACAGGTCAGCCACATTATGTCTCTAATCCCAGTGGTAATGGAGTGCACCTGCCACCGCTGCTGCATTATGAATGAGACCTTAAAACTTACAGTGCCTTCCTGAACCACTGCAACATACATTTTGGGCTACATCTGGAACATGGCGACTCCCTGACTACTAACTTGCATGAGTTCTTGTGTACCTTCCGTACAGTCTTTGAAGAGCCTTGTCTTTCAGCTTTAGCTGTATCATCCTTACTACATCTCTACTAGGTAATCAGATAAGAGCTTTTAGGATGAAACTCGCAAGCCACTCTGGATGAGTTATGGCTACTTGCACTCCAAAGAATGCCTCAGAGATTCTACTTGGTAGAAAGACCTCCATGTCTGCCTCCTTCATTCCAGAACCCCTTTCACCCTTCTTTATCTGCCTCACAGGAGGAATGCATGCAGATATAATTAGTAAAGCTGTATGAGGAAGAGCAGCAGCACAGATGCAACAACAATTTGTGCCTTTACTGCTGAGATACGGCTGATAATTTGAGGAATTGCCCCCTCGATCTGGGAAACTCCAGAGCCTCAGATTAATAAGAGAAGACAACATTAGATTAAGGTGACCTCTTTCTGTCAAAAAATTGTCAATCCCAATTGTTCTGTCCTGTAGTAACATCTGGTTTTCTGAACAGGCCTTTTGAGCATTGTTTCTGCTGGTAACTTCTTGCATCAGGTGTTGTTACCTGATATCACATACCTGATGTGGCCTCAGTCAATAGAGTATTCTCCCTAAACCTATCCAGTGCACTACTGGCCCAAGGATCTCCAAGTGGGCGTACTGCATACTGAGAAAATATTTTATGTCATTTCCAGGTCCATTAGTCCATTATTGCTGGGCTGACTTTGGCTGAAACGCCATACTCCAGTTATTGATTGTGATAATGGACAAGTCCTACATCAATGGTCTCATTGCCACTCATGATGTCTAGCTACAGTTCACCCAGTCCTGAGGTCTCAAATTCCTCAAAACCTCCAGGGACTAACTCCTTTATATGCTAGTTATGTGGATGTTTTTGACAAGAAGAAGGCTGAAACTTTGCTGCCTGTGCAGCCATATGGCTGTCCTATTAACCTGTTGCCTAGCACCACTCTTCCACATTGTCATATATATCTACTGTAAGACCAGCAAAATGTCATAATAAATAAAGGGTCTGTGGGGCAAAGGTCTTGGATCTGCATTTGTGAGGGTGACAAATGGATGACAGTCTTTAATGTCTATAATGGATATTACAAATATCATTTCATGCTCTTTGACCTCAGCAATGCCCCACTATGTTCTAGAAGTTTGTTAATTACATCTTCTGTTCTCTGCTCTGTCTGCCTGATGGTATATATTGATCACATTGCGATCTACTCACCTGATTTGACCGCATTGGAAGCATGTTCGTGCTGTCTTTCAGTATTTCTGGGCTATGTTATCTCAGACCATGGTCTGTATATGGACCCTGTAAATCTGTCTGTAGTTCTTCACTGGTCTTGTCCTCAAGGATTGAAATCCATCTAGTGTTTTTTGGCTTTGCTTATTATTAGCAATTTATCCCACATCTTTACAAACTCACCGCATATATCTCTGCTCTCACCACAAAAGGGATAAACATCAAGGATTAGATATCTCAAATGGAAGCTGCATTCAAAACCCCAAAATCAAGCCTTCTCCTCTGCCTCCATCTTTCATCTCCCTGATATCACAAGGCAGTTATTTTGGGGGGTAAATGTGTCTTCTGTAGGAGCTGAAGTAGTACTGACACAAAAGAGCTCCTGCAGCAAGACTCAGACATGTTCTTTCTTCTCATTTCTGCTGAAAGGAACTATTCTGTTGGAATCTTCACACCATCAAGTTAGCTCTGGCCTAGAGAAGACATGTTATGGAGGATGCTTGTCCCCGGTGGCTATCTGTACTAATCTACTTCCAGACTGCATATTTGCTAAATCCTTGTCAGGCCAGGTGTCTATCTTCTTTTTTAACTTCAATTTAATCCGTACTTTCATCATGTGGTGTCGAACATCAAGGCTGATGCCCTCTTACTCTCGTATGGCTCAGCGAATCTAGTCATAGAACTGCACCATTTCATAGATCTGGTTCCAGCTATGTCAGTTGCCCCTATTTTTTAGGAACATCCCTTCTAGGAAAGCACTGAATCCTATGGAAAGCAGGAGGTAAATTCCTACTTGGGGAAATGGCTCATATCATTCTTTTGACTGGTCTTCCTACTGCCGTCCACCTTGCTAACCTGTTTGACAACATTCTCTGTCACATTGTCTCTGATTGTCTGTTCAGCAACACAAATATGGCCTTCATGGAAGAGTCATCAGAAGAAAATCTCCCCTATATCCTCACCACAAAATTTGCAAAAGAACATCTAAATAAGCTTGATGCATTTTGGAAACAATTTATTTGGACCAATGAGCAAAGGTATGTTTGGAGAAAAACGAGCACAGAAGTTTATGTAAAGAACACCTCTCCAACCATTAAGCATGGGGATGGATCAATTGTGCATTGGGGTTGTGTTGCAGCCAATGGCACAGGGGACATTTCAAGGGTAAAGAGAAGAATAGATTCGATGAAATTCCAGTAAATTCTGGAAGCAAACATAACACCAACTAAAAAAGCTGAAGTTTAGAGGAAGATGGTTACTACAAATGGATGATGTAAACACACTTCAAAATCCACAATAGATAACCTCAAAACGTGCAAACTGAAGGTTTTACTATGACCTTCACTGTCCCCTTATCTGAACATCATTGAAAATCTGTAGATAGACATCAAAACGATCCAGGAATCTCATAGAGCTGGAAGACGTTTGGAAGGAAGAATGGATGAAACTCCCTCAAACAAGAATTGAAAGACTCTTGGCTGGCTACAAAAAGTCTTTACAAGCTGGGATACTTGCCAAAAGGGGTGCTAATAGGTACTAAACATTCAGGGTGCCCAAAGTTTTGCTTTGGGCCCTTTTCCATTTTTGTTATATTGAAAATGTAAAAGTTGAAAATACATTTGAGCTCCCCAGTATCAGAGAGTATGGGCATCTGGCTGTTTATAGAGACCCAGAATGCTAGATTGGAGACATTCTCCTTTGATGATCCAAACATACAAAACTCAAATGGACCTACAGAAAGATCTATTACCGAGTCTTTTAGAGAGTTGGAAACCCTGCTTATTAGGCAATTAAAGCAGAAATGGGAAATTAAATCCCTGAGTAGACATTTAGAACTAGGAATTATACCAAAAGGATTACAACTCTCTAAAAACCCAGCCTAAGATCTGGTAAACGACTCCTTTAAAGAGGAATGGGATAATCTCTTAGTGAAATAATCAACACTATTGGTACAATTGATTATTAAAATAAGAAACCAAATTCTGGAGGAAACCACTGAGGGAATTTAAAAAATTAGGGAAATCATTCAGAAATTTCTTACAAATGAGGAGACTACAAATTGGCAACAAAGAATTTGTAGAAATTTTGGTTCAACAGAACAGGAAATAGTTATCGAAAAAATAAGAAAATCAAGAAGACTATCAGAGGGGACACAGATAAACATGCTTCGCGTGAGAATAGTCAACATCAAAAAGATCAAGATGTATCCACCATAAAGACTAATAGAGAGCATAATAGAGAAAACAAAACACACATAGATTATGATATTCCAGTGAGAAACCGATATGAAACAATCACTAATAACCATTTTTTAGATGGGACCCCTCCACACCACAAAATCAAGACCCGACAAATGAGACAGCCAACACCCGAACAAATGAAATCTCCCCCACATACAGAACATCTTCCGCCCACGGGCCACCAATACAATCTGAAATACAGGGACAAGTATCGTGAGACATACCACAACCCAAGGGAAGGAGACTATCAGGGAAGAAAGGGGAATTACATCTCCAACCGACATGAATACCATTACGAACGAGACCAAAGAGAACAAGAATGGGAAAGGGAAAGAGGAAGAAGGAGGAATTACATTGAATAAGAACACATATAGATACAGATTCAAGTCAGGCAATACTTACTCCAACACAAACGAGTTTACTAAATAAGGGATTAAAATTCGTACCCACAATACAACCCAATAAATTTGATATTTACATTGGAATAGAAAAATTCATCAGAAAACTGTGCCTCAAGAAACACTTTATGAGGAATCCTACAGTTGAAAACCCTACAGATAAAAATACATATATCCATACAAGCTTAAAACCAAAGAGCAAAATTTATTAACACCACAGGAAATACAGGCTAAGAAGCAACTACAAAAACAAGAAAATATTACCATTAGATCTGCAGATAAGGGGGGGTGGTATTGTTATTCTGGAGACACAAAAATATGAGGCAGAATGTCTAAGACAACTATCAGACATCACCACATATTCCAGACTAATGAGGGACCCTACTAAAGAATACAATACCGAATTGGGGAACTATTCCAGAGATGGTTGGGAGCGAGGAATTTTAAATGAGCAAGAGTTCAAATATATTACGATTACCCAACAACGGCTACCAGTATTCTACTGCCTCCCTAAAGTCCACAAAGATCAGTCCAATCCTCCAGGGAGGCCAATCATCTCTGGTATAGGTTCTATTACTTCTAACCTGTCAGAATATATCGACAAACACCTGCAACCCAGCGTTAAAAATAATTTTTCTTATATTAGGGATACCACGCAAGTAATAAAAATAGTGGAAGAACTCAAATATGAGTCTGACTGGATATTGGGGACACTAGACGAGAATTCTCTCTATACAGTTATAAATCACAACCAGTTAAGGACGCATAGCAATTTTCCTGAGGAACAAATAGAGTTCATAGCAGAAGGGGTAAATTTTATCCTAACCCACAATTACTTTGCGTATAATCTAGACTACTACCTCCAGATCAGAGGGACTGCTATGGGTACCAGGTTTGCCCCCAGCTATGCCAATTTATTCATGGCACAATAGGAATGTGAGAGAATTCTACCCATGCTGGGGGCAAGCCTGGTACTCTGGCATAGGTTCATTGATGACATCCTGTTTATCTGGAGGAGTACTAAAGAAGAGTTAGATTTGTTCCTAGAGGGAATCAATACCAACATATACAATCTTAAATTCTCTACGAAAGTAAGTATAGAACAGATAGAATTCTTAGATTTACAGATTAAAGTACAGAATGAGCACTTAACTTTTAGTGCATATCAAAAATCTGTTTCCCGGAACAGCTATATCCTTTTCTCAAGCTGCCATCTACCAAGATGGCTGCTAGAAGTCCCAACAGGACAATTTAAAAGGATAAAAAGGAACTGTACAGAGCAAGAAGATTTGAGAGGGAATCCATATCTATGAAAGAACAATTTCTAGATAAAGAATATCCCACCAATATATTAGAGAAATCATTAATAAAGGTAAAAAACATGCAGAGAGAGACTTTTTTTGAGGAAAAAAAAACAAACAAAATACAGAGGAGAGGAAAGAAGATAAATTGCGAATGATATTGTCTTTTAATAAACAATATAAGAAAATAGAATGAATTGTGAAAAAACATTGGCACCACCTACTTGGGGATAGACTAATAGACGTTATGATAAGTGAAGGTCCCTTGATAACTTTCACAAGGGCTCAAAACCTATCCCTAAAAGTAGCTCCATCAATCAAAAACAAAGTAAGAAATCCAGCTATACAGAACTGGATGAATTTGAGTAGCTTCTATAGGTGTGGGAGGTGCGGTGTTTGCAAACTCACAGCATTTCCCCCAAAAACCATAGAAATCCAATCACGGGTGAAGCCCTTTGTATGGAAAATAAAAGACTTCTTGACCTGCAGTTCAAAAAATATCCTATATATAATAAAATGCCAATGCAAAAAACAATATATTGGAAGAACAAAACGCTCTCTTAAGAAAGGGTTGGCAGAGCATATAATTAATATCAAGAACGGCTATGAGAAGCATTCCCTTTCACTACACTACAAACAACATCATAATAAAAATCCCGGAGGTATGGTCTTCGCAGCCTTTAAAAAAGTAGATGTGCATTGGAGAGGAGGAGACCATATTGCCAGGATGTCACGGAAGGAATCCAGACAGATTTTTGATTTTGAAACACTCCTTCCACATGGTCTCAACTTGGACTTCGAGCTATTCGGTTTTCTTTAAATATAGGGGTGGGTGCCTTCCTCTTATGAGACATCCTGAGTCTGGCTGTTTATCAGCACGAGGATCTCCCCTCGGTGGGAGGCTCCCTTCCCCTATACAACCTTAGAACACACAAAATCACCAACAAATATAGAAGATCAAATAAATAAATAAACAAATATGTAATGGAAACGCAACTGCGTTTTCAGATCCAAACAACATTATGAGTATCCCTATGTGTTAGGATCCCCTTCTATTTAATAGTGGAACAGAAAATATTTATCTGGGAATACATTGAAGCAAGAATCCCAAAAAATGCATCAAAAACGCAAAAGAAACGCAGATGCGTTTTTTGGATTTCATTGCGTTTTTGGCTCTTTTGTGCCTCAGACATCTCCGCAGATTCTATAAGTACAAAAAACTCTATGAATACAGATGGGGAAATAATGAGAACACTAGAAAATAAAAATATGAATGCCATAGTGTGTAGAGTTCAACCTTAATATAAAGATCTCTCAGGAAGAAATACACTGGGATACATCCTACATATAGAGGAACTATTGTAATGAACAGAAAAAAACGAAAAGAGAATAGAGTAAGCCAAAAAATGGATAGAAAAGGAGGATGAAAGGAAGGAAATAAGAATTCCAACTAAAGTGCACCAAAAACACAGGTGCGTTTTTTTCGCTTTTTCTGCCTCATTAGCTCCTGGTTGCCTTTCTTTGCTTTTCTCCACCTTTATCCGTTTGCAAATGAACTACATAATGGATAACAAAAAGGTGGAGTAAGAATCGCAACCAATTATAGTAAAAACGCAAATGTGACTTTATGCTCTTCTCTTTTCTTGTTCCTTGGATTTATTTATGCATTTTTTGTACACTTTTTCTTACTATATGCAATAAGTCCATCATGATAGAGTGGGAGAGTATGGTATAATGTTGGATGAATATTACCAATGTATTGCAAACCCATGTCAGGTTTTAGGTGGGTTCTGAAGCCACACACTATAAAAGAAGGGGGTAGTTGTATCATATACCGAAGCCACTGAGGAAGAGGTTGATGCCTCGAAACGCGTCTGGCTGTTTCGGAGAGAAAGACTACTCACCTAAAATCTTACAAAGACTATCTAACATTACTGTCTTTTACCATAAAGACTGAATCTATACCCATTGAAGCGCAAGCGGTATCACCTGACCTGCTCAATCACGTGACAACGCTAGAGTTGCTGGGATGTTGATACTCGGGCAAGGCAAAATCTTATGATCTCAGAGCAAGATCACGTGAGACGCCGAGAAACACGAGCAAAATAGTCCAAAGTAAAGGCAACTCACCACCGAGGTCTGGTGGATATTTCATGTTGTACGTGGCACCGGTATCGAGAGACAGAAATACCGATCCTGTCTAAATCAAGCAACTCCATCCGAAGTATATCCTGAGAAGGGTAAGGTAAGAGGGTGTGCATCAGGGGGACGCCCCAGACGCTAGCCCTATGAGCAATACCTATCCCTCAGGGAAATCAAAGTCTTACTGACTGGGAGCATTGAACTGACACTGACTGGGATACTATTGTTACAGTTTTGTGACACTTTTCTTCAAGATCTTTATTGCATACTTTCCATACTTTTTTATAATTTTTTAAAAAAATTTGTATTTATAATACCGCGGATACTTTACCCTCACCAACTCCACAGAAATTGGGGTCATTACACCATTTATGATATGAATTTGCGCAGCTGTATATGAATAAGGAGCACATAGCCATTTATGCACAAGGTTTATTGATTGTACCACATGGTATAGGGCAGTTCAACTATATGTTCCAAACGAAATATACCAACAAGTAAGATACCAGAAGTTAGTAGCTATATATTTACAGTGTATGGATATTTTATTTACAGTGCATGGATATTTTATTGATTTATAGTGTATTTTAACATATTGTATGGAGTAAATTATCAATTTATACATCCTACCAGATGGTGAGTGCCTGTTTTTACCTTTAATCTTTGTACATAGGGAATGTGTCCTCTTTTGGAGATTGTTTCCTCTTCAATTTGCTTAACTGTTTGCAGTAACAGTAATTTTGACCAGGGATGTAGAACTTTTGCATGCCACTATATATTTAAACTGCTCATTCTCCTCACACAGCTCTTTACAGTGCTCCATCCTCCTACATCTTCTCCTGTATCTCTGTCTACTGTCCTACCCGTGTTCTCCACAGTGCTGCACCCCCTACATCTCTTCCCTCACCTCTGTCTACCATCCTACCTGGGCTCTCCACAGTGCTGCACCCCCTACATCTCTTCCCTCATCTCTGTCTACCATCCTACCCGGGCTCTTCACAGTGCTGCACCCCCCACATCTCCTCCCTCATCTCTGTCTACCATCCTACCCATGCTCTCCACAGTGCTGCTCTTCCTACATCTCTTCCCTCACCTCTGTCTACCATCCTACCCGAGCTCTCCGTTCAGCTAATGGCTTACGACTAACATCCATCATAATCCGAACCTCTCACACCCGTGTCCAAGACTTCTCCGGAGCTGCACTAGTTCTCTGGATGTCCTACCCCAAACAATTAGGTTAATCCATAATATTCATAGTTTTAGATGCTCCCTAAATACACATCTTTTTAGGTTAGCCAGGTGCATCCCCTGATCTAATCCTTTGCCATTCACACCCCCCTTCAGGATAATTCCTCAGAACCTGATCCATCAGTATCCACCACACCCCATGCACTCAGAAGTTCTACAGATATCAGCTGGTAACTGGCTCATGCAGCCTTATATCTACTCCCCTATTGAGTTAAGATGGTCGGACCAATGTACAGAACAAGCTCTTTTTACTTATTGTGTCACCTTTTGTGTCACCCACATCTCCTAATAGATCATAAGTTCTTGCGAGCATGGCCCTCATTCCTCTTGTTGACCTGTTTGCTGCTGTTATTTATGACTCAGTTAGTACTTGAATCCCCTCATTGTAAAGCGCTATGGAATATGTTGGCGCTATATAAATAAAGATTATTAAATATATATATATATATATATATATATATATAGTGTATACACAGTCCAGTCTCATTCTTCTGACCACTTCCTGAAGGAAGTCCCAGGTCGTAAGTCGGTTTGGTGGGTACATATGGTGTGTGATAGGCTCTGCACACATAGCCCTCATTGTAGTCATTGGTAAAAGGGGAGATTATTGGCTTTAGGGCCTCTGGTGGTGCTACTTCTGACACTGCAAAGTGTGAACGGTTCTTGTGCTGCTGTGGTGAAAGTGTATCCTGAGCGGACAAATTGTACCATTGAGAATAAGTGATGTGGAAACTGCAGAGCACCACGTGCCATTGAGGTGAAAGGTGAACATCGGCTATGAAGGTGCACAAGGGCGGACCGACACTCTACAGTGGAGCAGCTCACCACCAAAATGACCCAGAGGGCCATCAGACGTGTGTCTAACACAACAGTTCAGAGAACCCTACTGGTATCCAGCACTGACCACAACCAGCACAGGGTCATGTGCTCCACTGACTCCTCCCACACATGGTCACGACATCATGAAAGGTCCTTTACTTCCTCCCACAGCTTTGTTAAAGTAAAACATATTTTTGTACCGATGGCGATGACACAATAAAGGTGCTTGAGGAAGAGGTCCAAGTAGCCTCAAAAGCTTGCAATCATCGTCATCTTTTCAGTGAGCCATTAAAAGGTATCAACCACTGAGGAATCTCAATCTTCCTCCAGCAGCACAACCCAGATCCTGACTCCTCCCACACATGGTCACATGGTCTTGACATCATGAAAGGTCCTTTACCTACATCAGCACAGCATAGAATCTGACTCCTCCCACACATGGCCACATGGTTGTGACATCATGAAAGGTCCTTTAGCCCCCTGGTCTCTCCCCCCATACATGTAGTGTGAAGCTGGAGGTATGTGTATAGTCACTGTTGACATGGGGGGATTGTTATTTTTTATAATTTTTGCAGGATGACTTGTATTTTTAATAGAACCGTTCCATTAAAGGTAACGTACAGAGCTGGTATATCGATGATCTGTCTTCAGGATCGGTCACCAATATCCGATGGGCGGGGTCCGACTCCCGACCTCTAGTCCATCAGGTGGCAGTGCTTGTGTTTGCTGCTTGCAGTTCACAGTTACCTCTGCGTGGTGTCACTTGTAGATACAGTGCAGAGTAATTACAGCTGCTCGCACAATTACCTGCTCTATAAGCGAAACAATTCTGAAGCAGAAGCCGCGTTCACACGAGTCGCCGATTGGCGGGGATGCCGGGAATCTTAACTCCTCCAATCAGATTTTAATAGACTATCCTAAGGATAAATCATCAGCATGAATCCACTGCACCTGTCCTTTAATTAACATATGCAAATGTGTGTTAATGTAGAAGCCTTATCGTCAGGATAGCTCATCCATATCTGGTCAGCGGGGGTCTGTTTAAAGAGCAGGTGTCGCTCCATGTGAGTGCCGCTCCCTCTTCACTACACTACACTATGTCTCAGAAGTGCAGTGCAATACAAGTACTCACTACATTCAAGTGACTGGAGCGAGTGCTTGTAATTACACTATGGCGCTGCTCCACAGGAGACGAGATGTAGTGTGAAGACAAGGAGGCATGGAGTGCCATCACATTGTCAAACAGCTGATTGGGCGGTGTTGGGTGTTGGACCTCCCCCCTTTCAGATATTAATGACCTATCCTGAAGATAGGTCATTAATATTAGCGGCTGGACAACCCCTTTAAAGGCTCAAGCTCTCTGTAAAGTGCGCTGACGTAAGTGTAGCAAAAATGTGCCTGTACAGTGTAATTATATCTCACTTTCCCCAGGACTATCCCATAAAGCCATACATTTCAGAACCTAGTGCTAGTGGGCTACCCTAGGCAAAATCTGTCAGAGAACAAAAGGAGCAGAGACAGCACATCCATTCTTTGTGATTTACCCTAGGCAAAATTCTGATAAAAATTAAATAAAAATCACAATTCCTGACGCCCGGACTTTGTCTTGACCCAAATTTCTTGTACAAGGATCAAGGTCATCAATATCAGAAAAAGGGCTCCGACTCCAGGGATCCCCGCCAATCTTGTGGAGTTGTGGATCTCCGTGAGCGCCTAGGCCTCTTCCTAGGCCAGTAACATTACTACACATTGGTCAAGTGGTCTTGGCACAGCTCAGCTCCATTCAAGTGAATGGACCTGCAATACCAAGCCCAACCACTACATGATGTGCGGTGCTGTGAGGATGTTGCGGCACTCGCTGTACATTCCTCAAACAGCTGAGTACCGGGATTCAAACCCCCACTGGTCTAACATTGACATCCTATCCTGAGGATAGAACATCAATACGAAAATCCCTGATATCCCCTTTAAGCCTCTGCATAAACCCTTAAACATATGAAGAGGGAGGGAGGGACTCAATATCAATGTCTGTGGCTCCCTGTGTGGTTTGGCCACGGTGTCTCAGAGCAACCTAGTCCACCATAGAGAGTCTATCTAAGCAGACCACTGCCCAGGAAATGTATAAATGCAATAGTGAGTGGTTCTCATCAGCTCATGGTCACGATTTTCTCACCAATCTCATTGCAAGTGCATTAGGCAAAGCACTTCATAAAACACGACCCAACCAACTATACATCACCTAAAGCACTAGGGATTATATATATTCTCCCTGGGGAACAAGCACAAAGTATTTCAGTTACATCCTATAGTAGGATAGGCAATGAAATATATCAGTATAGGAGGATAGGCAATGAAATATATCAGCATCAGGCACTTGTTCACACCTAAGATTCCACAGTATGGACGCACATTAGTAAATGTGAGCTGGTGTTTGCAAAGCGCTTTCAATAAGCAAGAGGGAAAAAAGACAGACAGGAGCAGGCAGCTCCAGGGTTATGAGAACAGTACACAGTATAAAAAGACCACTATACAGTATACAAATAATTACCAGCAGATAGTATATAAAAGCTACTATACAATATGGAAATAATATGCAAATAATTACCAGGATACAGTATATAAAAGCCACTATGCAGTATAGAAATAATCTGATTACCAATATGCAGTATATAAAATCCAATATATAGTATAGATATAATATATGAATCACCACCATACAGTATATACAATCCACTATACAGAATATAAAGAATATATGAATAATTACCTAGATACAGTATTTAAAAGCCGCTATACATTATAGAAATTTTATATCAATAATTACTAGCAGACAGTAATTAAAAGCCACTATACAGCATAGAAAAAAAAAATATGCGTACTTTGAGGTCTGGACATTTGTCTGTTTCGCCAATGAAAGTTATAAACTTCTTACTTTTTTTCACTTTAAAGGGTTAACTTGCACTGTTTTATTTGATATATTATGTTTATTATCACTGTATTTGCGAAGCTCTATGAAAAGTGTTAATGAACTCTGAAAGATTTTTGGGAGGAGAAGCTGGTAACTTTCCACAGCTACTATAGGATTTAAAGAAGAACATGTTTTGGAGGGAAAAAGTCAGACTTGTTGACACCATAACCAGACAGACTGACCTTGTGACTGTCTGGTTTAGCTTTGTTGTTATGTCTGGAAACTTGTTTTTGTCTGGAAAAACTGCTGTGCCATTTAGTATCATTGAAGCTCTAATGTAAGTCTATGACAGAAAGGAGTGGTAACTTTGTATTGGTTTGTGCTGAGTTTCTCCACTCCAACCCTCCCACTAGAAGAGTTCAGTCTAGCTGAAACTGTATATAAGGAGAGCAGTCAGAGCCCCTAGTGTTCTGCAGTTATGGATCAAAGCTTGTAGGGGAAGACTCTGCCAGTCTGCATGAGTGACTAGAAGAAGACGCTGAGCCACAGACCATAGGACACAGCCCTGTGAACAGAGAGCCACTGTCACGGACATACTGAGACATATGGGCATCCCCGTGACGGTGAGTGGCAGGAGATCTTTGAGACTGACAACACGTGGTTTTATTTGACATGTTTACCTTGTGGATCCATAGGCGTCTGTGTTGTTCCTGGTACTGGCCACACCCTTAACCTCCAGGTGTTGCTATTGTGGTCATTTATCTTTCCCTATTTATAGTTGTTTTTCCCACAATCCTGTGTGGTTTATAACTTATTTTGGACCTGTGGATAGCTGGTGTTTGGATCTCGGCTGAGTTCCTGGTGCTGCCATAGCTTCTTGGAAGTTAAGTGTTACCTTTCCCTTTGTATTTTGGCTTTTCTGTGTGTTGCATTTCCTTGTTGTTTTGTATTAGGTCTTAGGGAGAATCCTGTTCATCCTTCCTTTTGGAGGAACAGGATGTCTCATTCCTGTCATTGATACCAGGGTCCTTTAGGGTTAGATAGGACTTTAGGTATTCCTGTTTATGAACTTGCCTACCTCTGGGGTCTGTTCATACTGGTAGTCAGTCAGGGCTTTGATTAGGGTATTCACTAGGAGGTGTCCATCTTCTTTCCCTAGTTTTCAGGCCTTATTTAATTTCCCCTTTCCCTCCTATGTTCTGTGTGGGGTTTCCCTCTCACACTAGAGCTTGATGGCCACCCGGACTACTGAGCTTCGGTCTGTGGCCTCCAGCCTTCCACCAGTGTACTTGTCTTCTGAGAGAGTGAAAGGGATAGATAGCTCAGACCTTTCCTCAGCATCAATCCCTTTTTCTGCCAGGGAAGAAGATTGGAGAAGCCAGCCCTATGCCTCGCCGGTATTGTTTTGTGCCTGAATTCCCCTAGTAAAGAAGCACACTGGTTACTGCAGATCCTAACTTATTTCCCATTTAGGTGCACCACGCCTTACCTTCCCTTTTGGAGGTAGCAACACATGGTGACACCTCAACGGTATCCGCGGGACCCAGAGTACCATTGGGGCCACCTCAAACCTGGTCATTGCATGAATAATTGCCAGTACACAGTATCTAAAAGCCACTACACCGTATAGCAATAATACAGGGTGGCCATTTATATGGATACACCTTAATAAAATGGGAATGGTTGGTGATATTAACTTCCTGTTTGTGGCACATTAGTATATGTGAGGGGGGGAAACTTTTCAAGATGGGATGTGACCATGGCGGCTATTTTGAAGTTGGCCATTTTGAATCCAACTTTTAAAGTTGGCCATTTTGAACCCAACGAAGAGGGTCATGTGACACAACAAACTTATTGGGAATTTCACAAGAAAAACAAGGGTGTGCTTGGTTTTAACGTAACTTTATTCTTTCATGAGCTATTTACAAGTTTCTGACCACTTATAAAATGTGTTGAATGTGCTGGCCATTGTGTTGGATTGTCAAATCAACCCTCTTCTCCCACTCTACACACACTGATAGCAACACCACAGGAGAAATGCTAGCACAGGCTTCCAGTATACATAGTTTCAGGTGCTGCACATCTCGTGCTGACCCTCTTCCTATTGAAAAAAACAAAAGTTGGATTCAAAATTGCCAACTTCAAAATGGCCGCCATGGCCACCACCCATCTTGAAAAGTTTCCCCCTCACATATATTATTGTGCCACAAACAGGAAGTTAATATCACCAACCATTCCCATTTTATTAAGGTGTATCCATATAAATGGCCCACCCTGCATATAATTACCAGCATACAGTATCTAAAAATCACTATACATTATAGAAAGAATATACAAATAATTACCAGCATACAAGTATATAAAAGCCACTGTAAAGCATAGAAATAATGTATGAATAATTACCAGCGCACAGTATATAAAAGCCACTATACAGAACATAAATAAAAGCCGCTATATTGTTTCAGATAAATCTTACGACAGTGGAAATAAGTCTTATGTTATATTTAATATTATGTACCTTACTGCATAGAATTATTGTACAAATAATGTGTAGAAATAAATCCTCCACAGCTCACAGAATAATTCCATCATACCATGAAAAATACATAGAATTCAATCAAAAGAAATGATGAAAGGCGTCCACAGCCTTACTGATCCCCATCCCCAGTAATCCTGACACACAAGGGCGGTGACTGTACACATACCTCCACCTGCACTGCTGGACACTACATGTATGGGGGAGACTAGTGGGCTAGAGGTACTTTCATGATGTCATACCCATTTGACCATGTGTGGGAGGAGTCCTCCAGACTATGCTGTTGGAGGAGGTAAAGGACCTGTGATGATGTCAAGAATATGTGACTGTTGTAGGGATTTGCTCTGGTAGTCAGGGTAAGCGGACGCAATACAGAGGCAAAACCACGGTTGAAAAGCAAAAGTCTGTGTTTATTCACACAAAAAGGCAGAAAAGAAACACAATACTTGGCAGGGCCCTGGTGTTAATCCACACCGCAGGAATCCTTGTGTTAATTCACACAGCAAAAGTCCACCGAACTCAAAAACACGTCACCTGGCAGTCCACAGCAGGCTTTAGGGCACTTAGCTTGGCAGCTGGCAGCTCTCATGCAGCTCTCAGCCTTGCAGTATCTCCTCAGCTCCCAAAACACAGAGCTCCACTATCACCTGGAGGTTCATTCCACACCCAGCTGAGCTGTTGGCTGGGCTTTTAAACTCCAGCCTAAAACCTGGCCTAGACGTGGGAAACAGCCAGTCATCCTGCTCTATGGCTGATCCCAATAAGAACGGGCCTGGATTAGCTTTACAGCCACACTAAGTAAAACAGTGTCAGTGAGCACTAGCTGCCGCTGACACACAAAATTCCCGGTTCTTATCTCACCGAGGCCAGGAACCTCGGTGACACGTACCTTTCGTCAATGACGGACCCTTGCGCCTTCCTACATGCCTCCCCCTTTGTTCAACCCTGAAGGGGCGAACACACGCCAGACAGTGTACTCGGGACCGGGCATCCACGTTTCCCTGTAACCGGCCTGCCCTGTGTTCTACTGTTCTACTGTTTTTCAGCGACAAGAACCACCTGGTAACCCGAGAATTCCTCTCTTTGGCCTGGCTCATCCACTTGAGAGGGGAGTGATCGGTCACCAGACGGAACTTCCTCCCCAACAGATAATAGCGGAGAGACTCGAGTGCCCACTTGATGGCAAGGCACTCTCTCTCCTCTATACTGTACCGGGTCTCTGCTGGAGTGAGCTTATGGCTGAGGAAGGCAACGGGATGCTCCTCCCCGTTGACTTCCTGAGACATTACCGCACCGAGGCCTACTTCGGAGGCATCATTCTGTACCACAAATTCCCTCTTGAAGTCGGGCGTCACCAAAACCGGGAACCCACACAGGGCCAACTTCAAAGCAGAGAAAGCCTCTTCCGCCTGGTCATTCCAGCGGACTATCATGGACTTCCCTCCCTTTAAGAGCCCTGTCAACGGAGCCGCTAAATTGGCAAAATGGAGGACAAACCTCATGTAATAGCCCACCATTCCCAGGAACAACTTTACTTGTCTAGAGGTGGCAGGTTGGGGCCAATTCCGTATCGCCTCTATTTTGCTTACTTGGGGTTTAATGACTCCGTGCCCAATGGCATACCCAAGGTAATTAGTCTCTTCTAAGCCTATTACACATTTCTTTGGGTAAGCTGTTAGTCCCGCCTTACGAAGGGAGTCCACTACGGCCTGTACTTTGGGCAAGTGACTTTCCCAGTCGGTACTGTGAATGATAATATCGTCCAGGTAAGCCGAGGCGTACCGCTGATGTGGATGAAGTACAATATCCATTAGACGTTGGAAAGTGGCATGGGCGCCATGCAGGCCAAAGGGTAAGACATAATACTGGTACAGCCCCTCTGGTGTAATGAAGGCAGTTTTCTTTTTGGCAGCCTCCATCAAGGGTATCTGCCAGTACCCTTTGGTGAGGTCCAAAACAGAAAAATACCTAGCTTGGCCTAATTTCTCAGTTAGTTCATCTACCCAAGGCATTGGATATGCATCAAACTTTGATATTTCGTTTAATTTCCGAAAATCGTTACAAAATCGTAACGTCTCGTCTGGCTTGGGAATTAAGACTATAGGACTGACCCACTCACTTTTAGACTCCTCAATGACGTCCAGCCGCAACATGAGCTGCACTTCCTCCGAGATGGCTTTTTGCCGAGCCTCTGGTACCCTGTATGGCTTTGCCCAGATTTTTGCCTGAGGCTCAGTGACAATGTCATGTTGGGTTACGGAAGTGCGTCCTGGGAGGTCTGAGAACACATCCGTGTTCCTACAAACGAACTCCCTGATTTCCTGAGCCTGTTTAGAGGAGAGGCTGTCAGCAATTTTTATTGTGGCAACCACTTCTCTTGCATCAGACATAGGAGCCGGAATCTCTTGTCCAAGAAAGCCCTTCCGTACAGGTTTCCCTATCCTTCCAAGGTTTTAGTAAATTAACATGGTAAACCTGATCCGGCTTTTGCCTTCCCGGCTGGTGTACCTTGTAATTTACCTCTCCAATTTTTTCACGTACCTCGTTGTGCCCCTGCAACCTGGCTAGGAACTTACTGTCCATGGTTGACACCAAAACCCGATCACCCGGGTTAAAGTTCCGGACCCGAGCCTGCCGACTAGGCTCGCTGAGCAGCCTCCATATTTTCCCTGACAAAAGGCAAAACGGCCTCTATCCGCTGTTGCATCTTGGTAACATATTCAAGGATGCTTATATGCGGAGTGGGTTGTTGTTCCCACGCCTCTTTGGCTACGTCCAACAAGCCACGAGGATGCTTGCCATATAGCAATTCGAAGGGCGAGAACCCAGTAGAGACCTGGGGCACCTCTCGCACTGCGAACATGAGATAGGGCAGAAGAAGGTTCCAATCCTTTCCATCTTTGGTCACCACCCTTTTTAACATGGTTTTTAGTGTTTTGTTAAACCTTTCAACCAGTCCGTCCGTTTGTGGATGGTACACGGACGTCCGTAACAGTTTCATACGCAGCAACTTGCAGAGTTCCCTCATGACCTTGGAAATAAAAGGGGTCCCCTGGTCAGTCAGGACCTCTTTAGGTAGCCCCACTCGGGAGAACATCTCCATTAAATCTTTAGCTATAAGTTTCGCCGATGTATGTCGTAGTGGCACTGCCTCCGGGTACCGAGTAGCGTAATCAAGGACAACCAAAATGTGTTGGTGTCCCCTAGTGGACTTTGGCACAGGACTCACCAGGTCCATAGCGATTCGCTCAAACGGTACCTTGATGATCGGGAGGGGTACCAAGCTTGGGGCACAACCAACTGTTCAACGGATTCACCTCGCAGCTGATTTACCCGATACAACATATCCTGATGGACCACAAAACGGGGGAACACTGACTGCCCCTGGTTGTTGTGGTTCACCATCTATTATTAGTACATTTTCCCAGGCTCGGGATAAGGTTGGATCCCAGTGTTGCGCGGTACTAAAATTATCCCCTGACACATTGAGGTCTGCCAGCTCAGGCCCCAGTGGCAAGTCCTCCATGTCTCCCACCATTACACTCAGCAGGGTTGTCTCCTCCTCTTCCACCGAAGTGGCGGTCACCCCTACCGCTGGCCCTTTGGACTCAGGTTCCCAGGGTTCTGGACATCCCCCTGAACCGGGCCACTCTGCTAGGGTTACATCTGTCTCATGCGTATCAGTCACTCTCGGAACAGGCCACAGTGCCGTGAAACCTGGGAAGTCTCTCCCTAATATAAGTCCATAATGTAGGTTGGTTGCGACAGCCACCTCGCGGATCCACCTGCCGGAAACCGTAGACAGAGACACCATAGCAGTAGGATAGTCTTTTAAATCCCCATCTATAGACATGACTCTGACCTTACGGCCAGTGTACTTAGCGGAGCGTACCAGGGAAGCACTTACCAGGGTCAACAGACTTCCTGAGTCCAACAGAGCCTCCGCTGGAGGGTCTCCCACCTCAACCTGGCAGAGGTGGTTCAGAGACTCCTGAGCACCCACTGCACACAGTTTTCTGGCATATAATGATTGATGGAAGCCATAGTTCGTGTCCATGGGTTCCCCCTGACGTGGACAATCTGCTCGAACATGGCCAGGCTCCCAACACCGCCAGCAGAGTATTGGAGCAGGGTTCACAGGGGTTACATCCCGGGCAGGTTTGGTGGGCACCGGTTGCTGGGTCCGGGGTGGAGAGTTACGGGATTTGACTGCCCTCCCTTCTAACAGGACCCCCATGTAAGTTTCCGGGTAGCCTCATAGCACTCCACCAGGTCGACCATCTCCTGTGCATTACCTGGAGAGACCTGGCTGGAGACGGGGTGGCAGAGCCCTCCAGAACCTGTCTGCTAACAACCGGTCCAACATAGCAGTGGGGCTCAGCACGTCAGGTTGTAGCCATTTTTGCAACAGGTTGAGCAGGTCAAAATACTGGGGTCTCACGGGCTCTGCTGGGTTGAACCCCCACTAATGCACCCGCTGGGCCCAGACCAGCACATTCACCCCCAGTCTTGCCAAAATCTCCCCCTTTAGCTTTGCGTAGTCGGCCGCTTGATCATCCAGCAAGTCGAAAAACACCCGCTGTGACTCTGATGTCAGAAAAGGAGCGACGACCTCAGCCCACTGGTCTTGGGGCAGCTTTTCCCTGGTGGCCACTTTCTCATACATCGGGAGGTAGGTCTCGACGTCGTCTGCGGGGGTCATTTTAGGGATCGCTGCATGGACTGCTCCCCGGGCATCGTGTACGCTTGAGGTTGCCCCTGCTGTCTGCAAAGCCATTACATGTTGTAGCGGCAACTGGTTGGTCTCCTACTGCTGCTTATTAGCCCAGTGTTGCTGCAGGTTAGCCTACACGAGGGCATTCATTTCGTCACGTGACACCGATTTGAATCTAGCCGGTTTGATAAATGATATACAACTGTGTGCAAAACAAAAATATTTTGTCAATCTCGCCAGCCTCACTGCGCTTGCATGCATCCTCCACCAATTGTAGGGATTTTTTCTGGTAGGCAGGGTAAGCAGACACAATACAGAGGCAAATCCACGGTAGAAAAGCAAAAGTCAGTGGGCCAGATTTATCATGACTCTGACAGCTCACTCCACTTTCACATATGGCTAAAGTCAGTTTTAGCCAAGTCAGATTTATGAACGGCCCTTTAAGACTGTAATGAATGTGGTTTGACGGTAGCAGTTTATCCGTCAGTAAGCAGCTTTACAAAAGTCGCACATCTTTACGAAAAAGTCGCACGTCTTTACGAAAAAGTCGCATGTTCTATTAAAAAGTCTCATAAGATAAGCATGGTCCTCACTGGAGTGAAATTGCGCAATTTCTTGCGACTTTTTTGCGACTTTTTAAATAGTCTCAATAGTAAATCTGTCTAGAGATAAATTTACACAGAAAACTGGCGAGCATAGTGCAGAGCAGAAAAAAGTCGCAAATTTTTGCGCAGTTTTAGTGATCGCGCAAAAATGTGCGACTTTTTCACTCCATTATTCTGACTTGAGCTAATGATAAATCTGGCCCAGTGTTTATTCACACAAAAAGGCAGAAAATAAACACAATACTTGGCAGGGCTCTGGTGTTAATTCACACCGCAGGAATCCTCATGTTAATTCACACAGCAAAAGTCCACACAACTCAAAAACATGTCACCTGGAAGTCCACAGCAGGCTTTAGGCCTCTTTCACACGGGCGCCATTTTTTTTGCCCGGATAAGAGCCGGGTGCGTTGCGGGAAAATGCGCGATTTTTTCTGCGCAAGTGCAAAACATTGTCATGCGTTGCACTCGCGTGAGAAAAATCGCGCATGTTTGGTACCCAAACCCGAACTTCTTCATAGAAGTTCGGGCTTGGGATTGATGTTCTGAAGATTGTATTATTTTCCCTTATAACATGGTTATAAGCGAAAATAATAGCATTCTGAATACAGAATGCATAGTAAACCAGCGCTAGAGGGGTTAAAAAAAAATAAAAAATAATTTAACTCACCTTAGTCCACTTGCTCGCGAAGCCCGGCATCTCCTTCTGTCTTCGCTGCTGATGAACAGGACCTGGGGTGAGCTGCTCCATTAAATACAGGTTAAGGACCTTCGATGACGTCACTCCGGTCATCACATGGTACGTCACATGATCTTTTACCATGGTGATTCACCATGGTAAAAGATCATGTGATGACCGGAGTGACGTCATCGAAGGTCCTTAGGCTCTATTTAATGGAGTAGCTCACCCCAGGTCCTGTTCATCAGCAGCGGAGACACAAGGAGATGCCGGCTTCACGAGCAAGTGGACTAAGGTGAGTTAAAAAAAAATTTATTTTTTTTTAACCCCTCTAGCGCTGGTTTACTATGCATTCTGTATTCAGAATGCTATTATTTTCCCTTATAACCATGTTATAAGGGAAAATAATAATGATCGGGTCTCCATCCCGATGGTCTCCTAGCAACCATGCGTGCAAATCGCACGGCATCCGTACTTGCTTGCGGATGCCATCCGATTTTCACACACCCCATTCACTTCTATGGGGCCTGCGTCACGTCAAAATCAGAAAATATAGAGCATGCTGCGATTTCAACTGAACGCACAAGTGATGCGTTAAAAACATCGCTCATGTGCACAGCCCCATAGAAATGAATGGGTCAGGATTTAGTGCGGGTGCCATACGTTCGCCGCACGGATCGCACCCGCACGGAAAACTCGCCCGTGTGAAAGGGGCCTTAGGGTGCCTGGCTTCCAGCTGGCAGCTCTCAGCCTTGCAGTATGGCAGAACTCCTCAGCTCCCAAAACACAGAGCTCCACTATCACCCAGAGGTTCATTCCACACCCAGCTGAGCTGCTGGCTGGGTTTTTAAACCCTAGCCCAAAACCTGCTCTATGGCTGCTCCCAATAAGATCCAGCGAGGATTGGCTTTACAGTCACACTAAGTAAAACAGTGTCAGCGAGCACTAGCTGCCGTTGACACACAAAATTCCCGGGTTCCTATCTCACCAAGGCCAGGAACCTCGGTGACACGTACCTTCCGTCAATGACGGACCCTTGCGCCTTCCTACACTGTGTATGGTAGGAGTCTGGAATCACATGACTGGGTGCTATTCAGTGTATTCAGGACTTTGTTGTTCTTGTTGTGATTGGTACTGGGTGACCTGAAGTGTTGCATTGGGATGTAGTTACAGAGTGTATGCAGCGGAGCTGTTTCTGTGTATCTTACAATATAGGATCTGCTCGGTGGAGATTTTCTATATAAGATCCTTCTCCTGATTGACCCATCAAGGATGGACAGGGACAAGATGGCGGAGCGTATAATAAATCTCACCCAAGAGATCCTCTTCCGGCTTACTGGAGAGGTAAGAGATTCTGATGATGTCACATTGCATAATCTTATCTATATTACTAACAGATGGACATGACTGGAGAGGTGAGGGACTCTGAAGATGTAAGTAGTGATATTTATTACTGTGTCTTTCCATAACCAGGACTACACAGTGGTGAAGAAGACTTCTTTTGGGAGTTGTCAGGCCCCTGTGTCTGAAGAATGGGGAAAAACCCTGAGCCCAATCATGGGGCCTCCACCTCACCCCCTGATACATGAGAAAATCAATAGAGAGAAGATCCTAGAACTCACCAACAAGATGATTGAGCTGTTGACTGGAGAGGTGACACTGCTGGGAGTGCTAGGACATTATACAGGAAGCTATGAAGGGATCTGGGTGATGACTGTATAATTTTGTTGTCAGGTTCCTATAAGGTGTCAGGATGTCACCATCTATTTCTCCATGGAGGAGTGGGAGTATTTAGAAGAACACAAAGATCTGTACAAGGACATCATGATGGAGGATCATCGGCCCCTCACATCACTAGGTAGTCGAAAATACTAAATACACACGTCCTCTCATTATCTGTATGTAAGGAATTAATTCAGTCACTGGATGTGTTTCCTACAGTTAAGGAAGAGAGAAGAACAGCAGAGAGATGTCCCAGTCCTCCTCTTCCACAGGATGGTTCTGAAGAACATCACAATGTCCCACAGGATGATCAGGTAGATGGAGATATGGTCTCATGAAATGTCCCCTTTGATCTGTAGAAGACTGTGAAGATCTTGTGTTAATTTTTGTTTTATCCACCAGTATTATATGTGTTATCCTTGTATAATGAGAAAGGAGGAGATGGCAGGAGTACAGCTGACCATAGACATCACATGTAGTCTGGATCTTCTCAAATTTTCTAGTTATGGAGACTGCTGGTTGGAATAAGAAACTAAAAGGTTGGATTTATACAGAAGACCTGCAGATATTTGGGTCATATAATGCCCTCAATAGACAAGGGGACACTGCCTCCGACTTGAGAAGAAAAAGTTCAGTCTCCAGAAGCGTCAAAGCTTCTTTACTGGAAGAACTGTAAATCTGTGGAATAGACTTCCTCAGTACATGGTAACAGCAGGAACAGTGGACAGTTTTAAAAAGGGTTTAGATAAACTTAAAAGTAACCAACATTAATGTTTATGAAAATGTGTAGAAATCTGAGTATCACTTCCTTCTGGGATTCGCGTCCCCACCTATCCCTTGGTTTAATTTGATGGACTTATGTCTTTTTTCAACCCTATCAACTATGTTACCATGTAAGATATCTCCTGCTGTCTGGCCATTTTTGGTTGCCATTCTAATTACTGATCTTCCAAACGACTTCTCCAACAGTTTGATGACTTCTATAATATTTGTTTCACAGTTTGTGAATCCGGGCGAAGATCTGAACAATATTAATCCTACAAAGACATATGTGAGGGGTTATGAGCAAAGTATAGAGGACTTTCCTACAGATAAACGCCCAGGTGAGTAGTAACCACTAAATAAAGCAGAGAAGACCCACTAGATACTTTTAAAGATGGTTTTCTCCTCTATAGAAGAAGTGGAATAAACTGTGAATAAAATATAACTTTTCTTAATAACTATTAAAACTAAGTGGTGACCACTGCATGGAGACAAAAGTACCACTGAATAAATCAAAATAATATGGCTCCCATATGTCGCATTGACAGATTGGTCGTCATATAGTCTGAGAGTGATCAAACCAAAAATACAGTAGGGTATTTAATGGTCACTTACTTGAGCACCACACACTCTTCAAACAGCTGACTGGAGGGGGTGGCGGGAGTCAGAGGACTACCATTCAGATATTCTTATCTCTTCTGAGGATTAGTCATCACTAATTTACTACTGGAAACCCCCTTTAAGCTCTGTGTTCTGTCAGTTTGTTCAGCTGTATAGGTTTTTAATAAAACATTGCTGTGCTGAGAAATGACTAGAAAAAAAAACTTATACAAGAAACTCAAGGAGGTCTTGTTGTAAGGGTCTGTGCACATTCCCCTATTGATGCTTTGGCCATGCTGGAGCTTTTATGTTCTTCCAACGTTTCTATGGGCTTCTTCCGAAGGTCAGGTCTGACAGACTATTTAACCCCATTGGGGAGCAGACAATTTTTGGGTGTTAGTGAGCAAGTAACTACCCCCCCCCCTTTTTTTATCATTGCATTTTAAGAGTCACAGCTTGTTTTTATTTTTCTGTTGATGTAGTCATATGAGACCTTGCTTTTGTTCTGGGAAAAGTGAATATTTTTAACTGTTTTTGAAAAGAATAGAAAAAAAAACAGCAACTCCACAATTTTTTGTTTTCATTAGACCACTGGTTGCCATATTATGACAATTCTGCCCATTAGAGTAGGAACCTGACTATCATTAAACAGCTTAGCACCCTCACTAAGGTGCTAAGGGGTAAAAATAAAATAAATAAAAATAATGTGCTAATCCAAACTTACTTTTGCTCCAAAGCCAAAATTTCATGGCCATACTGGCACTCTTTTGGAATTTGCTGAAGTTTCTATAACTGGTGGGAGTATTTGAGATGGACACCCACTAATAGCACTGACTTAAAGGGAACCTGTCACCTGGATTTTGGGTATAAAGGTGAGGACATGGGCTGCTAGATCGCCACTAGCACATCTGCAATACCCAGTCCCCATAGCTCTGTGTGCTTTTATTGTGTAAAAAAATTGATTTGATACATATGCAAATTTACATGAGATGAGTCCTGTCCCTGAGATGAGTCGTCAGCTCTATACACAAAATCCCGGTGACAGGTTCCCTTTAACTAGAAAATAATATGGTAGACACACTGAAAAGTGAACCTTTGAAGATGCTGGCTTTAACACAAAAGTGGAAAACTACAGCCTAGTGACCTAACATTCTGATCTAATGGTTCTTGCTCTGAGATTATATATTAGGATCTGTTTTGCAAACCACTGCTCTAGTCAGTGAGGAATTGCCTTTTTCTACATTCATTGCAATTTATATTTAAATGTTGAGATAGAAATGTTATAACATATTAATATTATTTAAGGTTATATTATTCAAAAATAATACAAATTTAATTTTGGCAGCTGACTGCACCAGGAGCTCAGGACAGGGGATATCTTCACAACATACTATGCCTCAAAATGTATATGAACAACTCGTCATTATCCCAGATATATCCTCAGACTTTCACAGCAAAGATCCATCATCTGATTCTTTTCAATGGATCCGATCTTCTGATTTATCACAGACTGTTAAGCAAAACAAAGAACACAGAAGGGGTGAACATCAAAGATGGCAGAAGCAATTTTCATGTTCAGAATGTGGAAAAAGTTTTATCCAGAAATCAGACCTTGTTAAACATCTGAGAAGTCACGAAGGGCAAAAGCCATTTTCATGCTCACACTGTGAGAAATGTTATAGCAATGAATCAGATCTTATTAGACATCAGAGAATTCACACAGGGGGGAAGACATTTTCGTGTTCAGAATGTGGGAAATGTTTTCACCATAAATCAAATTTTGTTAGACATCAGAGAATTCACACAGGGGAGAAGCCATTTTCATGTTCAGAATGCGGAAAATATTTTACCCAGAAGCATGAACTTGTTATACATCAGAGAAATCACATAGGGGAGAAGCCATTTTCATGCTTAGTATGTGGGAAATATTTTAATCGGAAATCACATTTTGTTATGCATCAGAGAATTCACACGGGGGAGAAACCATTTTCATGTTCAGAATGCGAGAAATGTTTTAATGCTAAATCAGATCTTGTTATACATCATAGAACTCACACAGGGGAGAAGCCATTTTCATGCTCAGAATGCGAGAAATGTTTTATTGCTAAATCAGTTCTTGTTAGACATCAGAGAATTCACACAGGGAAGAAGCCATTTTCATGTTCAGAATGCGGGAAATATTTTATCCAGAAGCAAGACCTTGTTATGCATCAGAGAACTCACACAGGGGAGAAGCCATTTTCATGCTCAGAATGCGAGAAATGTTTTAATGCTAAATCAGATCTTGTTAGACATCAGAGAATTCACACAGGGGAGAAGCCATTTTCATGTTCAGAATGCAGAAAATATTTTACCCAGAAGCATGAACTTGTTATACATCAGAGAACTCACACAGGAGAGAAGCCATTTTCATGCTCAGTATGCGGGAAATGTTTTAATCGGAAATCAAATTATGTTATACATCAGCGAATTCACACAGGGGAGAAACCATTTTCATGTTCAGAATGTGAGAAATGCTTTAAGGCTAAATCAGATCTTGTTAGACATCAGAGAACTCACACAGGGAAGAAACCATTTTCATGTTGATAATGCAGTTAATATTTTACCCAGAAGCAAGAACTTGTTATACATCAAAAAACTCAAACCACGGAGAAGACATTTTCATGCTCAGAATGCGAGAAATGTTTCAATGCTAAATCAGAACTTGTTAGACATCAGAGAAATCACACAGGGGAGAAGCCATTATCATGCTCAGAATGCGAGAAATGTTTTAATGCTAAATCAGTTCTTGTTAGACATTAGAAAACTTATACAGGGGAAAAGCCAAAGCTCTCAAGTTGCAGTCCAAGCAAGGGAAATTAATTTAAAACACTAAATGATTATTGAGAAATGTATGTAATTACCAATAAATGTCTTATTTAAAAGCATATAGAAACTTATCACTTTGCTTTTAAGTTGGTGTAGAAAACAACATGAAAAGCACAATTAAAAAAAACGCACAAAACTTAACACTGTATTGTAGATTTTGGTGTGGAATTTTTGTGCATTTTAACAACTCAATCATAGTCCATGGTGAAACCACAATACAGCAATCGCGGATCCACACAAATAATTGACTTGCTGTGAATTTTTAAAGCGACACCATAGGTGAATTTCTGTGTGTACAAAATACCCACAGTGGTATATGAGATTTGTCAGGTCTCATTGATTTTGTGGGTGCTGTATTACACTGTAACCTGCAGTATGTGCGGTAGTATAAAATTTACAAGAATTGTCCAGATTGTTACGGTGGAATGAAAAAAAAAGTTGTTAAAAAATATATAACTGATTAGTTGTATATATATACACAGTACAGACCAAAAGTTTGGACACACCTTCTCATTCAAAGAGTTTTCTTTATTTTCATGACTATGAAAATTGTAGATTCGCACTGAAGGCATCAAAACTATGAATTAACACATGTGAAATTATATACATAACAAAAAAGTGTGAAACAACTGAAAATATGTCATATTCTAGGTTCTTCAAAGTAGCCACCTTTTGCTTTGATTACTGCTTTGCACACTCTTGGCATTCTCTTGTTGAGCTTCAAGAGGTAGTCACCTGAAATGGTTTTCACTTCACAGGTGTGCCCTGTCAGGTTTAATAAGTGGGATTTCTTTCCTTATAAATGGGGTTGGGACCATCAGTTGCCTTGTGGAGAAGTCAGGTGGATACACAGCTGATAGTCCTACTGAATAGACTGTTAGAATTTGTATTATGGCAAGAAAAAAGCATCTAGGTAAAGAAAAACGAGTGGCCATCATTACTTTAACCACCTTAGCCCCGCTAGCTGAAACACCCTTAATGACCAGGCCACTTTTTACACTTCTGCACTACACTACTTTCACCGTTTATTGCTCGGTCCTGCAACTTACCGCCCAAATGAATTTTACCTCCTTTTCTTCTCACTAATAGAGCTTTCATTTGGTGGTATTTCATTGCTGCAGACATTTTTACATTTTTTGTTATTAATCGAAATTTAACAAAATTTTTGCTAAAAAAAATGACATTTTTCACTTTCAGTTGTAAATTTTTTTTAAAAAACAACATCCCTATATAAATTTTTCACTAACTTTATTGTTCTACATGTCTTTGATTAAAAAAAAAATTGTTTGCGTAAAAAAAAAAATGGTTTGGGTAAAAGTTATAGCTTTTACAAACTGGTACAAAATGTGAATTTCTGCTTTTTGAAGCAGCTCTGACTTTCTGAGCACCTGTCATGTTTCCTGAGGTTCTACAATGCCCAGACAGTAGAAAAACCCCACAAATGACCCCATTTCGGAAAGTATACACCCTAAGGTATTCGCTGATGGGCATAGTGAGTTCATAGAACTTTTTATTTTTTGTCACAAGTTAGCGGTAAATTGTGATTTATTTTTTTTTCTTACAAAGTCTCATATTCCACTAACTTGTGACAAAAAATAAAAACTTCCATGAACTCACTATGCCCATCATGAAATACCTTGGGGTGTCTTCTTTCCAAAATGGGGTCACTTGTGGGGTAGTTATACTGCCCTGGAATTTTAGGGGCCCAAATGCGTGCAAAGTAGTTTGCAATCAAAATGTGTAAAAAATGGCCTGTGAAATCCAAAAGGTGCTCTTTGGAATGTGGGCCCCTTTGCCCACCTAGGCTGCAAAAAAGTGTCACACATCTGGTATCGCCGTACTCAGAAGAAGTAGGGCAATGTGTTTTGGGGTGTCTTTTCACATATACCCATGCTGGGTGAGAGAAATATCTCGGCAAAAGACAACTTTTCCCATATTTTTATACAAAGTTGGCATTTGACCAAGATATTTATCTCATCCAGTATGGTTATATGTAAAATGACACCCCAAAACACATTGCCCAACTTCTCCTGAGTACGGCAATACCACATGTGTGACACTTTTTTGCAGCCTAGGTGGGCAAAGGTGCCCACATTCCAAAGAGCACCTTTCGGATTTCACAGGCCATTTTTTACAGATTTTGATTGCAAACTACTTTGCGCGCATTTGGGCCCCTAAAATGCCAGGGCAGTATAACTACCCCACAAGTGACCCCATTTTGGAAAGAAGACACCCCAAGGTATTTCATGATGGCATAGTGAGTTCATGGAAGTTTTTTTTTGTCACAAGTTAGTGGAATATAAGACTTTGTAAGAAAAAAAGAAAAAAATCATCATTTTCCGCTAACTTGTGACAAAAAATAAAACATTCTAGGAACTCGCCATGCCCTTCACGGAATACCTTGGGGTGTCTTCTTTCCAAAATGGGGTCACTTGTGGGGTAGTTATACTGCCCTGGCATTTTAGGGGCCCTAATGCGTGAGAAGTAGTTTGAAATCAAAATCTGTAAAAAATGCCCTGTGAAATCCGAAAGATGCTCTTTGGAATGTGGGCCCATTTGCCCACCTAGGCTGCAAAAAAGTGTCACACATGTGGTATCGCCGTACTCAGGAGAAGTTGGGGAATGTGTTTTGGTATGTCATTTTACATATACCCATGCTGGGTGAGAGAAATATCTCGGCAAAAGACAACTTTTCCCATTTTTTTAATACAAAGTTGACATTTGACCAAGATATTTATCTCACCCAGCATGGGTATATGTAAAATGACACCCCGAAACACATTCCCCAACTTCTCTTGAGTACGGCGATACCACATGTGTGACACTTTTTTGCAGTGTAGATGCGCAAAGGTGCCCAAATTCCTTTTAGGAGGGCATTTTTAGACTTTTTTTGTTTTTTCTGACAAAGTCTCACTTTCCGCTAACTTGGGACAAAAATGTCAATCTTTCATGGACTCAATATGCCCCTCAGTGAATACCTTGGGGTGTCTTCTTTCCAAAATGGGGTCATTTGTGGGGTGTTTGTACTGCCCTGGCATTTGAGGGTCTCCGCAATCATTACATGTATGGCCAGCATTAGGAGTTTCTGCTATTCTCCTTATATTGAGCATACAGGTAATGAGATTTTTTTTTCTGTTCAGCCTCTGGGCTGAAAGAAAAAATTTAACGGCACAGATTTCTTCATTCACATTGATCAATGTGGATGAAAAAATCTCTGCCCAAAAAAAAAAAAGGAGGGAAAGGCGTCTGCCAGGACATAGGAGCTCGTATGCCCTGGCAAACCCGATTTCTCCATTCACATCAATCGATGTGGATGAATAAATCATTGCCGGGATTATTATTATTTTTATATACAAAGTGTTTGCCAAAGCATATGAACACCGCCGCCTCCTCAGCTCATAAGCAAACGTATATTTTACTGCAGAGGAGAAATCTCATCTCCCAGCGCCGCATACACCGACTTTTGTGTAATCTGACAGCAGCGCAATGCTTCTGTCAGAATGCACATCAGTGCTGCAGCTAGTCGATCGGTTGGTCCACCTGGAAGGTAAAAAAAAAAAAAAAAAAAACAGGCCGCAACGCAATACATTTTATTGACTTTATAATAACCTTTGAACAGAACATATAAACTTTATTTAACTTTTGGAACTGAACGTTAACTTTTTTGCTTACTGGTGTTTTTTTTTTTTTTTGTTTTTTTTTTACCTTTATAGGACAAACCTCTCCTTCCCCATGGGACAATGTGCAAAGCGCCCAAAGATGTGGCAAAGTGCATTATGCACTTTGTCCCAGGTGAAAGGAGAGGTTTGCAGCAGCTGTGTGTGAATGGGCACTAATAGCCCTGTGTAGCTGTTCTGTGAGATGTGATCCCTATGCTAAGTGTACCTGTGTGTGGTAGTTCCGGAAACACTCCCCTAAGCATAGGGCAGGGTTATCAGGGCAGTTAGGACAGAAATAGCGGGTGTCACGCCTTATTCCACTCCTGCTACAGACACAACATCTTTTTCGGGGTGACGGTTGGGTTGAGGTACCAGCAGCGACATTGGGGAAATGTCGCTCGTGTAGACGGCTAACTACACTGGTGGATGGGGCCACGGAACCTCCTGGATACAGGAGGTTCTCGATGATCTCTTCCTGAAATTTGAAGAAGGATCCTGTTCTCCCAGCCTTACTGTAGAGAACAAAACTATTATATGCAGCCAATTGAATCAAATATACAGACACCTTCTTATACCAGCGTCTGGTGCTTCGGGAAACTAAATACGGAGCCAACATCTGGTCATGGAAGTCCACCCCTCCCATGTGAAGGTTATAGTCGTGGACTGAGAGGGGCTTTTCAATGACACTGGTTGCTCTCTCAATTTGGATTGTCGTGTCTGCGTGAATGGAGGAGAGCATGTAAACGTCACGCTTGTCTCTCGATTTCACCACAAGCAGTTCTTGGTTACACAAGGCAGCCCTCTCCCCCCTTGCAAGACGGGTGGTAACGAGCCATTGGGGGAAGCCCGCGCGACTAGTTCGCGCTGTGCCACAGCAGCCAATCTGCCTGAAGAGGGCCACACTTGTGTAGAAATTGTCCACATAAAGATGGTACCCCTTGCCAAATAAGGGTGACACCAAGTCCCAGACTGTCTTTCCACTGCTCCCCAGGTAGTCAGGGCAACCGACCGGCTCCAGGGTCTGATCTTTGCCCTCATAGATCCGAAACTTGTGGGAATAGCCTGTGGCCCTTTCACAGAGCTTATACAATTTGACCCTATACCGGGCGTGCTTGCTTGGGATGTATTGTTTGAAGCCAAGGCGCCCGGTAAAATGTATTAGGGACTCGTCTACGCAGATGTTTTGCTCAGGGGTATACAAATCTGCAAATTTCTGGTTGAAGTGGTCTATGAGGGGCTGAATTTTGTGGAGCCGGTCAAAAGCTGGGTGGCCTCTGGGACGGGAGGTGGTGTTGTCGCTAAAGTGCAGGAAACGCAGGATGGTCTCAAATCGTGTCCTGGACATAACAGCAGAGAACATGGGCATGTAATGAATTGGGTTCGTGGACCAATATGACCGCAATTCATGCTTTTTGGTTAGACCCATGTTGAGAAGAAGGCCCAGAAAAATTTTAATTTTGGAAACTTGGACTGGTTTCCACCGGAAAGGCTGGGCATAAAAGCTTCCCGGGTTGGCGGATATAAATTGAGTGGCATACCGATTTGTTTCTGCCACAACTAAGTCCAAGAGCTCCGCAGTCAAGAACAGCTAAAAAAATCCAAGGGCCGAACCGATCTGAGCTGTCTCAACCCGAACTCCAGACTGGGCGGTAAAAGGGGGAACTACAAGTGCGGCTGAAGTTGGGGACTGCCAATCAGGGTTTGCCAGCACCTCAGGGATTCTAGGGGCTCTACGGGCCTGTCTGTGCAGTGGCTGCAACGGGTTAACTACTGCACGTGCCACCATACCAGCTTCAACTGCCCTTCTGGTGCTCGCCACTTCACCATGTTGTACGGCAGTGCTGGTACTAGGTCCAGGATGGGCTGCTCTGCTGGTGTATGCCTCACCACGTGATCTGACAGCGCCAGCCCCACTCTGCTGCCCTTGAAGCGGATCCTGCGCAACCTGTGGTCTAGCGACACAGGGCCAGGTACGCCTGGTGCTATCAGGGACCTCAACCTCCTTGTCTGAACTTTGAGTCAGACTGCCACTGCTTTCTACAGGTTCATATTCTGACCCGCTAGATTCATCAGATGAGGGTTCCCATTGCTCATCCGACAGAATACCCCCTGTTTGACATTTGGACTACTAAATTTAGGGGTATTCCCTGAGACTGCCCAAGAAAAAAAGCAAGCCTGTCTTACAAATGGGAGGCTAGCGAAGTACCAGAGGCCGCTGCGGTTGATAAAAAATATCAAAACTGATTTATTTTTTTTCGCCGCAGCACTTGTAAAGTGATTGTGCAGTGATGAAAAAAAAATGTGGGCGTGGGTGAACGCATGTGTGGGCTACCGATCAGGCCTGATCGGGCAAACACTGCATTTTGTGTGGAGGGCGAACTAAGGTGACACTAATACTATTATAGATCTGACTGTGATCAGTTTTGATCACTTACAGATACTATAAAAGTACAAAAGCTGATTAGCGATATGCTAATCAGCGAATAAGTGACTGCGGTGCGGTGGGCTGGGCGCTAAACGATCGCTAAACTACCTAACCAAGGGGCCTAAACTATCCCTAAAACCTAACAGTCAATACCAGTGGGAAAAAAAATGACAGTTTACACTGATCACTTTTTACCTTTCACTAGTGATTGACAGGGGCAAGAAGGGGTGATCAAGGGGTTAATTGGGGTGCTGGGGGGTGATCTGGGGCTAAGGTGTAGTGTTTAGTGCTACTCACTGTGATGCCTGCTCCTCTGCTGAGACCAACCGACGAAAAGGACCAGCAGAGGAGCAGGGAAGCCATTTAACACATTATATTTACAAATATAATGTGTTAACTGGCTTCTGAATGGAGATTTTAAAAATCGCCAGCCTGCCAGCAACGATCATTGGCTGGCAGGCTGGTGACGAAATAGTGCTTGAACTTTTGCCGGCCCGCGATGCGCCTCGCGAGATGACGCACGTATGCGTCCAGAAGTAATGAATCGACCGCCTCCAGGACGCATCCGTGCGTTAGCGGTTAAGAAATGAAGGTCAGTCAGTCCGAAAAATTGGGTAAACTTTGAAAGTGTCCCCAAGTGCAGTCACAAAAACCATCAAGCGCTACAAAGAAACTGGCTCACATGCGGACCACCCCAGGAAAGGAAGACCAAGAGCCACCTCTGCTGCGGAGGATAAGTTCATCCGAGTCACCAGCCTCAGAAATCGCAGGTTAACAGCATCTCAGATTAGAGACCAGGTCAATGCCACACAGAGTTCTAGCAGCAGACACATCTCTAGAACAACTGTTAAGAGGAGACTGTGTAAATCAGGCCTTCATGGTAGAATATCTGCTAGGAAACCACTGCTAAGGACAGGCAACAAGCAGAAGAGACTTGTTTGGGCTAAAGAACACAAGGAATGGACATTAGACCAGTGGAAATCTGTGCTTTGGTCTTATGAGTCCAAATTTGAGATCTTTGGTTCCAACCACCGTGTCTTTGTGCGACGCAGAAAAGGTGAATGGATGGACTCTACATGCCTAGTTCCCACTGTGAAGCATGGAGGAGGAGGTGTGATGGTGTGGGGGTGCTTTGCTTGTGACACTGTTGGGGATTTATTCAAAATTGAAGGCATACTGAACCAGCATGGCTACCACAGCATCTTGCAGCGGCATGCTATTCCATCCGGTTTGCGTTTAGTTGGACCATCATTTATTTTTCAACAGGACAATGACCCCAAACACATCTCCAGGCTGTGTAAGGGCTATTTGACCATGAAGGAGAGTGATGGGGTGCTGCACCAGATGACCTGGCCTCCACAGTCACCGGACCTGAACCCAATCGAGATGGTTTGGGGTGAGCTGGACCGCAGAGTGAAGGCAAAAGGGCCAACAAGTGCTAAGCATCTCTGGGAACTCCTTCAAGACTGTTGAAAGACCATTTCAGGTGACTACCTCTTGAAGCTCATCAAGAGAATGCCAAGAGTGTGCAAAGCAGTAATCAAAGCAAAAGGTGGCTACTTTGAAGAACCTAGAATATGACATATTTTCAGTTGTTTCACACTTTTTTGTTATGTATATAATTTCACATGTGTTAATTCATAGTTTTGATGCCTTCAGTGTGAATCTACAATTTTCATAGTCATGAAAATAAAGAAAACTCTTTGAATGAGAAGGTGTGTCCAAACTTTTGGTCTGTACTGTGTATATATATACAACTAATCAGTTATATATTTTTTAACAACTTTTTTTTTCATTCCACCGTAACAATCTGGACAATTCTTGTAAATTTTAATTCCATGGGACAGGAAACGAGCGCCCTCTGCCTCCCGGCCGCTGAGTATAAGTAGGGGAGGAACTCCTCCCACAATTTCAGGCTGTACACAGCCTTCACTATTTGTGGTAGGAGCTGAGCGAGGGACAGAAGAGGCATGCCTACATACTGCCCCGACCTATCTGGCTGGAGTGTGCCCGGAGCCAGAGACGAGGTAAGGCCTAAATATTTGGGCAAAATAATGACGACTGGCACAGTGTAGGGTGCAACAGTTTATTGAGCAAATGAAACCTACAGTGCTAAAAAACAAAAGGCTCTAGATATTTCGACCTGGGGATTAGGAATATACCTTGCGTAAAATGACGACCGCCAGCGATCCATCTTACGGATCACATGAACTGGACGCTGTAGAAGCTGCTCCTATCCGGAAGGAGTGCCCGGAGATCGAACTAGGATTGTATCCCAACCCTGTCGCTAGTGTGTGTACGTTGGAGATGAAAAGTGCAGAAGAAAGGGGCCTACCGTCTATCGGGAGCAATGGGCCGTCTAAGGCAGTAGACTGGGGTGAGGCTTAAAGTTCCTTGAGAACCTTGATGGGACACCAGCAATTGGATGTGGGGAAGAACTCTAGTTCGGGCGGACCTGCCTGGTTAGTTTTGGTGGATGAAATGGACAGCATGAAATGGTTCTCATGCCAGACAAGATGCCGCCTGAGGAGGGTTGAACGGCTGACCGAGCCGCAGGTGAACTCCCCAGGCCTAAGGAACCCATAGAACCCGAGGTACATGGCCGCTTTGGTGATGATGCTGACCGAGTGCCCAAAAGGAAGACCGTCCAGGGCTACAGACAACTTGCGGAATAACTCACTTGAGACCAGTTGCCTGCGAACCTGAACCCCCGTGCTATCCTTCTGAATACCCCTGAAAGTAGCTTTAATGGCATGATTAGCCAAAATGGACTTGCCAGAGGGGTCACTGAGCATCCGATGGTGCTGGATACCTGCCAGATACAGCTTGATGGTATTGAAAGATAGGTGGCGGTGAGAATGACAATGAGCTATGAATGCCATGAGGAAAGTGACTTCGTCCAAATCCCCCTGAGGATGGGTGTCTACAAACTGACGAAAGACCTTGAACCCGACAATATAGTTCCTGACGGTATTGGTGGCTAAAGAATGCTGAACTAAAATCTGTGCGGAGGCTACCAGGGACCCTAGTGCAACAGGAGGGAGCTGAATGGCGGAGCTGGAGTACCGACAAGGTCTGCCTCTGGTAATTCCTGAAAAAAGATGGCGTAGTTAAAGCGGGATAAAGCATCGGCCGCGACATTCTTTGCCCCCTAGATATGAAATGCGAAAAAATGAAAATTAAACTGCAAGGACAGCCAAACTAACTTACGCAGGAGGGACATGATTTTCTGAGACTTTGCCCTCCCTTTCGTGATGATGTCTACCAACACCTGGCTGTCTGTCATAAAAATCACCGACTTGTTGGCCCAGAGTGAACCCCAAACTTGGGCGGCTGCCACTATCGGGTATAGCTCCAATAATGGGGATGACTTCAGAGAACTGGCGTCTGATATGAATTCCACCGGCCAACTGCCAACAAACCAGTGGGGATGGAATATGGCCGCGAACCTGCGATACGCCGCGGCGTCGGTGAAGACCGTGGGGGACGCGGAATCCGGGGAAGGTACAAACAGGGAAATGCCGTTCCACCTGGCAAGGAATGATTGCCACATTTGGAGGTCCGCCATGGCATGCCTGTCCAGTTGGACGGTGGAATCCTGATCCGGAGCTGAAAGGAGGAGACTGAGGAGCCTAGAAGTGAAAGATCTGCCCTGGGGCATGATCCTGAAGGCAAAGTTTAGGGAACCTAACAGCGACTGGAGCTCCCGCTTGGACAGGACCCTGGACAAAGCCACGGAGGAGACAGCGGCCTGGATCTTTGCGAGCTTCGCCATGGGGAGGCTGGCCTCCATGCGGACAGAATCGAGGATGATGCCCAAGAAAGTAATCCTGGTACCTGGCCCCTCAGTCTTTGCTGCCGCCACGGTAACCTCTAGCCTGGTGAATAGCTGGAGCAAACTCGCCAAGCCCGTAGGGTCACCCTGGGGGCTCTGGACGATCAGGAAATCGTCGAGATAATGGATGACCATGTCCAAACCCCCGTGATGAACCAGGATCCAATGCAAGGCGCATGAGAATCTATCAAACAGCCACGGGCTGCTCTTAGATCCGAAGGTGAGCCGGTTGGCAAAGTAATACCCGTCTGCCCAATGCAAGTCATAATATTTCCATAGCTGGGGAAGGATAGGGAGCAACTTAAACGCGTCCGCTATGTCGGCCTTGGCCAACCAAGCCCCTTCCCCAGCCAGCAAGATATACTGGATGGCCTCATTGATGGATGAGTACCTCATGGAGAATTCTTCGGATGGAATTAAAGAATTCAAACTGGGAATGGGGGACATGTGAGGAGCAGAGAAATCGTAAATTAATCGCCTTTTATTGGAGGACTGCTTGGTAACCAGGCCAATCGGATTCACCCTCCAAGTCGCGAAGGGGATAGACCTTAACGGGCCCAACAGGAACCCCTTCCGGACTTCCGCTTGCAACAGGGTATCTACTGCCGCCGGCTCCTAAGTAGCCGACAGCAAGTTCCTTCCTTCCCAAGAAACTTGAGGGAGGGGAATGAAACCCGTGTGAAAACCTCTCTCGAATCCGGAGAGAAGGAACTGGGACAACTGGCGGTCAAGATGGTCCTGCAAAAGAACGCCCAAGAGCTCGATGTTGATGTCGGCTAGTCATAGGGTCTTGTGCTGCCTTTTCGGGCAGCTAGGACGAGGATGGGCCCTAAAACAGAGAAAGCAGATATGCAAAGCTCTGCAACTAATAAACCCGCAACCGCCTCAATTGAAATTGTTAGACTTGACTCTGTCCCAGATAAGTGATAGGTCTACCCAACTTATCGGTTGAGGCCTGGAACCGCTGGGCGCCGGAGCGACCTGGAAGGGAACCCTCCCGGGCCGGGGTGGGTAGGTTGGGGCACCAGTTTGTGGTATGTTGGATTGACTGGCAAGCCGCACAAGTAAGAGCCCTTAAACCGGCGAAATGCCGACAGAAGAGCTCCATGTCGAGGTTTGCCCAGTCAGTGATAAACTGAAACTGGGCGATAGCTGCAGCTGCCTTGGGCGAGAATGACCTGTGGTAGTCATAAAAGTTTGTACCACCATACTTGTACCCTAGGTCGGTAATACGGTACAAGTATGAGTCCAACTCCTCACGCCTGAGCGGCTGGACCAAGCAGATGGTGTCTCTGTAGAGGCTGAAAGCAAGTACAAATTCAGGAATTGACAGTTTACGATTTAGGCGAGCGTCCTTGGCCCTGAGAACAACCGACACCTCCCCACAATTAATTATCTTGTTCTCAGAAACGTCCTGGGACGCAATGAGAATAGATGGCAGATTATTTTCCCGCTAGAATATCACTTTTTAATTTCTCTGGGATAAAATGCGAGGGAGCGATCTGAGGGCTGGCACAGACCGTACCTGGAGCCGCGTCCTGAGAAGTGGAAGGAATGGGTGGTGGAGCTGGAGATGGTGGCGCCACCGGAGGCCGGGAATCCAATTCCCCCATTCTGGCTTGAATATTTGCCACCGAAACGGCCAGACTGCCGATGGTGGACTGCAACTGCAGCAGGGACAGCTGAATAGAAGAGAGAGAGGGCTGTTCGTTTGAACCCTCTGGCTCCATCATCAGGAGACAGTAGAGCTCCGCCTTCCTTGCTGATGCGGGATGATGGATTCCTCTCCTAATAGGCTCCGCAATGAGTTTAGGAATTGTCCATTTACGAAGGGACGGGTTACTGGCGCATCCCAATACCGAAGACCCGGGTAATAAAACATTGTCATCCGCCTCTGATGCTTGGGACATCTTTTAGTCTGCGTGGGAAAGAGGTAAGCATATATACAAGTAATTTTAAAGACTCCCCCCATTTTTATTTTTTTTTGACGAGCGGTGGCAGGGTGACCGGGCGAGAGTGGTGAGGGAACAGAAACAAACGTGGCATAGAAATAATCGCAAACCTACCCGAACCAACAGTCAGCCCTGACTAATTCTCTGGCGGCACTGGAGACCTAGAAATGGAAGCTTGTGATGAATAAGGGAAAACCCTGAGCAGCGGAGGAGCGCATGACGCTACTCGGTTTTGACCTTACCTGGAACCTGGCACCGTGGAGTGACCGGACACGGAGGAGCACTGCGACACGACCGGAATTGGACTGGAATTCTGGAGGCCTGAGGCCCTGTTTATATGAAAAAACAAGCTTGCATTGACACGAGACCCGGAGAGGGGTGTGACCTGGTGGCACCGGATTGACCCGAGCGAATCAGGAAATCATACATGCGGAACACGAACCGAGTAAACAGGAACCAACTGGACACTGCTAAAAAAAAACCTGAGCGTTTCAGGCAAATACACAGAACCTGAGCGATTCAGGCAAATACAACGAATCCTGAGCGGTTCAGGCAAATACATCGAATTCTGAGCGATTCAGGCAATCACATACACTTTTTCATGGAGAAAAACATAAACCTGGGTGAGTCGGGCATTACTTTAAACCTGAGCGGATCCGGCACTTACCTACACCCTGAGAGAAAAAGGCAATTACCAGAACCTGAGCGAATCGGGCAAATACAAGAAACCTGAGCGATTCGGGCAAATACATGAAACCTGAGCAATTCAGGCAATTACATAGAACCTGAGCGATTCAGGCCATTACATAAAACCTGAGCGATTCAGGCAATTACATAAAACCTGAGCGATTCAGGCAATTTACATAGAACCTGAGCGATTCAGGCAACCACATGAACCCGAGCGATTGAGGTGATTACATGAACCTGACACAGGATTCATCATGATATCACCCATCAGGACCTGTGCAAATCGGGCAACAACATGATTGATACTTGACCTGAAGAAATGGGATCCAGACAAAACAATAGACCTGAGCGAATCAGGGACCAATGTAGCAATGTTAAGCAGATAGACTGAGCAAATTTGGTAGCAATGGATGATTGACACGTGGCCTGAGTGATGGCAGGAGCCGATGACATGCCCGAGAGGTGGTTTTAGCATTTCAGCTGGTGACAATGAAACGCATCTGGCCGACGCGGTATGTCACATCAAAAGCTAAAGCGTGTCCTAGGCGGGACGTGACCGGGAGGTCTAAGAGAACCTTAACCCAAGCGAACAGAACCTGAGCCTATGGAAGACAAGTGGCCTGGCCTAAACGGCCGGGTACTGTGGCCACGACAAGCACCTGGGCGACCAAGGGAAGAGGAAAACTTAACCTGGCAGGCCAGGAAGGAGAACAACCGCACCCTCTTCTGCCGGTGACAATATGACCGGTGCGGGGATAATGCAACCCGGCTCAGGAACCCCTGTATAAGACGCAGTGGGGCCGAGACCCGCCGGTGGAGGAAAACTGAGTGGGCTGCTGGGACCCCACCCCCTAGGAAGGCATGGACCATTCCGCCGGCCGCGAGTACCTGCGGACTAACCTGGCCTGGCTGAGCGCCAGGCTGCCTGGAGGGGATGCCGCCTGGATACTGGATCGGAGCCGACCATCCGGTGCTTGGAGGGCCCCACAGGCTGCAGAGCGCGTCCGGCCGTGAAGTCGAATCACAGGAGGTGAAGCGCTCGGTAGCTACGGGGAGGCAGGGGCAGGATGGAAGCGCCGAAGATCTTACTTACCGCGGCCACCGCATGCTGCAGGGACCAAACCGGAAGCTGCCGAGACCAGAAGTGACGTCGCGATCGCTCGCCGAGCTAGGAACAGAAGCACAGGAAACGAGCGCCCTCTGCCTCCCGGCCGCTGAGTATAAGTAGGGGAGGGAGCTCCTCCCACAATTACAGGCTGTACACAGCCTTCACTATACATATATATATATATATATATATATATCCATAGAAAAAGTCAGGCAGCACTCCCTTGATATACCTTGTAAGGTGCCCGCGGTGGTCCCTCGAACTAGGACTTAAACAGCCACGAAAATCCGCAGCACTCCTTGAAGTATAAAGAAATGTGTAGTTTTATTCACACATGTCAAAATTAGACAACGATTCAGTTCTCTCACAGAACCTTTCTCAAGCCACCTGACTTGAGAAAGGTTCTGTGAGAGAACTGAAACGTTGTCTAATTTTGACATGTGTGAATAAAACTACACATTTCTTTATACTTCAAGGAGTGCTGCGGATTTTCTTGGCTATATATACATATATATATATATATATATATATATATATATATATATAAAAAAGAAAAAATGGCAGCACCGTCACAATTGGAAAAATGGATGAAGGGTGCAAAAGCCCAATAAGGATATAAGCCAATCCAGTTGAATGCAAAATGTAAAAAACGGGCAGCACTCCAGCAGATAAAAATGAAAAAATAACTTTATTTACCCATAAGGCTGATGCGACGTTTCAGCTCTACATAGGAGCCTTCCTCAAGTCTCCTATGTAGAGCCGAAATGTCGCATCAGCCTTATGGATAAATAAAGTTATTTTTTCATTTTTATCTGCTGGAGTGCTGCCCGTTTTTTACATTATAAATATATATATATATATATATATATATATATATATATATATATATTCACTGCCTTTGCTAAGAAACTCTAAAATAAGATCTGGTCCAACAAATTAACTTCCAAAATCACAGAATTAATTGAATAAGGGCCCCCTGTGTGCCATCAAAATATCACAGGATGTGAGTATGGATGCTCCTGTTCTGAAAGCCCCCTAAATCTACAACAATACAAAGCAAGCAACATGAAGACCAAAGGTCAAAGCAAAGTTGTGAAGTAGTATGAATCAGGGTTGGGTTATAAAAAAAATTAGCCCAAACTTTGAACATCCAATGGGGCACTATAAAATCCTTTATAACAAAATGGAAAGAATATGGCTCAACTCCAACCCTGACAAGTGAAGAACATCCACCAAAACTCACAGATGAGGTAAAGAGGGCATTAAATCAAGGATTCAACAAAGCCACACACTCCACAGAGGAGATGTAAGGATCAGTCTATAGGACCACTATAAGCCATGCACTCCACGGGAGAGTTGGAAGTATCTGTACGTAGAACCACTATAAGTCGCACACTCAACAGAGGAGATGGAAGGATCTGTCCATAGGACCACTCTACAGGGGAGATGGAGGGATCTGTCTATAGGACCACTATAAGCCATACATTCCACAGAGAAGATGGAAGGATCAGTCCATAGGACTACTATAAGCCGTACACTCCACAGAAGAGATTGAAGGATCTGTCAACAGGACCACTATAAGCCGTACACTCTAGAGAGGAGATGTAAGGATCTGTCTATAAGACCACTATAAGCTATATATTCGCAAGAGGAGATGTCAGGATCAGTCCATAGGACCACTATATGCCGTACACACCACACAAGAGATTGAAGGATCTGTTTATAGGACTATTTTAAGCTGCACACTTCACCGAGGAGATGGAAGCAATTGTCTATAGGATCACTATAAGCTGTACATTCCACAGTGGAGATGGATGAATCTGTATATAAGACCTCTATAAGCCGTACACTCCACAGGAGAAATGGATGGATCTATCCATATGACCACTATAAGCCATATACTCCACAGAGGAGATGGAGGGATCTGTCCATAGGACACTATAAGCTATGCACTCCACAGAGGATAAATATAACGAGAGAACACAGGAGAGGTGAGAACTGATTATCTATCATCACTAGAACACCCTGCTTATCACTGTTTATAATATAAAGACATGAGGGAACACAGGAGAGATAAGAACTGATTATTTATCACCACTAGAACATCCTACTTATCACTGTCTATAGTATAAGGACAGGAGAGAACACGGGAAAGATGAGAACTAATTATTTGTCACTAAAGATGGTTCGCCCGGTGGTCGTTTCTCACCGAACTTTGCGTGTTCGCGATTCGCCGAACATGCAAACATATGGTGATGTTCACTTCCGCTATATTCTTTTGCATTGCGCCAAACTTTGACCCATTTAGTGGAGATTGAGGCACTCTGATTTTTGTTTCCTTTAAGAATTTTTTATTCATGCACTATTTTCATACTCCAGTTGCCCAATTATTGCCAAAATCTGAAACTAAAGAAAGATGACTGGACGTTTCGGTCCCAAACGGACCTTCTTCAGCGGTCATAAATCGTTTTATCTGTAAGGCATATGGGGTAATCGGCAGGGTATTCAGCGCCCTGCCGATTACCCCATATGCCTTACAGATAAAACTATTTATGACCGCTGAGGAAGGTCCGTTTGGGACCGAAACATCCAGTCAGCTTTCTTTATTTTCAGATTTTGGCAATAATTGGGCAACTGGAGTATGAAAATAGTGCATGAATAAAAAATTCTTAAACGCAACAAAAATCTGAGTGCCTCAATCTCCACTACATGAATCTGGCTATCTTAGCCTTTGGTTGGCACTGGAACTTTCAGAGTGCGGTTCTCCATTTCTCCTCAAATGAACTTTGACCCATGACACATCTATCAGGTGGGTCAGGACAGCCAATTTAGACACCTCAGCACATGGACACACCCCCACCCTATCTGGCAGAACCTGATCTGGAAGCCATTTTACATTCTATGTTTTTCCAGTGTAGGGAGAGGTTGCTTTGTGAAGCAGGGACAGACTGCTAGGGACACCAAACGCTAGCTAATAGGGCCACAAAAGTCTTTTTAAGGACTGGTATTGGTGTGCTATCGATAGGTGTGATACCAGAGGGGTGCGATATACTTATAATATACTATCTAACATAGAAAGTATATAGTGCATTTGTATTGTGCAGCAGTTGTGTGCGGTTCTGCTGCAATACCGCAGCTTTACAGAGTGACAAACACTATCAGAGTAACTAATTGACACTGGTGTGAAATATAGTTTGAGGGGTGTGATATACCTATAATATACTTTCTAACATAGAAAGTATATAGTACATTTGTTTTGCGCAGCAGTTCTGTGCGGTTCTGCTGCGATACCGCAGGTATATAGAGGGACAAGCGCTATTGGAACAACTATTTGCAACGGGTGTGATATACAGTTGCAAGAAAAAGTATGTGAACCCTTTGGAATGATATGGATTTCAGCACAAATTGGTCATAAAATGTGATCTGATCTTCATCTAAGTCACAACAATAGACAATCACAGTCTGCTTAACCTAATAACACACAAAGAATTACATGTTACCATGTTTTTATTGAGCACACCATGTAAACATTCACAGTGCAGGTGGAAAAAGTATGTGAACCCTTGGATTTAATAATTGGTCGAACCTCCTTTGGCAGCAATAACTTCAGCCAAACGTTTCCTGTAGTTGCAGATCAGACGTGCACAACGGTCAGGAGTAATTCTTCACCATTCCTCTTTACAGAACGGTTTCAGTTCAGCAATATTCGTGGGATGTCTGGTGTGAATCACTTTCTTGAGGTCATGCCACAGCATCTCAATCGGGTTGAGGTCAGGACTCTGACTGGGCCACTCCAGAAGGCGTATTTTCTTCTGTTTAAGCCATTCTGTTGTTGATTTACTTCTATGCTTTGGGTTGTTGTCCTGTTGCAACACCCATCTTCTGTTGAGCTTCAGCTAGTGGACAGATGGCCTTTAGTTCTCCTGCAAAATGTCTTGATAAACTTATGAATTTATTTTTCCTTTGATGATAGCAATCCGTCCAGGCCCTGATGCAGCAAAGCAGCCCCAAACCATGATGCCCCCACCACCATACTTCACAGTTGGGATGAGGTTTTGATGTTGGTGTGCTGCGCCTCTTTCTCCACACATAGTGTTGTGTGTTTCTTCCAAACAACTCAACTTTTGTTTCATCTGTCCACAGAGTATTTTGCCAGTACTGCTGTGGAACATCCAGGTGCTCTTGTGCAAACTGTAAACGTGCAGCAATGTTTTTTTGGTCAGCAGTGGCTTCCTCTGTGGTATCCTCCTATGAAATCCATTCTTGTTTAGTGTTTTACGTATCGTAGATTCGCTAACAGGGATGTTAGCATATTCCAGAGACTTTTGTAAGTCTTTAGCTGACACTCTAGGATTCTTCTTCACCTCATTGAGCAGTCTGCGCTGTGCTCTTGCAGTCATCTTTACAGGACGGCCACTCCTAGGGAGAGTAGCAGCAGTGCTGAACTTTCTCCATTTATAGACAATTTGTCTTACCGTGGACTGATGGATAGCAAGGCTTTTGGAGATACTTTTATAACCCTTTCCAGCTTTATGCAAGTCAACAATTCTTAATCATAGGTCTTCTGAGAGCTCTTTTGTGGCATCATTCACATCAGGCAATGCTTCTTGTGAAAAGCAAACCCAGAACTGGTGTGTGTTTTCTATAGGGCAGGGCAGCTGCAACCAACACCTCCAATCTCATCTCATTGATTGGACTCCAGTTGGCTGACACCTCACTCCAATTAGCTCTTGGAGATGTCATTAGCATAGGGGTTCACATACATTTTCCACCTGCACTGTGATTGTTTACATGGTGCGTTCATGCCACCCAATTATTACCGGACAGAAATGAATCACAAAAAAATACCGACCCACAAGGAGCCATAAATGTTGCCAAAAAATTGAACCATAATCTTCACAAAGTGAAAATCTATAGGCTTTATTGATAATATAATAGATACATTCAATAAAAACATGGTAACATTTAATTCTTAGTGTGTTATTAGTGTAAGCAGACTGTGATTGTCTATTGTTGTGACTTAGATGAAGATCAGATCACATTTTATGACCAATTTGTGTAGAAATCCATATTATTCCAAAGGGTTCACATACTTTTTCTTGCAACTGTATATATATATAACAAAGGTCAGGCAGCACTCCTTAATATGCAGCTGAAGCTGTAGCGGTGCCCGCAGTGATCCCTCGATCCCGGACCAGTAATGTAACACAGAAAAATCCGCGGCACTCCTTAAAGTAGAAAAATGTGCAATTTATTCACACATGTCAGCAAAGACAACGTTTCGGTTCTCTCACAGAACCTTTTTCAAGTCAAGTGACTTGACTTGAAAAAGGTTCTGTGAGAGAACCGAAACGTTGTCTTTGCTGACATGTGTGAATAAATTGCACATTTTTCTACTTTAAGGAGTGCCGCGGATTTTTCTGTGTTATATATATATATATATATATATATATATACAGTATATACACAGTCGAGTCCCATTCTTCTGACCACTTCCTGAAGGAAGTCCCAGGTTGTGAGTCAGTTCGGTGGGTATATACGGTGTGTGATAGGCTCTGCACACATAGCCCTTACTGCTGTCATGGGTAAAAGGGGAGATTATTGGCTTTAGGGCCCCGGGTGGTGGTACTTGGTGACACTGCGCAGTGTGAACTGTTCTTGTGCTGCTGTGGTGAAAGTGTATCCTGAGCGGACAAATGGTACCATTGAGAATAAGGCCCCTTTCACACGAGCGAGTTTTCCGCGTGGGTGCAATGCGTGAAGTTAATGCATAGCACCCGCACTGAATCCTGACCTATTTAATTCAATGGGTCTGTGTACATGAGCGTTGTTTTTCACGTATAAGTTCTGCGTTCCGTGAAAATCGCAGCATGTTCTATATTCTACGTTTTTTACGCAGCCCTGTCCCCATAGAAGTGAATGGGTCTACGTGAAAAACGCATTGCATTCGCAAGTAAGTGCGGGTGCGATGCGTTTTTCACTGATGGTTGCAAAGAGATGTTGTTTGTAAACCTTCAGTTTTTTATCACGCGCGTGAGAAACGCATCAAAACGCATTGCACCCGTGCGGAAAAAACTGATCAACTGAACGCAATCGCAGACAAAACTGACTGAACTTGCTTGCAAAATGGTGCGAGTTTCATTGAAGGCATCCTGAACGCATCCGGACCTAATCCGTCACTCTCGTGTGAAAGGGGTCTAAGCAATGTGGAAACTGCAGAGCACCACGTGCCATTGAGGTGAAAGGTGAACATCGGCTATGAAGATGCACAAGGGTGGACCGACACTCTACAGTGGAGCAGCTCACCACCAAAATGACCCAGGGGGCTACCAGACGTGTGTCTAACACAACAGTTCAGAGAACCCTACTGGTATCCAGCACTGACCACAACCAGCACAGGGTCATGTGCTCCACTGACTCCTCCCACACATGGTCACATGGTCACGACATCATGAAAGGTCCTTTACTTCCTCCCACAGCTTTGTTAAAGTAAAACATATTTTTGTACCGATGGCGATGACACAATAAAGGCGCTTGAGGAAGAGGTCCAAGTAGCCTCAAAAGCTTGCAATCATCGTCATCTTTTCAGTGAGCCATTAAAAGGTATCAACCACTGAGGAATCTCAATCTTCCTCCAGCAGCACAACCCTAGTTCTTGACTCCTCCCACCCATGGTCACATGGTCTTGACATCATGAAAGGTCCTTTACCTACATCAGCACAACCCAGTTCTTGACTCCTCCCACACATGGTCACATGGTCTTGACATCATGAAAGGTCCTTTACCTACATCAGCACGACCCAGTTCTTGACTCCTCCCACACATGGTCACATGGTCTTGACATCATGAAAGGTCCTTTACCTACATCAGCACAGCATAGACCTGACTCCTCCCACACATGGCCACATGGTCGTGACATCATGAAAGGTCCTTTACCTACATCAGCACAACCCAGTTCTTGACTCCTCCCACACATGGTCACATGGTCTTGACATCATGAAAGGTCCTTTACCTACATCAGCACAGCATAGACCTGACTCCTCCCACACATGGCCACATGGTCGTGACATCATGAAAGGTCCTTTACCTACATCAGCACAGCATAGAGCCTGACTCCTCCCACACATGGCCACATAGTCGTGACATCATGAAAGGTCCTTTAGCCCCCTGGTCTCTCCCCCATACATGTAGTGTGCAGCTGGAGGTATGTGTATAGTCACTGTTGACATGGGGGGGATTGTTATTTATTTATTTTTTGCGGGATGACTTGTATTTTTAATAGAACCGTTATATCAAAGGTAACGCGCAGAGCTGGTATATCGATGGTCTGTCTTCAGGATCGGTCACCAATATCCGATGGGCGGGGTCCTGACTCCCGACCTCTAGTCCATCAGGTGGCAGTGCTTGTGTTTGCTGCTTGCAGTTCACAGTTACCTCTGCGTGATACAGTGCAGAGTAATTACAGCTGCTTCACCATTACTTGCTCGATAAGCGAAACAATTCTGAAGCAGAAGCCGCGTTCACACGAGTCGCCGATTGGCGGGGATGCCGGGAATCTTAACTCCTCCAATCAGATTTTAATGGACTATCCTAAGCATAAATCATCAGCATGAATCCACTGCACATGCCTTTTAACCACTTAAGGACCACAGGTTTATACCCCCTAATGACCAGGCCCTTATTTACAAATCGTCACTCCACAACTTTAGCAGTTTATTTTTCGGTCATGCAACTTACCACCCAAATGAATTTTACCTCCTTTTCTTCTCACTAATAGAGCTTTCATTTGGTGGCATTTCATTGCTGCTGACATTTTTTTTTTTTTTTGTTATTTAAATTTACAGATTTTTTTTTTGCAAAAAAATGAAATTTTTCACTTTCAGTAGTAATTTTTTTTTAAAAAAACAATATCCATATATAAATATTTCTCTAAATTAATTGTTCTACATGTCTTTGATAAAAAAAAATGTTTGGGTAAAAAAAAATGGTTTAGGTAAAAGCTATAGCGTTTACAAACTATGGTACAAAAATGTGAATTTCCACTTTTTGAAGCAGCTCTGACTTTCTGAGCACCTGTCATGTTTCCTGAGGTTCTACAATGCCCAGACAGTAGAAAAACCCCATAATGACCCCATTTCGGAAAGTAGACACCCTAAGGTATTCGCTGATGGGCATAGTGAGTTCATAGAACTTTTTATTTTTTGTCACAAGTTAGCGGAAAATGATGATTTTTTTATTTTTTATTTTCTTCCTTACAAAGTCTCATATTCCACTAACTTGTGACAAAAAATAAAAACATCCATGAACTCACTATGCCCATCACAAAATACCTTGGGGTGTCTTCTTTCCAAAATGGGGTCACTTGTGGGGTAGTTATACTGCCCTGGCATTCTAGGGGCCCTTATGTGTGGTAAGTAGTTTGAAATCAAAATGTGTAAAAAATGACCTGTGAAATCCGAAAGGTGCTCTTTGGAATGTGGGCCCCTTTGCCCACCTAGGCTGCAAAAAAGTGTCACACATCTGGTATCGCCGTACTCAGGAGAAGTTGGGGAATGTGTTTTGGGGTGTCATTTTACATATACCCATGCTGGGTGAGATAAATATCTCGGTCAAATGCCAACTTTGTCTAAAAAAATGGGAAAAGTTGTCTTTTGCCGAGATATTTCTCTCACCCAGCATGGGTATATGTAAAATGACACCCCAAAACACATTCCCCAACTTCTCCTGAGTACGGCGATACCAGATGTGTGACACTTTTTTGCAGCCTAGGTGGGCAAAGAGACCCACATTCCAAAGAGCACCTTTCGGATTTCACAGGGCATTTTTTACACGTTTTGATTTAAAACTACTTCTCACGCATTAGGGCCCCTAAAAAGCCAGGGCAGTATAACTACCCCTCAAGTGACCCCATTTTGGAAAGAAGACACCCTAAGGTATTTTGTGATGGGCATAGTGAGTTCATGGAATTTTTTATTTTTTGTCACAAGTTAGTGGAATATGAGACTTTGTAAGAAAAAAAAATTATCATTTTCCGCTAACTTGGGACAAAAAATAAAAAATTCTAGGAACTCGCCATGCCCCTCACGGAATACCTTGGGGTGTCTTCTTTCCAAAATGGGGTCACTTGTGGGGTAGTTATACTGCCCTGGCAATTTAGGGGCCCTAATGTGTGGGAAGTAGTTTGAAATCAAAATGTGTAAAAAATGACCTGAAGGTGCCCTTTGGAATGTGGGCCCCTTTACCCCATTTTGGAAAGAAGACACCCCAAGGTATTCAATGAGGGGCATGTCACAAGTTAGCGGAAATTTATTTTTAATTTTGTTTTCTCACAAAGTCTCCCTTTCCGCTAACTTGGGACAAAAATGTCAATCTTTCATGGACTCAATATGCCCCTCACGGAATACCTTGGGGTGTCTTCTTTCCGAAATGGGGTCACATGTGGGGTATTTATACTGCCCTGGCATTTTAGGAGCCCTAAAGCGTGAGAAGAAGTCTGGAATATAAATGTCTAAAAAACTTTACGCATTTGGATTCCATGAGGGGTATGGTGAGTTCATGTGAGATTTTATTTTTTGTTAGTGGAATATGAGACTCTGTAAGAAAAAAAAAAAAAGAAAAAAAAAAAATATTTCCGCTCACTTGGGCCCAAAAAATGTCTGAATGGAGCCTTACAGGGGGGTGATCAATGACAGGGGGGTGATCAGGAAGTGGATATGGGGTGATCACCCCCCTGTCACTGATCACCCCTCTGTCATTGATCACCCCCCTGAAAGGCTCCATTCAGACGTCCATATGTTTTTTACGGATCCACGGATACATGGATCGGATCCGCAAAACACATACGGACGTCTGAATGGAGCCTTACAGGGGGGTGATCAATGACAGGGGGTGATGAATGACAGGGGGGTGATCAGGGAGTCTATATGGGTGATCACCCCCCTGTCATTGATCACCCCCCTGTAAGGTTCCATTCAGACGTCCGTATGTGTTTTGCGGATCCGATCCGTGGATCCGCAAAACACATACGGACCTCTGAATGGAGCCAGCCTTACAAGGGGGTGATCAATGACAGGGGGGTGATCAGGGAGTCTATATGGGGTGATCACCCCCCTGTAAGGCTCCATTCAGACGTCCGTATGTGTTTTGCGGATCCGATCCATGTATCCGTAGATACGTAAAAAACATACGGACGTGTAAATGGAGCCTTACAGGGGGGTGATCAATGACAGGGGGGTGATCAGGGAGTCTATATGGGGTGATCACCCCCTGTCATTGATCACCCCCCTGTAAGGCTCCATTCAGACATCCGTATGTGTTTTGCGGATCCGATCCGTGGATCCGTAAAAAACATATGGACGTCTGAATGGAGCCTTACAGGGGGGTGATCAATGACAGGGGGGTGATCAGGGAGTCTATATGGGGTGATCAGGGGTCCATAAGGCCCCTTTCACAGGGGCGAGTTTTCCGTGCGGGTGCGATGCGTGAGGTGAACGCACTGCACCCGCACTGAATCCTGACCCATTCATTTCTATGGGACTGTGCACACGAGCGGTGATTTTCACGCATCACTTGTGCGTTGCGTGAAAATCGCAGCATGCTCCTCTTTGTGCGTTTTCCACGTAACGCAGGCCCTATAGAAATGAATGGGGTTGCGTGAAAATCGCATGCATCCGTAAGCAAGTGCGGATGCGGTGCGATTTTCACGCATGGGTTCTAGGTGACAGTCTATTCACTGTATTATTTTCCCTTATAACATGGTTATAAGGGAAAATAATAGCATTCTGAATACAGTATGCTTAGTATAATAGTGCTGGAGGGGTTAAAAATAATAAAAAAGTTAACTCACCTTCTCCTCTTGTTCGCGTAGATCCCGGTCTGTTCTTTAGCTGTGGGCTGAAGGACCTGTGGTGATGTCAGATCACATGCTCCATCACCATGGTGATGGACCATGTGATTGGAGCATGTGATCTGACGTCACCTCAGGTCATTCAGCCCACAGCTAAAGAACAGACCGGCATCTACACGATCATGGGGATAAGGTGAGTTAACTTTTTTATTATTTTTAACCCTTCCAGCACTATTATACTAAGCATTCTGTATTCAGAATGCTATTATTTTCCCTTATAACCATGTTATAAGGGAAAATAATACAATCTTCAGAACATCAATCCCAAGCCCGAACTTCTGTGAAGAAGTTCGGGTCTGGGTACCAAACATGCGCGATTTTTCTCACGCGAGTGCAAAACGCATGACAATGTTTTGCACTCGCGCGGAAAAATCGTGCATTTTCCCGCAACGCACCCGCCTCTTATCCGGGCAAAAAACATGACGCCCGTGTGAAAGAGGCCTAAGGGGTTAATAAGTGACAGGGGTGTAGTGTAGTGTAGTGTAGTGTTTTGTGGTACTTTACACAGCTACCTGTGTCCTCTGGTGGTCGATCCAAACAAAAGGGACCCTTAGAGGACCAGGTAGCAGGTATATTAGACGCTGTTATCAAAACAGCGTCTAATATACCTGTTAGGGGTTAAAAAAAATCGCATCTCCAGCCTGCCAACGAACGATCGCCGCTGGCAGGCTGAAGATCCACCCGCTCACCTTCCGATCCTGTGTGCGCGCGTTCACAGGAAATCTCGGCTCACGCGAGATGACGCCAATCGGCGTTAGTGTAGCCTGAGAGCGCCGCAGCAATGACGCCTTTCGGCGTTAGCGTGGCGGCAGGTGGTTAATGAACATATGCAAATTTGTGTTAATGTAGAAGCCTTATCGTCAGAATAGGTCATTAATATCTGATCAGCAGGGGTCTGTTTAAAGAGCAGGTGTCGCTCCATGTGAGTGCCGCTCCCTCTTCACTACACTACACTATGTCTCAGAAGTGCAGTGCAATACAAGTACTCACTACATTCAAGTGACTGGAGCGAGTGCTTGTAATTACACTATGGCGCTGCTCCACAGGAGACGAGATGTAGTGTGAAGACAAGGAGGCATGGAGTGCCATCACATTGTCAAACAGCTGATTGGGCGGTGTTGGGTGTTGGACCTCCCCCCCTTTCAGATATTAATGACCTATCCTGAAGATAGGTCATTAATATTAGCGGCTGGACAACCCCTTTAAAGGCTCAAGCTCTCTGTAAAGTGCGCTGACGTAAGTGTAGCAAAAATTTGCCTGTACAGTGTAATTATATCTCACTTTCCCCAGGACTATCCCATAAAGCCATACATTTCAGAACCTAGTGCTAGTGGGCTACCCTAGGCAAAATCTGTCAGAGAACAAAAAGAGCGGAGACAGCACATCCATTCTTTGTGATTTACCCTAGGCAAAATTCTGATAAAAATTAAAATAAAATCACAATTCCTGACTCTCGGACTTTGTCTTGACCCAAATTTCTTGTACAAGGATCAAGGTCATCAATATCAGAAAAAGGGCTCCGACTCCAGGGATCCCCGCCAATCTTGTGGAGTTGTGGATCTCCGTGAGCGCCTAGGCCTCTTCCTAGGCCAGTAACATTACTACACATTGGTCAAGTGGTCTTGGCACAGCTCAGCTCCATTCAAGTGAATGGACCTGCAATACCAAGCCCAACCACTATATGATGTGCGGTGCTGTGAGGATGTTGCGGCACTCGCTGTACATTCCTCAAACAGCTGAGTACCGGGATTCAAACCCCCACTGGTCTAACATTGATATCCTATCCTGAGGATAGAACATCAATACGAAAATCCCTGATACCCCCTTTAAGCCTCTGCATAAACCCTTAAACATATGAAGAGGGAGGGAGTGACTCAATATCAATGTCCGTGGCTCCCTGTGTGGTTTGGCCACGGTGTCTCAGAGCAACCTAGTCCACCATAGAGAGTCTATCTAAGCAGACCACTGCCCAGGAAATGTATAAATGCAATAGTGAGTGGTTCTCATCAGCTCATGGTCACGATTTTCTCACCAATCTCATTGCAAGTGCATTAGGCAAAGCACTTCATAAAACACGACCCAAACAACTATACATCACCTAAAGCACTAGGGATTATATATATTCTCCCTGGGGAACAAGCACAAAGTATTTCAGTTACATCCTATAGTAGGATAGGCAATGAAATATATCAGCATCAGGCACTTGTTCACACCTAAGATTCCACAGTATGGACGCACATTAGTAAATGTGAGCTGGTGTTTGCAAAGCGCTTTCAATAAGCAAGAGGGAAAAAAGACAGACAGGAGCAGGCAGCTCCAGGGTTATGAGAACAGTACACAGTATAAAAAGACCACTATACAGTATACAAATAATTACCAGCAGATAGTATATAAAAGCTACTATACAATATGGAAATAATATACAAATAATTACCAGGATACAGTATATAAAAGCCACTATACAGTATAGAAATAATTACCAGCAGATAGTATATAAAAGCCATTATAAAGTATAGAAATATGCAAATAATTACCAGTATACAGTATATAAAAGCCACTATACAGAATAGAAATCATATATGAATAACCACCATACAGTATATAAAAGCCACTATACAGTATAGAAATCATATATGAATAACCACCATACAGTATATAAAAGCCACTATACAGAATAGAAATCATATATGAATAACCACCATACAGTATATAAAAGCCACTATACAGAATAGAAATCATATATGAATAACCACCATACAGTATATAAAAGCCACTATACAGAATATATGAATAATTACCAGGATACAGTTTATAAAAGCCGCTATACAGCATAGAAAAAAATATATGAGTACTTTGAAGTCTGGATATTTGTTTGTTTCCCCTATGCAAAGTTATAAACTTCTTACTTTCTTTCACTTGAAAGGGTTAACTTGCACTGTTTTATGTGATATATTATGTTTATTATCACTGTATTTGCGAGACTCTGTGGAAAGTGTGAAGGAACTCTGAAAGATTTTTGGGAGGAGAAGCTGGTAACTTTCCACAGCTACCATAGGACAGGTTTAGCTGTGTTGTTATGTCTGTGTTGTTCCTGGTACTGGCCACACCCTTAACCTCCAGCTGTTGCTATTTTGGTGATTTGTCTTTCCCTATTTATAGTTGTTTTTCCAACAATGCTGGTGTTTGGATCTCGGCTGAGTTCCTGGTGCTGCCATAGCTTCTTGGAAGTTAAGTGTTACCTTTCCCTTTGTATTTTAGCTTTTCTGTGTGTTACCTTTCCCTTTGTATTTTGGCTTTTCTGTGTGTTACCTTTCCCTTTGTATTTTAGCTTTTCTGTGTGTTACCTTTCCCTATTGTATTTTAGCTTTTCTGTGTGTTACCTTTCCCTTTGTATTTTGGCTTTTCTGTGTGTTACCTTTCCCTTTGTATTTTAGCTTTTCTGTGTGTTACCTTTCCCTTTGTATTTTAGCTTTTCTGTGTGTTACCTTTCCCTTTGTATTTTAGCTTTTCTGTGTGTTACCTTTCCCTTTTGTATTTTGGCTTTTCTGTGTGTTACCTTTCCCTTTGTATTTTGGCTTTTCTGTGTGTTGCATTTCCTTGTTGTTTTGTATTAGGTCTTAGGGAGAATCCTGTTCATTCTTCCTTTTGGAGGAACAGGATGTCTCAATCCTGTCATTTATACCCGGGTCCATTAGGGTTAGAAAGAACTTTAGGTATTCCTGTGTATGAATTTACCTACCTCTGGGGTCTGTTCATACTGGTAGTCAGTCAGGGTTTTCACTAGGAGGTGTCCTGTCCATCTTCCTTCCCTAGTTTTCAGGCCTTATTTCCTTTCCCCTTTCCCTCCTATGTTTGGTGTGGGGTTTCCCTCTCACACTAGAGCGTGACGGCAACCTGGACTACTGAGCTACAGTCTGTTGGCCTCCAGCCTTTGACCAGTGTACTAGCCTTCTGAGAGAGAGAAAGGGATAGATAGCTCAGGCCTTTCCTCAGAATCAAACCCTTCTTCTGCCAGGGAGAAGACTGGAGAAGCCAGCCCTACGCCTCGCCGGTATTGTTTTCTACCTGAATTCCCCTAGTAAAGAAGCACACTGGTTGCTGCAGACCCTGACTATCTGGACTTATTTCCCATTTGGTTGCACCACGCCTTACCATCCCTTTCGGGGAGTAGCAACACGTGGTGACACCTCAACGTTGTCTGGGAACCCAGAGTAGCATTGGGGCCACCCCAAACCTGGCCACTGCATGAATAATTGCCAGTACACAGTATATAAAAGCCACTATACAGTATAGAAATGATATATAATTACCAGCATACCATATCTAAAAGCCGCTATACAGTATAGAAATAATATATAAAAAATTACCAGCAGACAGTATATAAAAGCCGCTATACAGTATAGAAGTAATATATTAATAACTGCCAGCAGACAGTATATAAAAGCCGCTATACAGTATAGAAATAATATATTAATAACTGCCAGCATACAGTATCTAAAAATCACTATACAGTATAGAAAGAATATACAAATAATTACCAGCATACAAATATATAAAAGCCACTGTAAAGTATAGAAATAATATATGAATAATTACCAGCACACAGTATAAAATAACTATTATACAGTATAAAAATAATAGACAAATAATTACCAGCAGACAGTATATAAAAGCCACTATACAGAACATAAATAAAAGCTGCCATATTGTATCAGATAAATCCTGGATATAAGACTCATATGTTACATATAATATTATCTACCTTACTGCATAGAATAATTGTACAAATAATGTGTAGAAATAAATCCTCCACAGCTCACAGAATAATTCCATCATTCCACCTAAAGGGAATAGATTTGAGACCTATTTAGATGTACATCGTTTCATTAGGAAATTGAATATTTGTAAATATCTGATGAAAAACCCCATACAGACCACACAAACAGACAATAGTGGGATCTACACAGACTTGAGGAACAAATCCACGTTCTATCCAGTAAATAAGGACAATGAATGTATAGAGGCCTTCAAACGGGGCATTTTAAAAGGATTAGATGAAATCAAATATGAAGACAGAGTTATGGATAATTTGAGTAAGAAAGAGAAGGAGGCTTTAAGGGGCTTGGAAAAAAACGAACTAGTGGTGGTAAAACCAGCTGATAAGGGGGGACGTGGACTACAATACGGAAATGATTAGAATTCTCAGTGATGACAATACATATAAGAGATTAAGAACAGATCCAGTCGTCAAATACAAAAGTGAACTTAAGGTCCTTCTTGATAGGGGCTTTGCACAAGGGGTCTTAAATAAGAAAGAATTCCAATACCTCAACCATGCTCACCCGAGAACTCCAATAATATACTATCTCCCTAAGGTACACAAAAACGCTGAAAAGCCGCCAGGGAGGCCCATAATCCCAGGGTTGGACTCCTTAACTAGTAGGGTCTCAGAATATATTGACATATTCTTACAGAAATATGTGCCTATGACCCCTTCCTACCTTAGAGATACGGGACAGATCCTGGAAATCCTTAGGGGGTTTAGTGCACTTCCAGACAATACGTATATGGTGACACTTGATGTTACTTCCTTATACACCATAATACCCAATGAAATAGGACTAAAGGGTGCATGTTTTTATATGGACCAGGATGAGAAGATGAGTGAGGAGCATAAAACATTTATTGTGGATTGCATTAAATACTGCCTCACCCATAATTTTTATTTGCAAGTATCGGGTGTTGCGATGGGTGGAAAAATTCGCACCCAGTTTTGCGAATATTTTTATGGCATACTGGGAACATTTTTATATTGACCTGCTGGGGTGTGTGGAGAATGAAGCAGGTTGTCTGCAATTATGGAAGAGGTACATTGACGACTGTATCTGCATTTGGCGTGGTATTGAGACCACGCTTAAAGAGTTCATTGTATATATCAATGATAACCCCTGGACTATTGTATTCACTGAGAATATTAGCAAGAGGATGATCCATTTCTTGGATCTGGAAATTGCGGTCGAACAAGGGAGGATAAAAACAAAAACCTACTTTAAACCTGCAGATCGCAATGGTTACATTGACAGGAGCAGTTGCCATTTTAGACCATGGATCCAAAATGTGCTTAAAGGGCAATTACAGCGCATTAAACGCAACTGCACTGAGGCTGATGATTTTGAATCACAAAGTGACATAATCCTCGAAAGATTTAGGGAGAAAGGATATGCGAAGGATCTGCTGTTTAAACAAAGCGAGGAAGTAAGAGATGTCAGTGTAACAAGTAAAGATGAAAAAAACTGTGATCATTTTAAAAAGAAAGATTACAGTGACTGGTATAGGTTTGGTATTTCCACCACTTACTCTGTCCACTGCCCCCATATTAGGGATATTATTAACAAAAATTGGAACGTCCTTAAGAACGATGGTGTAATAGGGGATCTGATTCCACACAAACCCCCCTCATATTCAGAAGGGCTCCAACTGTTAGGAATAAGATCGTACATGGATGCCCTAATAAAAAAAAGGGGATCCCGCATCCACATGGTGCTGCTTTTGCATAGGATGTAAAAATAGGGCCAAGGAAGACAAGAAAACCATCAATACGAGTATGGTGACGTCAACATCGAAACATAAGGAGTGTAAAATAAAAGGGAATCTGTCATGTGAAACAGCGGGGGTCATCTACTTGTTAGAGTGCCCCCGCAAGACACAATATATAGGTCGTACTCTAAGAAAATAAAAAACCCGCATTGCTGAACATGTCCGAAACATTAAGAAGGGTCTGGAGACCCACAGTGTTTCAGTGCATTACAAAAAAAGTGCACTAGAAAAATCTGAGCGGTTTAAGATTCTGTGCCGTTGAACTGGTGCGGAGACACTGGAGAGGGGGAGACCCTGTTAAACAGATAAACAAAAGAGAAGCAGAGTGGATATACGAGATGGGCCCCCTCCTACCACACGGCCTTAAAGAGGACCTTTCACTACTGTACAAACTAAAAACTAACTATACCTGTGGGCAGAGCGGCGCCCAGGGGTCCCCCTGCACTTACTAGTATGCCTGGGCGCCGCTCCGCTATGAGCTGTGCGCTGCGATTGGCCAGCAGTGCAGCAAGGGACACGCCTCCTACAAAAAATCAGTCAGAGGGAGCGCAGACACCGGAGCCTATACCGGGCGAACGGAGCGGCGCCCAGGCATACTAGTAAGTGCAGGGGGACCCCTGGGCGCCGCTCTGCCCACTGATCTAGTTAGTTTTTAGTTTGTAGAGTAGTGAAAGGTCCTCTTTAACATAGAATGGGATATTAAGGCAGCTTGCAGGTTAGAATCGCAGGCTGCACAGTTTGTGGAAACTCTGTCATATTTAAACTTTTTTGTATTGCCCATGTGAAGCGTATGTGGATAATGTTTGCAATTTGTTTTTTATCTGATATTGTGTATGATTGATTTTTGTATTACGGATGTTTTTAGTGTTGTTTGTTTTTAATGCAGGTCACCCCCCCCCCTCCGGACAAATTGGAAGTTGGGTGTGGCCCTAGAGAAATTTAGGAAGGATATTTAACACTGAGTCTGAGGGAATTCAGTTCCTCAACCCCTGACGAAGCCTAAGGCGAAAACCGGGTCGGGTGTGATTTTATGAAATGTCTTTTTTCGCATGGACTTTGTAAGTACAATAAATTGGATACTTACTTTTACCACTTGGGTATTGCGCTATGTGTCTTGTGAAGGAATTGGTGCCGTACATTGAAGTTTTTAGTTGGTATCAAGACGCTGCAGGAGACGTCCATAGGAGTGGATTGATAACAGCTGCCCGCTGGAGCGTGGATTGAAGTCAGCATTGTGTCTATTACTGCTGGTATCAGTGCGGTTCCTGCAACTGCTTGTGGATTAGAACATAAATAAAAGCTGCCATATTGTATCAGATAAATCCTGGCTATAAGCCTAATATGTTACATATGATATTATCTACCTTACTGCATAGAATAATTGTACAAATAATGTGTAGAAATAAATCCTCCACAGCTCACAGAATAATTCCATCATTCCATGAAATATACACAGAATTCAATCAAAAGAAATGATGAAAGGCATCCACAGCCTTAGGCTATATTCACACGAAGGTTGTGTGTTTTGCTGTCAGCAAATTGCGGATCCGAAAAACACGGATGGCATCCGTGTGCTTTCCGCAATTTGCGGAACTGCATGGACAGCCTTTAATATAACTGCCTATTCTTGTCTGCAAAGAGCGGACAAAAATAGGACATGTTATTTATTTTTTTTGCTGCCCATGGAATGGAGCCATGGATGCGGACAGCACACGGAGTGCTGTCCGCATCTTTTGCGGCCCCATTGAAGTGAATAGGTCCGCATCCAAGCCGCAAAAACTGTAGCTCGAATGCGGACCAAAACAACGCCCGTGTGCATGTAGCCTTACTAATCCCCCTCCCCAGTAATCCTGACAGACAATGGCGGTGACTGTACACATACCTCCACCTGCACCGCTGGACACTACATGTATGGGGGAGACTAGTGGGCTAAAGGACCTTTCATGATGTCATGACCATGTGTGGGAGGAGTCCTACAGGCTATGCTGTTGGAGGAGGTAAAGGACCTGTGATAAAGTCATGAACATAGTAACATAGTACATAAGGCCGAAAAACAACATTTGTCCATCCAGTTCGGCCCGTTATCCTGCAAGTTGATCCAGAGGAAGGCAAAAAAAAAACCTGTGAGGTAGAAGCCAATTTTACTCACTTTAGGGGAATAAAAAATTCCTTCCCGACTCCAATCAGGCAATCAGAATAACTCCCTGGATCAATGACCCCTCTCTAGTAGCTATAGCCTGTAATATTATTACACTCCAGAAATACATCCAGGCCCCTCTTGAATTCCTTTATTGTACTCACCATCACCACCTCCTCAGGCAGAGAGTTCCATAGTCTCACTGCTCTTGTCTAACTTGGTTATAGTAGGCGGAGACTTAGGGGACTTGGTTATAATAGGCGGAGTCTGCCCTTGTTCTGCTGGCATCTCCTTCTCCTAGGCTGAAGCGCTGGCCAATCGCAGAGCAGAGCTCACAGCCTGGGAGGTTTTTTCTCCCAGGCTGTGAGCTCTGCGATGCGATTGGCCAGCGCTACAGCCTAGGAGAAGTAGACGCCCAGCAGAACAAAGGCAGTCTCCTCCTACTATAACCAAGTCCCCGAACATACCGGAGGACATAACAGGAGAATGGAGCAGCGCCCAGGGATAATAGTAAGTGCAGTGAGTTCCCTGGGCGCCGCTGTATATGTCATGATACTTAGTTCACAATGTTTGGACCGATGAAAGGTCCTCTTTAACATCTTTGCTTTCTCCTCGCCGGTCTCTGCGACTCCCCCCTCATTACTCTTTGAAGGGCCGACACCTTCAGATTTAAAACTTTTTAACCTTTATATAATTAAAGAACATTTTAGGGTTAGTTTTACTCTCTTTGGCAATTAATCTCTCGGTCTCTAGTTTGGCCGCTTTTATTTGTTTTTTATATGTTTTATTTTCTCCTTATAGTTTTTCAGTGCTTCCGTGCTTTCCTCCTGTTTTAGTGATTTTTTATGCTTTCTTTTTGTCATTTGTTGCTTTCGTTACAGTTCTATTTATCCACATTAGTTTATTTTTGTTCCTTAACCTTTTATTCCCATACGGTAGGTACCACTCACAATAAGATTTTAGGATGCTTTTAAAGATATCCTATTTTGTAGCTGTATTTTTATTTTTGAGGACCTTGTCCCAGTTAGTTAGGCCTATGGCCTCTCTTAGTTGGCTAAATTTAGCTTTTTTGAAGTTTGGTATTTTTGTTCCTCCCTGTAGAAACGCTCTTTTGAATGATAATTGGAAGGTTATTACTTTATGGTCACTATTTCCCAGGTGTCCCCCAATCTGCATGTCTGTAGTTCTGTCAGGCCTATTGGTTAATACTAAGTCCAGTATGGCCGTCCCTCTAGTCGGATCCTGAACCAGTTGGGAGAGGTACTTGACTTTGGTTATTGCTAAGAACCTGTTTCCTTTATGATATATACAAGTTTAAGTTTCCTATTCTATATCTGGGTAGTTAAAGTCCCCCATAATAACCACCTCATTATGATTTGCCGCCTTGTCTATCTCGTTTAGTAGTTAACTGTGAATGGGAGGAGCCTGGAATCACATGACTAGATGCTATTTAGTGTGTTCAGAACTTTGTTTAGCTGGTTGTGATTGGTACTGGATGACCTGAAGTGTGCATTGGGATGTAGTTACAGAGTGTATGCAGTGAAGCTGTCTCTGTGTCTCCTACAATATAGGATCTGCTCAGTAGAGATCTTCAATATAAAAGCCTTCTCCTGATTGACCCATCAATGATGGACAGGGACAAGATGGCGGAGAGTATAATAAATCTCACCCTAGAGATCCTCTTCCGGCTTACTGGAGAGGTAAGAAATTCTGATGATGTCGCATTACATCATCTTATCTATATTACTAACAGATGGACATGACTGGAGAGGTGAGTGACTCTGGAGATGTATGTAGTGATATTTATTACTGTCTCTCTCCTTAACCAGGACTACACAGTGGTAAAGAAGACCTCTAGTGAGCGCTGTCAGGTCCCCGTGTCTGAAGGATGGGGAAGAACCCTGAGCCCAATCATGAGGCCTCAACCTCACCCCCTGATACATGAGGAAATCAATAGAGAGAAGATCCTAGAACTCACCAACAAGATGATTGAGCTGCTGACTGGAGAGGTGACCCTGCTGGGAATGCTGGGACATTATACAGGAAGCTATGAAGGGATCTGGATGATGACTGTATCATTTTATTGTCAGGTTCCTATAAGGTGTCAGGATGTCACCATCTATTTCTCCATGGAGGAGTGGGAGTATTTAGAAGAACACAAAGATCTGTACAAGGACGTCATGATGGAGGATCACTGGCCTCTCACATCACCAGGTAATAGAAATGACTAAATACACACATCCTCTCAATATCTGTATGTAAGGAATGAATTCAGTCACTGAATGTGTTTCCTACAGTTAAGGAACAGAGAAGAACACCGGAGAGATGTCCCAATCCTCCTCTTCCACATGATGGTTCAGAAGAACATCACAATGTCCCACAGGATGATCAGGTAGATGGAGATAAGGTCTCATGAAATGTCCCATTTGATCTGTAAAAGACTGTGAAGATCTTGTGTTCGGTCTTGTTTTATCCACCAGTATTATATGTTTTACCTAGTATAATGAGAAAGATGGAGATGGCATGAGTACAGCTGACCATAGACATCACATGTAGTCTGGATCTTCTCACAATTTTCTAATTATGGAGACTGCTGGTTGGAAAAAGGAACTAACAGTTTGGATTTATACAGGAGACCTGCAGATATTTGGGTCAGATAATGCCCTCAATAGACAACGGGACACTGCCTCCTACTGGAGAAGAAAAAGTTCAGTCTCCAGAAGCGTCAAAGCTTCTTTACTGGAAGAACTGTAAATCTGTGGAATAGACTTCCTCATGACGTGGTCACAAAAGGAACAGTGGACAGTTTTAAAAAGGGTTTAGATGAAATCTTAAAAGTAACCAACATTAATGCTTATGAAAATGTGTAGAAATCTGAGTCTCACTTCCTTCTGGGATTCGCGTCCCCACCTATTTTGAACTTGATGAACTTGTATCTTTTTTCAACCGTATCAACTATGTAACTATGTAAGATATCTCCTGCTGTCCGGTCATTTATGGTTGTCATTCTAATTACTGATCTTCCACACGACTTCTCCAACCGTTTGATGACTTCTATAATATTTGTTTCACAGCTTGTTAATCTGGGTGAAGATCTGAACAATATTAATCCTACAAAGACATATGTGAGGGGTGATGAGCAGAGTAACTGCCCAGGTGAGTAGTAACCACTAAATAAAGCAGAGAAATTCACTAAATACTTTTAAAGAGGTTTTCTCCTCTATAGAAGAAGTAGAACAACCTGTGAAGAAAATATAACTTTAAGAGACGCAGATTAATTTTATTTTTCTGTTGATGTAGTCATATGAGACCTTGCTTTTGTTCTGGGAAAAGTGAATGTTTTTAACTGTTTTTGAAAAAGAATAGAAAAAAAAACAGCAGCAACTCCACAATTGTTTTCATTAGAACACTGGTTGCCATGTTATGAAAAACCTGCCCATTAGAGCAGGAACCTGGCTCTCATTATACAACTGAGCACCCTCACTAACATGCTAAGGGATAAAAATAAAATATATTAAAAAAAGTGCTAATCCAGTCTTACATTTGCTCCAAAGCCACAATTTCATGGCCATACTGGTACTCTTTTGGTATTTACTGAAGTTCCTATAACTGGTGGGAGTATGTGAGATGGACACCCGCTAATAGCACTAACTTATAGGTCATTTTATTATTCTCTACTGAGCATTTAACTAGAAAAGAATATGGTAGACACACTGAAAAGTGAACCTTTGAATATGCTGACTTCAACACAAAAGTGGAAAACTACAGCCTAGTGACCTAACAGTCTGATCTAATAGTTCTTGCTCTGAGATTAGATTAGATTAGGATCTGTTTTGCAAACCACTGTCCTAGTTATTGAAGAATTGAATTTTTCTACATTCCTTGCAATTTATATTTAAATGTTGAGATAGAAATGTTATAACATATTAATATTATTTAAGGTTATATTATTCAAAAATGATACAAATTTATTCTTGGCAGCTGACTGCACCAGGAGCTCAGAGGGACAGGGGATATCTTCACAACATACTATGGCTCAAGATGTATATGAACAGCACGTCATTATCCCAGATGTATACCCAGACTTTCACAACAAAGATCCATCATCGAATTCTGTTCAATGGATCCGATCTTCTGATTTATCACAGACTGTTAAGCAAAACAAAGAACACAGAAGGGGTGAAAATCAAAGACGGCAAAAGCAATTTTCATGTTCAGAATGTGGAAAAAGTTTTATCCAGAAATCAGACCTTGTTAAACATCTGAGAAGTCACAAAGGGCAGAAGCCATTTTCATGCTCACACTGTGAGAAATGTTATATCTATAAATCATATCTTATTAGACATCAGAGAATTCACACAGGGGAAAAGACATTTTCATGCTCACTCTGTGAGAAATGTTATAGCCATAAATCAGATCTTATTAGACATCAGAGAATTCACACAGGGGAGAAGACATTTTCATGCTCACACTGTGAGAAATGTTATACCTATAAATCAGCTCTTATTAGACATCAGAGAATTCACACAGGGGAGAAGACATTTTCATGCTCAGAATGTGGTAAATGTTTTCACCGTAAATCAAATTTTGTTAGACATCAGAGAATTCATACAGGTGAGAAACCATTTTCATGTTCAGAATGCGGGAAATATTTTATCCAGAAGCAAGACCTTGTAATGCATCAGAGAACTCACACAGGGGAGAAGCCATTTTCATGCTCAGAATGCGAGAAAAGTTTTAATGCTAAATCAGATCTTGTTAGACATTATAGAATTCACACAGGGGAGAAGCCATTTTCATGTTCAGAATGCGGGAAACATTTTACCCAGAAGAATGAACTTGTTATACATCAGAGAAATCACATAGGGGAGAAGCCATTTTCATGCTCAGTATGTGGGAAATGTTTCAATCGGAAATCAAATTTTGTTATACATCAGAGAATTCACACGGGAGAGAAACCATTTTCATGTTCAGAATGCGAGAAATGTTTTAATGCTAAATCAGACCTTGTTATACATCAGAGAACTCACACAGGGGAGAAGCCATTTTCATGCTCAGAATGCGAGAAATGTTTTATTGCTAAATCAGATCTTGCTAGACATCAGAGAATTCACACAGGGAAAGCGCCATTTTCATGTTCAGAATGCAGGAAATATTTTACCCAGAAGCAAGAACTTGTTATACATCAGAGAACTCACACAGGGGAGAAGCCATTTTCATGCTCAGAATGCAATAAATGTTTTAAAGCTAAATCAGTTCTTGTTAGACATCACAAAACTCATACAGGGGAAAAGCCAAAGCACTCACGTTCCAGTGCAAGCAAGGGAAATTATTTAAAGCACTAAATGATTATTGAGAAATGTATGTAATTAACAATAAATGTCTTATTCAAAAGCATATAGAAACTTATCACTTTGCTTTTAAGATGGTGCAGAAAACAACATGAAAAGCACAATAAAAAACGCACATAACTCAACACTATGTATTGTAGATTTTTGTGTGGAATTTTTATGTATTTTAACAACTCAGTCATAGTCCATGGTGAAACCACAATACAGCAATCGTAGATCCACACAAATAATTGACTTGCTGTGAATTTTTAAAGCCACACCACAGGTCAATTTCCGTGCGTACAAAATCCGCAGTGTGGTATATGATATTTGGCAGGTCTCATTGATTTTATGGGTGCTGTATTACGCTGTAACCTGCAGCATGTGCGGTAGTATAAAACTTACAAGAATAGTCCAGATTGTTACGATGGAATGAAAAAAAAAGTTGGTAAACAATAAATAACTGATTAGTTGTGAGTGTACATACTATATACTGTATATACTATACATTGGATATAAAAAGTCTACACACCCCTGTTAAAATGTCAGGTTTCTGTGATGTAAAAAAAATGAGACAAAGATAAATCATTTCAGAACTTTTTCCACCTTTAATGTAACCACTGTACCACTCAATTAAAAAACAAACTGAAATATTTTTGGTGAAGGGAATAAAACTAAAAAAAAATTAATAATGTGGTTGCATAAGTGTGCACATCCTCTTATAACTGGGGGTGTAGCTCTGTTCAGAATTAAGCAATCACATTTAACATCATGGTAAATAGGAGTCTGCATACACCTGCCATCATTTAAAGTGCCTCTGATTAACCCCAAATAAAGTTGAGTGGCTCTAGTTGGTCTTTCCTGAAATTTTCTTAGTCACATCCCACAGCAAAACCCATGGTCCACAGAGAGCTTCCAAAACATCAGAGGGATCTCATTGTTAAAAGGTATTAGTCAGGAGAAGGGTACAAAAGAATTTCCAAGGCATTATATATACCATGGAACACAGTGAAGAACTGTGGCACAACGGTGACAGAACTGGAAGTCTCTCCAAAATTGATGAAAAGACGAGAATAAAACTGGTGTCACGATCCTTGGTCATGGTCGTGACTCCTTGGGAGCCGCATGCAGTTGCCCGCAGTTTGGTGTTGTGTCAACCGCAGCTGGGGGCACTTAGTTGTTTCCCTCAAGTGCGGTTGCCACGGACAACAGGTATGCGTGCGGTTGCCCTTGGCAACGTGTGTTTGTGTGCACTTCCTTTGTCTGGTGTGCACGGGGGTTATTGTGTGCACTTCCCCTTTAAGTTGATGTTTTCCCTTCCCTGGTGTTGGAAGGGTTAACTTCCTTCCTAGTGTGTGTGTGTGCACTGGGTGTGTCTGACTGTTGGGTGTGGCTACTTGGCCCTATATAGCCTCAGTGGAAGGCAGTAGTCAGAGAGGGTGCTTCAGCCATGCTTGCTGGAGACATCCTCCTGGTTACTTTACCATCTGCCAGTGGGGGCCACCCTTCTGGTCATAAAATTATGCTACACGGTGTTATGAAGGTGTGTGTGGGGTTTCCTTATTATTGCAGCTTATGGTCCTGGGTTCCTGTGTGATGTCTGGTGTGTGCTGTGTACGTTTGTGTTCTGAACAGCAGCACTTGCACATGGGTTCCAGGCTTTGTTGTCTGTGGCAGGTGAGTGTTGTGTTGGTTGCATTTGCCTGTCACTGCCATAAGTTGTTTCTGTTCCCCTTGTAGCTTGGCCACTTTAGACTCCTGTTTCTCCGTGTCCAGGAGGAACGGGCTGTCTACCCAGCTCCTAGCTCAGGGAACGACGGAGGGTCAGTAGGGATCTGAGGTTCCTGAGTATGGGCCCTCCTACCTTTAAGGGCGGCTCATGCAGCTAGAGTCAGGGTCAGATTAGGGAAGCACTAGGAGATGACCTGCTCCCTAATTCTGTGGTTCTGGCCAAGTAGCAACCTTACAATCACCTGGCACCGCACGGCTGAGGGTTTCCCCATCCTCAGCCGTGACAACTGGTCTGGGAGGCTTCCAAGAGGCCTACAGCAACATTAAAGAAGCTGCAGGAATATTTGGCAAGTACTGGCTGTGTGGCACATGTGACCACAATCTCCCGTATTCTTCATATGTCTGGGCTATGGGTTAGAGTGGCAAGACGAAAGCCTTATCTTACGAAGAAAAACATCCAAGCCAAGCTACATTTTGCAAAAACACATCTGAAGTCTCCCAAAAGCATGGGGGAAAAGGTGTTATGGTCTAATGAAACCAAGGTTGAACTTTTTGGCCATAATTCCAAAAGATATGTTTGTTGCAAAAAACAACACTGCACATCACCAAAAGAACACCATACCCACAGTGAAGCATGGTGGTGGCAGCATCATGCTTTCGGGCTGTTTTTCTTCAGCTGAAACTGGGGCCTTAGCTAAGCTAGAGGGAATTATGAACAGTTCCAAATACCAGTCAATATTAGCACAAACTTTCAGGCTTCTGCTAGAAAGCTGAACATAAAGAGGAACTTCATCTTTCAGCATGACAAAGACCCAAACTATGCATCCAAATCAACAAAGGAATGGCTTCACCAGAAGAAGATTAAAGTTTTAGAATGGCCCAGCCAGAGCCCAGACCTCAATCCAATTGAAAATATGTGGGATGATCTGAAGAGGGCTGTGCACAGGAGATGCCCTTACAATTTGACAGATTTGGAGTGTTTTTGCAAAGAAGAGTGGGCAAATCTTGCCAAGTCAAAATGTGCCATGCTGATAGACTCATACGCCAAAAGTCTGAGTGCTGTAATAAAAGGCACTTCAACAAAGTATTAGTTTAAGGGTGTGCACACTTATGCAACCACATTATTTTATTTTTCTTCCCTCTACCTAAAAGATTTCAGTTTGTTTTTCAATTGAGTTGTACAGTTTATAGGTCACATTGAAGGTGGAAAAAGTTCTGAAATGAATTATCTTTGTCTCATTTTTTTACATCACAGAAACCTGACATTTTAACAGGGGTGTGTAAACTTTTTATATCCACTGTATATATATTCACCGCCGTTGCTAAGAAACTCTAAATTAAGATCTGGTTCAACTAATTAACTCCCAAAATCACATAATTAGTTGAATAAGGGCCCCCTGTGTGCCATCAAAATATCACAGGATGTGAGTATGAATGCTCCGGTTCTGAAAAGCCCTTAAATCTGCAACATTACAAAGCAAGCAACATGAAGACCTACCTCCTGGAGAGTGTTCTTGTTCTGGCCAACTGTTATGAAGGGTGTTTTCTTCAACAGGGAAATAATTCCTCGTTCATCCACCACATTTGTTTTCCGTGGTCTTCCCAGTCTTTTGGTGTTGCTGTTGCGTTCCTTTTTTTTTTTTAAGAATGTTCCAAACAGTTGTTTTTTGCTTAATGTTTTTGCTATCTCTCTGATGGGATTGTTTTGCTTTTTCAGCCTAATGATGTCTTGCTTCACTGATAGCAACAGCTCTTTGGATCTCATCTTGAGAGTTGACAGCAACAGATTCCAAATGCAAATAGCAGACTGGAAATGAACTCTGGACCTTTTATCTGCTCATTGTAATTGGAATAAGGAGGGAATAACACACACCTGGCCATGCAACAGCTGAGAAGCCAATTGTCCCATTACTTTTGGTCCCTTAGCAAGTGGGAGGTACATATGCAAACTGTTGTAATTCCTACACCGTTCACCTGATTTAGATGTAAATACCCTCAAATTACAGCTTTCAGTCTGCAGTTAAAGCACATCTTTTAATTTAAAATCCATTGTGGTGGTGTATAGAGCCGAAAATGTTAGAATTGCGTGGATGTCCCAATATTTATGGACCTGACTGGACCTGCTTCCACAAAATACTGATTAAGGGGTTTGATATACCTGCTTCCACAAAATACTGATTGATTGTGGATTTATGAACTAATCTTTGGAGATATGGACGCCATTAATACATTTATAACATCTGTGGACTACATCTATGGGAAACTATGGTTTGCACATTTATACATTGTTATGGACTCTTTTGGTCACTTTTTAGTCCAAAGATGGGTACCTCGGACACTTACTTGATACTATATTATCATCTCTGGTGTAACTGTATGGTTTATCACTACCATTCATACAATTTTTTTATATTAATCACCCAGACTGTTATTATTATTTATAGATTTTCTTGCACAGTTTTTCATATAACTATTACTTTGTATATCTTGCTACATATGTTTTGTATCATTATACTTTTTCCACACCATATCACTTGCATCATCAAGTTAATAATCAATTTTTGGTTGTATTTTTATTTTATTTATTTTTTTATTCTATATTTCATTTGTAGCAATTACACTGCATACTTTTTCATGTTGATCCAGTCAGGTGATCACAGTTCTGGCGCATGCGCATGAGGCTAGTGGTGGCCATTTGATTTTCTGGCATTTGCATCACTCAACGTGACCTTGTTATGTGACTGAAACATCGTTGGCGCATGCGCGTGGTGGCACCTTCTAATTCCTTCGTCACGCCTTTAGGGGCGGGTCTTGAGTTATACTATTCACCGCATTTTCTTTACAATCATGTGATGGGAGGCAAGACACATTTTCATGTTTTCAGTTCGCTTGTAATGTATTCAGCTATATACAAACCGGATTCCCAAAAAGTTGGGACACTATACAAATCGTGAATAAAAACTGAATGCAATGATGTGGAGGTGCCAACTTCTAATATTTTATTCATAATAGAACATAAATCACGGAACAAAAGTTTGAACTGAGAAAATGTACCATTTTAAGGGAAAAATATGTTGAATCAGAATTTCATGGTGTCAACAAATCCCCAAAAAGTTGGGACAAGGCCATTTTCACCACTGTGTGGCATCTCCCCTTCTTCTTACAACACTCAACAGACGTCTGGTGACCGAGGAGACTAGTTTCTCAAGTTTAGAAATAGGAATGCTCTCCCATTCTTGTCTAATACAGGCCTCTAAATGTTCAATCGTCTTGGGCCTTCTTTGTTGCACCTTCCTCTTTATGATGCGCCAAATGTTCTCTATAGGTGAAAGATCTGGACTGCAGACTGGCCATTTCAGTACCCGGATTCTTCTCCTACGCAGCCATGATGTTGTGATTGATGCAGAATGTGGTCTGGCATTATCTTGTTGAAAAATGCAGGGTCTTCCCTGAAAGAGATGACGTCTGGATGGGAGCATATGTTGTTCTAGAACCTGAATATATTTTTCTGCATTGATGGTGCCTTTCCAGACATGCAAGCTGCCCATGCCACACGCACTCATGCAACCCCATACCATCAGAGATGCAGGCTTCTGAACTGAGCGTTGATAACAACTTGGGTTGTCCTTGTCCTCTTTGGTCCGGATGACATGGCGTCCCAGATTTCCAAAAAGAACTTCGAATCGTGACTCGTCTGACCACAGAACAGTCTTCCATTTTGCCACACTCCATTTTAAATGATCCCTGGCCCAGTGAAAACGCCTGAGCTTTTGGATCTTGCTTAGAAATGGCTTCTTCTTTGCACTGTAGCGTTTCAGCTGGCAACGGTGGATGGCACGGTGGATTGTGGTCACTGACAATGGTTTCTGAAAGTATTCCTCAGCCCATTCTGTGATTTCCTTTACAGTAGCATTCCTGTTTGTGGTGCAGTGTCGTTTAAGGGCCCGGAGATCACGGGTATCCAGTATGGTTTTACGGCCTTGACCCTTACGCACAGAGATTGTTCCAGATTCTCTGAATCTTCGGATTATGTTATGCACAGTTGATGATGATAGATGCAAAGTCTTTGCAATTTTTCGCTGGGTAACACCTTTCTGATATTGCTCCACTATCTTTCTGCGCAACATTGTGGGAATTGGTGATCCTCTACCCATCTTGGCTTCTGAGAGACACTGCCACTCTGAGAAGCTCTTTTTATACCCAATCATGTTGCCAATTGACCTAATTAGTGTTAATTGGTCTTCCAGCTCTTCGTTATGCTCAAATTTACTTTTTCCAGCCTCTTATTGCTACTTGTCCCAACTTTTTGGGGATTTGTTGACACCGTGAAAATTTGAATGAACGTATTTTTCCTTTAAAATGATACATTTACTCGGATTAAACGTTTGATCTGTCATCTACGTTCTATTACAAATAAAATATTGACATTTGCCATCTCCACATCATTGCATTCAGTTTATATTCACAATTTGGGAATAAATCAGAAATAATATAGGTTGGCTCACAGTATTTTTGCATAAATGTTTTATTAATACACTAAATCAAATGTTAAAAATGTACTGGTTTTGTGCCATCATATCAGCATATATACATAAATGTGTACAAATAGGTTATTATGTGCGGAGCTCACGCACAAACCTAGATGATTGGAGTACTCCTAAAAATGAGACCAAATAGCTACAGTGAGGCTGCGAGAGATAATTGCTTGAATTAAACCGCTTGAATGTCCAGGGCATGAATATCACTTTGCCAGATAGTTGAAACAAAGGTTGCAAAATGTCTTTGCTACAGTTGCCACAGGAAGGTTCTCTATTTAAATGTCCTGTAATAAATCTTAACCGCGCTTGTTTGGCGATATTCCACTTACTGTTTGTTTGTGGGGTAAGACTTCAGACCCGCTCGCTCAGCGTCTCACTCCCTCAGCGTCCCACGTGTCCAGCCAGATAGTCGATCACTGGTTGATGACGCAGACGCCTGAAGCCGTCAAGCCCACAGAAGCTGGTTAGGCTTAGCTGGTAATTGCCTAAACCTGTCAAGTCAGCAGCAGTGGATGCAACAGGATTTTACCTTATGCTTGCGGTCATGATAAATGTAATGTCCCAGGTTTTTGATCCACTTTAGGGATAGATGGTAAATGTAGAACCTTTCCAGCGGTCTGGGACGTCTTGGAATCTTTGCAAAAGTAGAAAAATCGGAAATCGAAGAAAGTCCTCTTCTCGCTTTTTTTTTTATAAAAACCGCACCAGTAGCCTTGGTCTCTATACACACTACACACTAGACGCGTTTCGGAAACAAGTTCCTTCCTCAGTAGGTAATCACAGAATGCTGAATGTAGGCACAAGACATGACTTTAAATACCCTCTTGGGTTCAATATAAAATATGGGTTGGATTGTGGACTGGCCTGATTGCTCAGCCTCAATCAATACCTCCACAATATACACAATGGTTATTCACAGATTTGTTGCAACATATATCTTGCTGTCGCATTATATATATATATATGCATGGTCAAAGCCATACCAAAACTGTGCAAAATAAATTATAGCATATACTGAATTGACTCAATTCTGGTATTTAAGGTGTTATAGTATTAAACGGATTTAATAGAAAGTCTGGACCGGACTGTGAGCTAAGCTATTACACAGTCACCGCTTTCACCGTATATTACATGAATGGTCAATACCAGTATATCACAACACAAAAATTATATACAACAACAAATATATTTAAAAAAAAAAAATATATATATATAAAATATAAAAAATAAAAAACATAAGATATGCACCTATAAAATACAATTAAAATTGCATCATGTCACATGTTGAGATATCTGAAATGTGGAATTGGGGAGAGAGGGGAAGGGATGCAGGCGGAGTCAATGCGCTGAAAACCAGCCAAGCATTGACTCCCCGTGTATACCCACCCATCTCTCCTACAGGAACCCAAAAATTTCAATCTTCGAGTTGAGACCCTGAGGCATCAAGGATCCAAATTCGAATATTTTCTTGGACTCTTGTCTTGACATTTTAGCCACAAAATCTCCTCCTCTCCAATCTGGTTTTACCGATTGGATAGCTATATAACTCATATTACTTGGATCACCTGTTGCATCCACTGCTGCTGACTTGACAGGTTTAGGCAATTACCAGCTAAGCCTAACCAGCTTCTGTGGGCTTGACGGCTTCAGGCGTCTGCGTCATCAACCAGCGATCGACTATCTGGCTGGACACGTGGGACTCATTTTTAGGAGTACTCCAATCATCTAGGTTTGTGCGTGAGCTCCGCACATAATAACCTATTTGTACACATTTATGTATATATGCTGATATGATGGCACAAAACCAGTACATTTTTAACATTTGATTTAGTGTATTAATAAAACATTTATGCAAAAATACTGTGAGCCAACCTATATTATTACTGATTTATTCCTTCTTTTCAGTTGGTAACTGAAAGGCTGTGCTCCAGTAGTTTGTTGGTTGAGCCTTTTCTAAACATTTGATAATAGTTCCATTTTTATTCACAATTTGTTTAGTGTCCCAACTTTTTGGGAATCCGGTTTGTATATTGCAACCATTCCCCTGCACCTCACTTCCCCTGACAAAGCCATTCGGCAAAATGCTTTGGATAAGTGGGGGACACTGGGATGTTTTTTTTTCTCTCTGAAGCATCCAACAGTAGTCTGCCATCATTGTAATGCTCCATTTTCCCGGGTATCTCCTTTCCATCTCTTTAATGTCTTGGTGGAATCGTTCACCTTGTTCCTCACTCACTCACAGCTCCCACATTTTCAGGAAAGTAGTCAAGGTAGGACTGGTGGAAATGCACTTTCAAACTCATCAGGCAACCTAAAGCTTGAAATACTTTCAGCATTCATTCAACGATCTTTTTGTGAGGATGTTTGTTATTGCCTAAAGGTTTCTGTACGACTTCTTTAAATGCAATCCACCCTTCTTTTTGAGGATCCATCATGGTATTGACAAACGCTTGATCAACTATAAGCCTACTAATGTCTGGTCCGACGAACACACCTTCCTTCAATTTTGCCTCTGACAGGCCTGGAAACTTGATGACCAAGTATTTGAAGCATTCTCCATCTCTTGGAAGTGATTTTACGAATTGCTTCATCAATCCCAATTTTATGCGGAGAGGTGGTAGAAGAACTTTATAGGAAGGTACCAAAGTTTCTCAGAGTATCAAGTGTCTTTTTTTCGCCGACTGTTAGCACCTTCGGCTACCAACTCTTCTTGGTCCAGTGAGTTTGTCGGTCTCGACTGTCCCATTGACACAGAAAACAAGGGTATTTGGTATAGACCTTCAGGTCCCCACACACTTGCCAACCATGGTCTTTATATTTAAATTTACAAAGAACCAATTCCAAGTTATGGTAGGTTTCCTTCAAGTGTATGGAATGACCTACAGGTATGGAAGCGTAAAATCCACCGTTGTGGAGTAAAACTGCTTTGAGACTTCTTTTTGAAGAATCTATAAAAAGATGCCATTGCTGTGAATCATATCGGATTTTAAATTGACCCATCATACCTTCGACATCGATGCAATAAACCAACTTGTCTTCCTGGGCGAAGTAAGAAATTAACTCCTTTTCACGATGTCTGAACCATGAATATGACACTCCTAGCAACAATAAATTCCTGCTTTTCAGCCTTGATCCGAGTAACTCAGCGGCATCTTGAGGAAGATTCAAGTCTCTTACCAAATCATTCATCTCCTCCTGAGAAAACAATTTTGGTCTTGTATCATCTTTAAAGTCAAATTCTTAAGGAAAGATTAACCCCTTCTACCATTAGAAGCACAGACTCAGGGCTGAGGCTTACACATACCTCATGCTGCTGAGTATCCCAGCAGTCAGACATGTCACTTAGAACAGTACTTGTATTCGCCCCCTTTGCAGGGCGGGGGGGGGGGGGGGGGGGATGAGGGGCAGAGATTGTTTACCTGCAAATAACAACAAAGGGCCAAGAAGAGAACTAGGGAAATGAGGAAATATATTTTTTTCCCAAAAACTTGCTTAGCTTATGTATATATTGCTGACCATCAAATTTACAGTACTATATATATATATATTTTTTTAATAACTCAGACGAACCCTTTATTTTATTTTTACATTTGATATCTTAAATGCACTTTTGTGGATTAATTAATAGTAATTTGGACATTAAATTTGGTTAAAAAATATAATATAAAAACATACTAAAAATTAAAAATTGTTTATAAATTTGAAGACAATTTGGCATTTTGTGGCAAATCGTGACGTCTAGGTGTTTTTCAATATTTTTATTGTTTTCAGCACACCAAAATACATTGAAATTAGAAGAAAATATTCAAACTGCTTTTTAGTTGCAGTATATAAAAGCCACTATACAGTATAGAATATATAAATAATTACCAGCATACAGTATATAAAAGCCACAATACAAAACATAAATAAAAGCCGCCATATTGTATCAGATAAATCCTACGACAGTGGATATAAGTCTAATATGTTATATATATTATCTACATTACTGCATAGAATAATTGTAACCATAATGTGTAGTAATAAATCCTCCACAGCACACAGAATAATACCATCATACCGTGAAAAATAAGGCTTCTTTCACACTAGCATTTAAGTTTTCCGGTATTGAGTTCCATTATAGGGGCTCAATTCCGGAAAAAAACGCTTCAGTTTTGTCCCCATTGTCAATGAGGACAAAACTGAACAGAACAGAATGCTCCAAAATACATTCCGTTCCATTTAGTGGTGTTACCAGACCGGAGAGCAATATATGTTAAAGATAATACAACCGGATCCGTTCATAACTAATGCAGATGGTTGTATTATCAGTAACGGAAGCGTTTTTGCTGAACCCTGCCGGATCCAGCAAAAACGCTTGTGTGAAAGTACCATTATCCTGACAGACAATGGCAGTGACTGTTCTCATACGTCCACCTTCACCGCTGGAAACTACACGTATGTGGGAGGGGGGAAACTAGTGGGCTAAAGGACCTTTCATGATGTCATTACCATGTGACCATGTGTGAGAGAAGTCAGGCTGTGCTGTTGTAGGAGGTAAAGGACCTGTGATGATGTCATGAACATGTGACTGTGTATGGGAGGAGTCTGGAATCACAGGACTGGGTGCTATTCAGTGTATTCAGGACTTTGTTGTGCTGGTTGTGATCGGTGCTGGATGACCTGAAGTGTTGCATCGGGATGTAGTTACAGAGTGTATGCAGTGGAGCTGTCTCTGTGTCTCCTACGATAAAGGATCCGCTCAGTGGAGATCTTCTCTATAAGATCCTTCTCCTGATTGACCCATCAATGGACAGGGACAAGATGGAGGAGAGTATAATAAATCTCACCCTAGAGATCCTTTTCCGGCTTACTGGTGAGGTGAGAGGTTCTGATGATGTCACATTACATCATCTTATCTATGTTACTAACAGATGGACATGATTGGAGAGGTGATAGACTCTGGAGATGTATGGAGTGATATTTATTACTGTGTCTCTCCATAACCAGGACTACACAGTAGTGAAGAAGACCTCTAGTGAGCGCTGTCAGGTCCCTGTGTCTGAAGGATGGGGAAGAACCCTGAGCCCAATCGTGGGGCTTCCGCCTCACCCCCTGATACATGAGGAAATCAATAGAGAGAAGATCCTAGAGCTCACCAACAAGATGATTGAACTGCTGACTGGAGAGGTGACATTTCTGGGAATGCTGGGACATTATACAGGAACGCTATGAAGGGATCTGGGTGATGACTATATCATTGTGTTGTCAGGTTCCTATAAGGTGTCAGGATGTCACCATCTATTTCTCCATGGAGGAGTGGGAGTATTTAGAAGAACACAAAGATTTGTACAAGGACGTCATGATGAAGGATCACCGGCCCCTCACATCACAAGGTAATAGACATGACTAAATACATATGTCCTCTCATTATCTGTATGTAAGGAATTAATTCAGTCACTGGATGCGTTTCCTACAGTTAAGGAAGAGAGAAGAACACCAGAGAGATGTCCGAGTCCTCTTCTTCCACAGGATGGTTCAGAAGAACATAACAATATCCCACAGGATGATCAGGTAGATAAGGTCTCATGAAATGCCCCCTATGATCTGTAGGAGGCTGTGAAAATCTTATTTTATCCACCAGTATTGTATATTTTAACCTTGTATAATGAAAAAGGTGGAGATGGCAGGATTACAGCCAACCATAGACATTACATGTGGTCTGGATCTTCTGACAATTTTCTAGTTATGTAGACTGCTGGTAGGAATAAGGAACTAACAGGTTGGATTTATACAGGAGACCTGCAGATATTTGGGTCAGATATCTTCTGCTGTCCAGTCATTTTTGGTTGTCATTCTAATTACTGATCTTCCATACGACTTCTCCAACCGTCTGATGACTTCTATAATATATGTTTCACAGCTTGTGAATCTGGGTGAAGATCTGAACAATATTAATCCTACAGAGACATATGTGAGGTGTGATGAGCAGAGTATAAAGGACATTCCTACAGATAACCGCCCAGGTGAGTAGTAACCACTAAATAAAGCAGAGAAGACCCACAGATTCTACTCCTTCACTAGATACTTTTAAAGAGGTTTTCTCCTATATAGAAGAAGTGGAATAAACTGTGAAATAAAATATAACTTTTATTGACTATAACTATAGATGAGCGAATTTTTTAAAAATACGATCAGCCGGTTCGCCGAATTTTTCGGGATAAATTTGGTTTGATCAGAATATATTCATGGCAAATTATGTTGAAAACTGCTATTTCTTGGCTGCTAAGAGCCTTTATAGTGGTGTAGAACACTGTGCCTTGTAGTAATTCGCATAGGGAATCTGCTTTGGTAGTGAAATAATTCTGTGAGTCCATAGGACATGCAGATGACAGGCGTTGCTTTTAGAATCACTGCACACTTCACTTATTAGGGCAGTCACGGGGCCAAAGCTGATTAAATAACTAAAGTATGAACTCAACGTTACAGGTCGATGTTAGCGCCAAGAAGAAGCGCACTCCTTTTACAACGTCGCAGATGTAAACAGAACCTGTTCTATTAAACGCGTATACAAGTAGAGCCCCACAACAGAGTGGAGAGGGAGTCAGCAGTACGTTTTTGACGTTACTGATTAATTTGCCCTTCCTCTGATCTGTCAGAACAATAACCCACACAAAACGGATCCTGTCTGTGGAGTATACGCCTTCACTCGGTCCTCATTTGTTTAATATTCCATCAGTATTGCTAATGCCAAAAAAAAAGGACTGAATCTAAAACATATGATGACACATGAATGGAATATTGCATGCTTTCTGTGTTTTGTACCCACTCCTGCTTTTGGCTGCCAAATCATAAGCCAATTCTGAGGGGACCATACAGGCCTTACAGCCGCTACACAGACAGGATCCGTTGTGCGTCTCATTTTTCCTTCCTTCTGACAGATCAGAAGAAAGGTCAAATAAATGATGATGTCAGCCAGGCCGAAAGGCAAAATAGTGGTCCAGTCATGAAGTGGGGAGGTTGGGAACAGCTTGAGGAGAGTGGCCGAATGACAGGGTCTTGAGGTTGTGGCAGCATCAGGAGGCCAAATAGTCGCACAATGACAGAGACTGGAGGTGGCGGCCACAGCAGCATCAGGAGAAGGCAACCGAGTGGAAAGGAAGCAGCAGTATGAGGAAGCCACCGAGTGGCACAATGACAGAGTGTGGAGTTGGCAGCAGTATGAGAAAGCCACGAGTGGCACAATGACCGAGTGTGGAGGTGGCAGCAGTATGAGGAGGCCACCTAGTGGCACAATGACAGAGTCTGGAGGTGGCGGCAGCATCAGTAGGAGACCACAGAGTGGCACAATGACAGACCCTGGAGGTGGCGGCGGCAGCAGCATCAGGAGGAGGCCACAGTGCGGTACAATGACCAAGTGTGGAGGTGGTGGCAGCATTAGGAGACCACAGAGTGTCAAGGTGACATAGTGTGGAGGTGGTGGCAGCATCAGGAGGCCACAGAGTGGCAAGGTGACATAATGCAGAGGTGGCAGCAACATAAGGAGGGCACAGAACGAGGAGGCCAGAGTGGCACGATGACAAGAGATTGTGGAGGTGGCAGCAGCATGAGGGGGCCACAGAGTAGCTTTACGATGAGAGATTGTGAAGGTGGTAACAGCATGAGGAGGCAGGGGCAATATTCGAATTAGCGATATTTCACAAATATTTTGTAGAATATTCGTCAAAAATTTGTGAATTCGAGATTACATTCTTGATTGTGAAAATCGTCAATGTATTATTCACATAATGCGCGCAAAATACCGGCGTGGGTGACTTATGCTACATTTTTCAAGCTGGTATAAGTTTCCTGAGACTGGAGAAAATGGTTGGCACGGCAGAACATTAGAATAGCCTTATATGTAGATAGAGTGCTCCAATATATTTGTGCTTGCGAATTTTCGGCAATTAATGATGTGCATATTTTTTTCGCAATACATGCAACTAGTATAGTATAGTAAGGGACAGGCAACTTTTCTATTGGTTGCTAGGGATGTTGCTAAGCTGTGACAAAGCCTTCTCATCGGCCCACAAGCTAGAAAAAGGGGGGGATAATAACCTGATGTGTACTGTGTAAAAAAAAAAAAAAAAAAGAATATTCATCATTACAGATATATAGCACTATATTCTAAATACGATGTGGTTATGATGGAGAAAGCATTACAAAAAACAATTTCTCTCCACCTGGAGACGAATCCTGTCAAGATTGATGCAAGTGCGGTATCGGCTGCTCATCGACCCAGATACTTCTGGGCAAACCTACCTGGCATGAACAGGCCTCTGTTAGCTACAGACAATGAGAAGACAAAGCGTCAAGATAGCTTTGAGCCCGGAAGAGTCGCGAAGTTCATCAAGATACGTCACTAAAGATTTTACAACATATAACCACAGCGCTGACCACTAAATTAATTTCGTTTTTCGACCGAAATACTTCAATAAAGATTATACCACATATAACCGCAGCGCTAACCAAGGGATTTTTTTTTCGACTGAAATAGTTCAAAAAAGATTTTACCACATATAACCACAGTGCTGTCCGCTGAATAAATTTAGTTTTTCGACCGAAATACTTCAATAAAGATTTTACCACATATAACCTCAGCGCTGACCACTAAATTTAGTTTTTGGACAGAAATACGTCAATAAAGATTTTACCACATATAACTGCAGCGCTGAATGCTGAGTACATTTTTTTTGCTGCCGAAATACATCACTAAGGGCTTGGGGCTCTCCACCTCGGCTCGCCAAAATCCATCAGTTCTCTGAAAGGTGCAGAGTCCACCACTTGGAAAGGGAGGGACTGCAGCACCAGCAACTTGGATAGAACCACATTCAGCTTCTGCGCTGTTGGATGCGTACACGCATACTGTTGTCTCTTGGCAATCGCTTCAGTGATCGATTGCCAAAGGAATGACTGACGAGGAGTAGGATGAGCAGGAGCATCAGGACCAGCAGACGATGCAGGGATGGGAGCCTCGACCACCCGAAATCGGGTGTGGCATGCCACTGGGTGATGCAGCGGTTGCTGCGGCAGGGTGGACCACCACATCGGTGCCACGGTTCTCCCAGGCCACTTTATGGTGACGCTGCATATGTTGACGCAGGGCCGTGGTGCCAACATTGGCACACTGGCCACAAGTATAACTGCAGCGCTGAACACAGAATAAATGTATAGTTTTCTACCGAAATATGCCACTAAAGGTTTTACCACAAATATTACTGCAGCGCTGAATATATTTCGTTTTTTGACCGAACTACTCCACTAAAGGTTTTACCACATATAACTGCAAAAGTGAACGTTGAATATATTTTGTTTTTGTACTGAAATAATAAAAACTGTAGAAGTGAAATGCATGTATATTTTTCATTTTGTACTGAAATAGGCCACTAAACTATTTTTACCACAAATAAATGCAACAGTGAAGTTTGTACATTTTTTCCTTTTTGTACTGAAATAGGACACTGAACGCTTTCACCACATATAACTGCAGAAGTGAAATGCGTATATATTTTCCCTTTTTATACTGAAATAGGCCACTAGACTCTTTCACCACAAATGAATGCAACAGTGAAGTGAGTATATTTTTTTTCATTTTTGTACTGAAATAGGACACTGAACGCTTTCACTACATATAACTGCAGAAGTGAAATGCGTATATATTTTTCCTTTTTGTACTGAAATAGGCCACTAAACTATTTCACCACAAATAGATGCAACAGTGAAGTGGGTATATTTTTTTCCTTTTTGTACTGAAATAGGCCACTAAACTCTTTCAACACAAATAACTGCAGAAGTTAAAAGCATATATATTTTTCTTTTTCCACAGATATAAGCCATTAAAGGCTTTTCAACATACCACTTGCACCCCAATAGCAAGAACAAATTACTGGAATGCCAGAGTTGTATAATGGCTATTTGGTTCCCCAAAAAATGTTTCCCTGCACTTGTAAATCTTTTTTTTTCTTCACAATGAGGTTTTTCTAGCAATGTCTCTAGCGACTTCTGACATCTCTCCCCGCAGTAAAATGCTGTGAAATGATTCCTCCCTATCCTTTCCGTGCACTTATAAATCGTTTTTTCAGGGTTTTATTTCACAATGAGGTTTTTCCTGTTGCTGTCACTGCATCTGTCATCTCACGTCTGTCACTGCACTCAGAATGCAGGAAAATGTCTGATTCTAAGATAGCTGCCGCATTTATAGGGCTGTGACATCACAGGGCTGGCTGGCTGCTGATTAGCTGCATCCTTGGCATTATGGGTCAGCCCGCCTTCCCAGAGTTCATTGCCCCATGTCCTCACACGTGTAGCCGCCATTATAGGAAAAATTGCAATTTGTTACCACGAAGCGTGAGGAAATCCGCATTCTTCGCAAATTAAATTTTTCATGAAATTCGGATTGAATTCCACTTCATCTGATTCGATTCACTCATCTCTATTAATAATTATTAAAACAAAGTGGTGACCACTGCATGGAGACTAAAGTACCACTGAATAAATCAAATAAATATTGCACCCCATATGTCGCATTGACAGATTGGTCCTCATCTAGTCAGGGAGTGATCAAACCAAAAATACAGTAGGGTATTTAATGGTCACTTACTTGAGCACCGCAGTCTTCAAACAGCTGATTGGAGGGGTTGGCGGGAGTCGGAGAACTACCATTCAGATATTATTACCTTTCCTGAGGATAAGACATCAGTATTTTACTCCTGGAAACCCACTTTAAGCTCTGGGTTCTTTCAATTTTTTTCAGCTGTATAGGTTTTTAATAAAACATCGCTGGGCTGAGAAATGTAGTAATCACAGCTAAGACAATGCCCCGTCAGAGGGAGAATAAACACGGATGGTATGTATAAATTGTATAATCACAGGGTACCACCTGCCTTAAAACGTAGCCTTTATTATATATTGGGCTGAGAAATAACTAGAAAAAAAAAACTTTCAACGGGACCTCTGTGAGTTTCTTGTATAAGGGTCTGTGCACATTCACCTAGAGATGCTTTGGCCATGCCTGAAGCTTTTATGTTCTTCCTATGTTTCCATGGGTTTCCTCCGAAGGTCAAGTCTGACAGCCTTTTTAACCCTATTGGGGAGCAGCCAATCTTAGTGTGTTAGTGACCAAGTAACAATGCCCCCTTTTTTATCATTGCATTTTAAGAGCCACAGCTTATTTTTATTTTTCTGTTGATATGGTCATATGAGAGGTTGCTTTTATTCTGGGAAAAGTAGTCTTTTTTTAACTGTTTTTGAAAAGAATAGAAGAAAAAAATCAGCAACTCCAGAAATTTTTGTTTTCATTAGACCACTGGTTGCCATGTTATGACAATCCTGCCAATTAGAGCAGGAACCTGGCTATCATTATACAGTTGAGTACCCTCACTAAGGTGCTAAGCGGTTAAAATTAAATATATAAAAATTTTTTGCTAATCCAGCCTTATATTTGCTCCAAAGCCACAATTTCATGGCCATAGTGGTACTCTCCTTTGGTATTTGCTGAAGTTCCTATAAGTGGTGGGAGTACATGAGATGGACACCCGTTAATAGCACTAACTTACAGGTCATTTTATGATTCTCAACTGAGCATTTAACTAGAAAAGAATATGGTAGACACACTGAAAAGTGAATCTTTGAAGATGCTGACTTCAACACAAAAGTGGAAAACTACAGCCTAGTAACCTCACATTCTTATCTAAAGGTTCTTGCTCTGAGATTAGATTAGATTAGGATCTGTTTTGCAAACCACTATCCTAGTCAGTGAAGAATTTAATTTTGCTACATTGCTTGCAATTTATATTTAAATGTTGAGATAGAAATGTTATAACATATTAATATTATTTAAGGTTATATTATTCAAAAATAATAAAATTTTTATTCTTGGCAGATGACTGCACCAGGAGCTCAGAGGGACATGGGATATCGTCACAACATACTATGACTCAAGATGTATATGAACAGCACGTCATTAACCCAGATGTATCCTCAGACTTTCACAGCAAAGATTCATCATCTGATTCTTTTCAATGGACCCGATCTTCTGATTTATCACAGACTGTTAAGCAAAACAAAGAACACAAAAGGGGTGAACATCAAAGACGGGAGCAGCAATTTTCATGTTCAGAATGTGAAAAAAGTTTTATCCAGAAATCAGACCTTGTTAAACATCTGAGAAGTCACGAAGGGCAGAAGCCATTTTCATGCTCACACTGTGAGAAATGTTATAGCTGTAAATCAAATCTTATTAGACATCAGAGAATTCACACAGGGGAGAAAACATTTTTGTGCTCACACTGTGAGAAATGTTATAGCTATAAATCAGATCTTGTTAGACATCAGAGAATTCACACAGGGGAGAAGACATTTTCATGCTCACACTGTGAGAAATGTTATAGCTATAAATCAGATCTTATTAGACATCAGAGAATTCACACAGGGGAGAAGATGTTTTCATGTTTAGAATGTGGGAAATGTTTTCACAGTAAATCAAATTTTGTTAGACATCAGAGAATTCACACAGGGGAGAAACCATTTTTATGCTCAGAATGTGGGAAATGTTTTAATTATAAATCACATCTTGTTAGACATCAGAGAACTCACACAAGGGAGAAACCATTTTCATGTTAAGAATGCAGGAAATATTTTACCCAGAAGCAAGAACTTGTGATACATCTGAGAATTCACACAGGGGAGAGACCATATTAATGCTCAGAATGTGGGAAATGTTTTTATCGGAAAACACATCATGGTTACCATGAGAAAACTCATACAGGGAAAAGGCCAAAGCTTTCAAGTTGCAGTCCGAGCAAGGGAATTTCATTTTAAGCACTAAATGATGATTGAGAAATCTATGTAATTACAAATAAATGTCTTATTCAAAAGCATATAGAAACTTATCACTTTGCTTTTAAGATGGTGCAGAAAACAACATGAAAAGCACAAAAAACACACATAACTAAACACTATGTATTGTAGATTTTGGTGTGAAATGTTTGTGTATTTTAACAACTCAGTTATAGTCCATGGTGAAACCACAATACAGCAATTGTGGATCCACACAAATAATTGACTTGCTATGAATTTTTGAAGCCACACCACAGGTCAAATTCCGTGTGTACAAAATACGCACAGTGGTATATGATATTTGGCAGGTGTCATTGATTTTGTGGGTGCTGTATTACGCTAAACCTGCAGCATGTGCGGCAGTATAAAACTTACAAGAATAGTCCAGATTGTTTTACGGTGGAATGAAAAAAAAAAGTTGTTAAAAAATAAATTACTGATTACAGTCATGTGAAAAAATTAGGACACCCTTTGAAAGCATGTGGTTTTTTGTAACATTTTTAATAAAAGGTTATTTCATCTCCGTTTCAACAATACAGAGAGATTAAAGTAATCCAACTAAACAAAGAAAACTGAAGAAAAGTCTTTTCAAGATCTTCTGTAAATGTCATTCTACAAAAATGCCTATTCTAACTGAGGAAAAAGATAGGACACCCTCACATGTATTCCCTCTTAAATTGGCTCAGATCTCACACAGGTATATCACACCAGGTGCACATAATTAGTAGATCGTTACTATGCATGTTGAATGAGGCTTGCCCTATTTAAACCTCAGACATTTAGTTTGGTGTGCTCCTGACTGTTGAAGTGAGAGTGAGCACCATGGTGAGAGCAAAAGAGCTGTCAGAGGACTTCAGAAAAAAGATTGTAGCAGCCTATGAGTCTGGGAAGGGATTTAAAAAGATCTCAAAAGATTTTGAAATCAGCCATTCCACTGTCCGGAAGATAGTCTACAAGTGGAGGGCTTTCAAAACAACTGCCAACATGCCCAGGACTGGTCGCCCCAGCAAGTTCACCCCAAGAGCAGACCGCAAGATGCTAAAAGAGGTCTCCAAAAACCCTAAAGTGTCATCTCGAGAACTACAGCAGGCTCTGGCTACTGTTGATGTAGAAGTACATGCCTCTACAATCAGAAAGAGACTGTACAAGTTTAACTTGCATGGGAGGTGTGCAAGGAGGAAACCTTTGCTTTCCAAGAGAAACATCGAGGCCAGACTGACATTTGCCAGAGATAAAGTTGACAAAGACCAGGACTTCTGGAATAATGTTCTTTGGACAGATGAGTCCAAAATTGAATTATTTGGACACAACAGCAGAGGACATGTTTGGCGTAAACCAAACACAGCATTCCAAGAAAAGAACCTCATACCAACTGTGAAGCATGGAGGTGGAAGTGTCATGGTTTGGGGCTGCTTTGCTGCAGCAGGACCTGGTCAGCTCACCATCATAGAATCCACGATGAATTCTACTGTGTATCAGAAGGTGCTTGAAGAACATGTGAGACCATCAGTTAGAAAATTAAAGCTGAAGCGGAACTGGACCATGCAACATGACAATGACCCAAAACATACTAGTAAATCAACCAAAGATTGGCTGAAAAAGAAGAAATGGAGAGTCCTGGAATGGCCAAGTCAAAGTCCAGATTTGAATCCCATTGAGATGCTGTGGGGTGACTTGAAAAGGGCTGTACGTGCAAGAAACCCCTCAAACATCTCACAGCTGAAAAAGTTCTGCATTGAGGAGTGGGGTAAAATTTCCTCAGACCGATGTCTAAGACTGGTAGATGGCTACAAGAACTGTCTCACTGCAGTTATTTCAGCCAAAGGAGGTAACACTCGCTATTAGGGGCAAGGGTGTCCTATCTTTTTCCTCAGTTAGAATAGGCATTTTTGTAGAATGACATTTACAGAAGATCTTGAAAAGACTTTTCTTCAGTTTTCTTTGTTTAGTTGGATTACTTTAATCTCTCTGTATTGTTGAAACGGAGATGAAATAACCTTTTATTAAAAATGTTACAAAAAACCACATGCTTTCAAAGGGTGTCCTAATTTTTTCACATGACTGTAGTTGTGAGTGTACAATATATATATTCACTGCCTTTGCTAAGAAACTCTAAAATAAGATCTGGTCAAACCAATTAAGGCTACTTTCACACCTGCGTTAGGTGCGGATCCGTCTGGTATCTGCACAGACGGATTCGCACCGATAATGCAAACACTTGTATCTGTTCAGAACAGATCCGTTTGCATTTCATGAACAAAAAAAATATATATATATAAATATTATATTTTTTTTTGTTCATGATAATGCAAATGGATCAGTTTTGACTTACATTGAAAGTCAATGGGAGGCGGATCTGTTTTCAATTGCACCATATTGTGTCAGTGAAAATGGATCCGTCTCTGTTGACTTACATTGTAAGTCAGGACGGATCCGTTTGGCTCTACATCGTCAGACGGACATCAAAATGCTGCAAGCAGGCTGAACGGAGGTAAACTGATGCATTCTGAACAGATCCTTATCCATTCAGAATGCTTTGAGGCTAAACTGATCCGTTTTGGGCCGCTTTTGAGAGCCCTGAAACGGATCTCACAAGCGGACCCATAAACGCCAGTGTGAAAGTAGCCTAACTTTGAAAATTACATAATTAGTTGAATAAGGACCCCCTGTGTGCCATCAAAATATCATAGGATGTGAGTATGAATGATCCTGTTCTGAAAGGCCCCTAAATCTGCAACACTACAAAGCAAGCAACATGAAGACCAAGGAGTTCTCCAAAAAGTTGTGAAGCAACATTAATCAGGAATGGGGTATAAAAAAAATTATGTGGGGGGTTCAGCCCTCACAGCCCAGTATGCAGGTGCACATTGCTATGGCGAAATACAGATACAAACGCAAAAACACAAATGCAATCGCACTCTGCAACCCAGCACTCTGCCCTGCCTTTATGCTGGATGTTGAATAAGGCATTAGTGTACATTTTGGCCAAAGCGTAATAAGCCACTCACCACGTCAAGGTCGCCTTCATGAGTGGTACCTAACACTAGTTCCTACCTGTTATGGGCCATGACATCCACACAAAGTCCAGGGCAGGGCAGAGTGCTGGTTGCAGAGTGCGATTGCATTTGTATTTTTGCGTTTGTATGTTTATTTCGCCATAGCAATGTGCACTTGCATACAGGGTTGTGCTGACTGAAGCCCCCACATTTTTTTCTTTGTAGTATATATTGGAGGCGTGGCGATCTCCATGCAGTCATGCACACCTGACCAGTTAGTCTGCCCTGGAGCTGGTTTTAAGGTCAGTATAAAACTGAGTCTGCGCTTATAGCACCTACCAGTAGCCATTTGGCTCCAGTTAGTTATCAGAAATGGAAACTTTTTTTTTTTTTTCCTCAGAAAATGTCATTTTCCGCCAACTTGTGATTTTTTTTTGTTATTATACATGAACTCACCATGCCCCTCCGCGAATACTTTAGGGTGTCTTCTTTCTAAAATGGGGTCATTTGGGGGGTATTTATACTATACTGGCATTCTAGCTTCTCAAGAAACATGACAGGTGCTCAGAAAGTCAGAGCTGCTTCAAAATGCGGAAATTCACATTTTTGTACCATAGTTTGTAAACGCTATAACTTTTGCGCAAACCAATAAATATACACTTATTGGATTTTTTTTATCAAAGACATGTAGTACAATAAATTCTGACACAAACTTGTATAGAAATGTAATTATATTTCAACAATTTTACCAGAAACACTTAAAAATACACTTTTTTTGAGAAAATTGCGGTCTATTTTGAATAATATCAGAAAAACAAAAAATGTCAGCAGCAATCAAATACCACCAAAAGAAAGCTGTATTTGTGAGACGAAAAGGAGGTAAAATTCATTTGGGTGCCAAGTTGCATGACCGAGTAATAAACCATTAAAATTGTGAAGTGCCGATTTGTAAAAAAGGGCCTGGTCACTAGGGGGGTATAAACCTGTGGTCCTTAAGTGGTTAACATATTGAGGGTTAACAGCCAAACAAAAATCTATATTTATTACTCTGATTCTGTGGTTTACAGAAACACCCCACATGTGATCGTAAACTTATGTAACAGCACCAGGCAGGGCTCAGAAGAAAAGGAGCGCCATATGGTTTTTAGAAAGTAGATTTTGCTGAACTGGTTTTTAGATATCATGTCCCATTTGAAGCCCCCCTGATGCACCATACAGTAGAAACTCCCAAAAAGTGACCCCATTTTAAAAACTAGTAGATAAGGTGCCAGTTTTATTTGTACTATTTTGGGGTACATATGATTTTTAACTGCACTATATTACGTTTTTGTGAGGCAAGGTAATTGCTATTTTGGCACTGTTTTTATTTTTTATTTTTTACAACATTCTTCTGACAGGGTAGATCATGTGCTATTTTTATAAAGCAGGTTGTTATGGATGAAATTATATCAAATATGTCTACTTTGTTTGTATTAGTTTTACATAATAAAGCATTTTTGAAAAAAAAATGTTTTTGTGTCTCCATTTTCTGAACGCCATTTTTTTTTATTTTTCTGCCGATCAAGATGATGCAGCGGCTTGTTTTTTGCAAGAAGAGTTGACGTTTTTATTGGTATCATTTTTGGGTACATATGATTTTTGGATCATTGATTATTACACTTTATGGGGCAAGGTGACCAAAAAATTGGTTGTTTTAGTACAGTTTTTATTAATTTATTTTCACAGCGTTCACCTGAGGGGTTAGGTCATGTGAATTTTTATAGAGCAGATCGTTACGGACATGGAAATACTTAATATCTATACTTCCTATTTATTTAAGTTTTACACAATAATAGCATTTTTTAAACCAAACAAATGATGTTTTAGTGTCTCCATAGTCTGAGAGCCATAGCTTTTGAAATTTTTGACAGATTGTCTAAGTTAAGGGTCTTATTTTTTGCAGGATGGTTTGATTGGTACCATTTTGTGGGACATACACATTTTTGATCACTTGGAATTGCACTTTTTGTGATGTAAGGTGACAAAAAAGGCTTTTTTGACAAAGCTATTTTTTTATGGTCTTTATTGGCCGGGGTGGATCATGTGATATATTTTTTAGAGCCAGTGGCATGGCAATACCTAATATGTCAATTTTATTTATTTTTTTAACATCTTTTTTATTACTTGTGAAACATATTTTTTTTTTTAAACACTTTATTTTTTTCATTTTTTTTAGCTATTTATTTTACACTTTGCGTCCTCCATAAGGTCATACAAGACCTCTGGGGGACATTTAACTTCACTTTTGCTTTTTTCACTATTGATTTCTCATGTAACTGGGGCAGAGATAGTAGCCCCAGTTATAGGGGAAATATACCCCCTCAGTGCAGGGCTGATCAAGGTCTATGGAAGACCTGACAGCTCCTGCACTCTCCCGGCCCTGGCGGTCACATAACCACCAGGACAGGTCATGAAGCGCATAGCGTTGAGGGCTGTGTATACTGCCTTTTCTCTGGGTTGCCCTGCTGTCACTGACAGCGGACCTCCCGCTCAGCAGCTGCATGATTAGCGTGCAGCTGCCAACTCTGAATGAACATTCCAGAACGTCCATTCAGAGATAAACATCCACCTATAAGATGGATGTGAAGTGGTTAAGGAATAAGGACAGGAGAGAACATAGTAGAGGTGAGAACTGATTCTCTATCACCACTAGAACATCCTGATTATCACTGTTTATAATATAAGGACAGGAGAAAACACTTGATTGGGTTATTGGTTATTCCCCAGGGCCTCTCACCACCACTAAGAAAGATAACCTGAACCCAGCCCTTACCCAAAAGAACACTCACAGCCAATGTTGGATTAAATTGGCCACAGCAGCCGTTTCATTAATAAAATAAATAAATGCATAACATGTATATATAAATGACAGTAATATACACCCTGACGAGGGAGGTCATAGAAGCCCCAAATTCTTAATCATATATATAAAACCCCAACATGGCATTCCATGTTGCCTCCAGCCGCAAAACTCCAGCTCAGAGACACCAACTGATGGACGCCTCTCCGAACCATTCAAATGCCTCACCTATGAGAGTCCAGCCCCCACCATGGAGGCCCTCCCATTTTCCATACCATCCAATACCACCAGCTTCTATGACTTTCCACTGCTAACAACGCGCAGCTTGACTCTAACACCTCAAGCCTGCGCGTTCCTCCAAACACCTAGCGCTCTCTCAATACCTCCATGTAGGCCCAAGGACTGCAAATCAATCCCAACTGCGTTTAAATGAATACCATCAGCTCTCCAAAAACACCCGGTACCTGCCTCCAAATCAGTATGCCGAACCACCACAGTCCCGTTCCTGACCAAAAACTTACCAACCGTCCTATTCACTTTAATCCGTGCCTTATTCAAACACTCCACTGACCGCGTCCCGCCACGACTTCCGATATACGATATCTGACCACACAGTTATTAAACCCAGGAACAATGACCACAACCGCAAAAGGTCAAATTTTATGTCCTTAATCAACTCCCTACAAGACCGAACTCCCAGATCATTTCCCCCGACATGCAGCACCAGGATGTCAGGGGAATGATCTAGACGAGCATGACGGTGTACCTCCCCCATCACATTCCCCCACAACATACCTTTACGCCCGATCCATATTATTATCGCCGCATGCCTCCCGAACCCCAACTGTCGCCCATTCGGCCTTACGTCTGGCCGAAGAGCCCCAAAAAAACGAACGAGTGCCCCAGAATCCATACTAAAGCAGCCGCACCACCTGAAACATAAAGGAAAAAAAGGGGACAAAAATACAGCATTAATAAGATTCCTACCTCCCTATCTTCTTGATCACCTCTTCACCCAAACCCAATCGTGCTGCCTCAGTCGCCCACCCTATCCGAAAGGAATGACCCGTAAATCATTTTTACCCTTTTTTTTTGTTAGTCTTTTTTTTTTTCTGTAAGTTTTAGGGATAAGTACGTGAACACCCGTGCCCCCACATATACGCACACTGAATAAAGATTTACATGCACGCACACACACACGCAGGCACACACTCCCCTATTGCCCGCCGGATGTTCTCTGCCGAGGAGGCAGACGCCCAGCTTGCCTCTGAGTCCGAGAGTCCTAGTGACGATGAGGATGACCCCACTTTCCTTTTGTCATCCACATCTTCCTCATCATCTAGCGATGATGATGAGCCCCCAAGGTGGCGGAGACGCTGCCAGGCGGAGCAACGGGTTTGCCATGCTAGGGACCCTGTGGCCCACCCTAGTACTAGCTTCTCTGGGGCTCGTACTAGTTTTCCAGCCCACCAGTTAAATCCACCGGAGCCCCCTGCCGGTGAACTTGTCTGGTGTACCCCAGAGCGATTTGAGCCCGTGATTCCTGAGTTTGTAGGCCAATCAGGAATCCAGATTTCCACAGTGGGCTTTACTGAATATGACTTTTTTAGTCTTTTTTTCAATTACTAACTGGTAAATCTAATGGTGGAGCAGACAAACCTGTATGCCCAACAGTTCATTGATCAACACCCGGGCTCATATTTGGCTAGGCCCGGTGGCTGGACCCCGGTCAGTGCAGCCGAGATGAGGACATTTTGGGGCCTCGTGCTGCACATGGGCCTAGTCAAGAAACCAAGTGTCAGGCATTACTGGAGTGGGGACATCCTCTACCAGACCCCACTTTACAGTACGACCATGGCACGTACTCGGTTTGAGGCCATCCAGAAAGGCCTGAATTATTCAGATAATGTCCCCCCCCCCAAAGTGATCCTGCCTATGACCGTCTGTAAAAGATACGGCCGGTCATCGATCACTTTGGGGCCAAATTTGTACAGGCCTATGTACCTGGAAGGAAGGTCGCGGTTGATGAGTCTCTCATTGCGTTCAAGGGGAGACTCATTTTCCACCAGTATGTTCCCTCAAAGCAGGCGAGGTATGGCGTGAAGCTGTACAAACTTTGTGACAGTACCTCAGGGTACACTTACAAGTTTTGTGTGTACGAGGGGCGAGATTCCCATATTCAACCCCCAGAATTTCCCCCCACTCTGGGTGTTAGCGGGAAACTTGTGTGGGACCTTATGTACCCACTGCTAGATAAAGGTTACCACCTGTACGTGGATAACTTTTATACTAGTATCCCCTTGTTCCAGTCCCTCGCCGCAAGATCCACGTCCGCTTGTGGGACCATGCGGAAAAATCAACGTGGCCCCCCTGCCCACCCCCTCCAGGTACCTATCCCCAGGGGTGAGACCCATGCCCTCACCAGTGAAAACCTGTTGCTGGTCAGATATAAGGACAAGAGGGATGTCCTTGTACTGTCCACAATTCATGGTAACGGCATCACCTTTGTCCCTGTGTGAGGTACCACGGCAACGGTCCCAAAGCCCGATTGTATCGTCAACTACAATCGGTATATGGGAGGAGTTGATCTCTTTAAACTAGTCCTCAAGCCATATAACGCCATGCGCAAAACCCGAGCATGCTACAAAAAAGTAGCGGTCTACATGGTGCAGGTTACCTTGTACAACTCTTTTGTGCTGTACCGGAGCGCTGGAAACACAGGGACATTCCTTCAGTTCTATGAGGCAGTCCTCAAGGCCCTGATCTTTTCAGACCGGGAAAGAGCAGGCCGGAGTACCTCGGGAACTGGAGGCGCCCGGATCGTCCCTGGCCAATACTTTTCATGTGTGGTCCCCCATACTGGAAAGAAGGGACGAACCCCAAAAAAGTGCAGTGTGTCACAGGAGGGGGATACGGAAGGACACCACTACTCAGTTCGACACGTGCCCCGATCATCCAGGCCTCTGCATTGACGGTTGCTTCAGGGAGTACCACACTTCCATGGAGTACTAAATTTATATCCCAATTTAGCCACTGACTATCGGATAAAAAAAGTGGTTCTCAAATTTGATACACCCAAAAAAATTGTAAAAACTAAAATAATTTTTAAAAAAGTATACAAATTAAGTATCGCCATGTCGGTAATAATCTCCTTTATAAAAATACCCCATTGACCTAACTCCCTAGATTAACATAGTCCAAAAAAATAAATAAATAGCAAGCGATCAAAAAGTCATATAGCCCCCAAAAATAGTGCCAATAAAATCGTCCTCTCATCCCGCAAAAAATTAGCCCCTACATAAGATAATCGGATAAAAAACACACAAAAAAAATGACTCTTAGGCCTCATGCACACGACAGTTTTTTTTCACGGCCCGCAAAAACGGGGTCCGTGGGTCCGTGATCCGTGACCGTTTTTTCGTCCGTGGGTCTTCCTTGATTTTTGGAGGATCCACGGACATGAAAAAAAAGTTGTTTTGGTGTCCGCCTGGCCGTGCGGAGCCAAACGGATCCGTCCTGAATTACAATGCAAGTCAATGGGGACGGATCCATTTGATGTTGACACAATATGGTGCCATTTCAAACGGATCCGTCCCCATTGACTTTCAATGTAAAGTCTGGAGTTCTTTTATACCATCGGATTGGAGTTTTCTCCAATCCGATGGTATATTTTAACTTGAAGCATCCCCATCACCATGGGAACGCTTCTATGTTAGAATATACTGTCGGATATGAGCTACTTCGTGAACCTCAAATCCGACAGTATATTCTAACACAGAGGCGTTCCCATGGTGATGGGGACGCTTCAGGTTAGAATACACTACAAACTTTGTACAAGACTGCCCCCTGCTGCCTGGCAGCACCCGATCTCTTACTGGGGGATATGATAGCACAATTAACCCCTTTAAGTGTGGCACCTAAAGGGGTTAATTGTACTATCATATTCCCCTGTAAGAGATAAGGGCTGCCAGGCAGCAGGGGGCAGCCCCCCCCCCTTCCCCAGTTTGAATATCGTTGGTGGCACAGTGTGCCCCCCCCTCCCTCCCTCTATTGTATTAAATCGTTGGTGGCACAGTGTGCCAACCACCATCGGCCCCCCTCCCTCCCTCTATTGTATTAAATCGTTGGTGGCACAGTGTGCCAACCACCATCGCCCCCCCCCCCTCCCTCCCTCTATAGCAGTAACATTGGTGGCAGTGCGCGGTCTCAACAGTAGAAGATTCATACTTACCTGCTTCTTGCTGCTGCGACGTCTGTGTCCGGCCGGGAGCTCCTCCTACTGGTAAGTGAAAGGTCTGTGCGGCGCATTGCTAAAGAACTGTCACTTACCAGTAGGAGGAGCTCCCGGCCGGACACAGACATCGCAGCAGCAAGAAGCAGGTAAGTATGAATCTTCTACTGTTGAGACCGCACACTGCCACCAATGTTACTGCTATAGAGGGGGGGGGGCGATGGTGGTTGGCACACTGTGCCACCAACGATTTAATACAATAGAGGGAGGGAGGGGGGGCGATGGTGGGGGCACACTGTGCCACCAACGATATTCAAACTGGGGAGGGGGGGGGGGGGGTCTGCCCCCTGCTGCCTGGCAGCCCTGATCTCTTACAGGGGGATATGATGCCGCACCTGAAGGGGTTAATTGTGCTATCATATCCCCCTGTAAGAGATCGGGTGCTGCCAGGCAGCAGGGGGCAGTCTTGTACCAAGTTTGCAGTGTATTCTAACTAGAAGCGTCCCCATCACCATGGGAACGCTTCTGTGTTAGAATATACTGTCGGAAATGAGTTTTCACGAGTGAAAACTTAGATCAGAAAAAGCTTTTATGCAGACGGATCTTCGGATCCGTCTGTATGAAAGCAACCTACGGCCACGGATCACGGACACGGATGCCAATCTTGTGTGCATCCGTGTTCTTTCACGGACCCATTGACTTGAATGGGTCCGTGAACCGTTGTCCGTCAAAAAAATAGGACAGGTCATATTTTTTTGACGGACAGGATACACGGATCACGGCCTCGGCTGCAAAACGGTGCATTTTCCGATTTTTCCACGGACCCATTGAAAGTCAATGGGTCCGCGAAAAAAAACGGAAAACGGCACAACGGCCACGGATGCACACAACGGTCGTGTGCATGAGGCCTTAGGCTTTAGAGATACAAAAAATCTTTTTTGTATCAAAAAGGATGATATAGTCTAAAACCTAAATAATTGTAAAAAAGTTGACTTATTAGATATCGCCGCGTCCCTAAGAATCTCCTCTATAAAAAATACCCCATGACCTAACCCCCCACATTAACACGGTAAAAAAAAAAGAAACGGTGCCAAAACAGCTATTTTGGGCACTTTTCCATTTCGATACGTTTTTTTCCGGTATAAAAGCAAGGGTTAACAACCAAACAAAACATAATATTTATTACCCTGATACTGCAGTTTACAGAAACACCACATTTGTGGTTGTAAACTGCTGTATCACTAAAAGGCAGGGTGCAAAAGGAAAGGACCGACATGGTATCTGAAAGGCCGATTTTGATGGCCTTTTTTATTGACACCATGTCCCTTTTGAAACCCCCCTGATGCACCCCTAGAGTAGAAACTCCCTAAAAGTGACCCCATCTAAGAAAACTACACCCCTCAAGGTATTTAAAACTGATTTTACAAACTTTATTAACTCTTTAGGTGTTCCTCAACAGTTAATGGCAAATGGAGATGAAATTTCAGAATTTAAATTTTTGGTAACCTTACCTCACAAAAATATAATATAGAGCAACCAAAAATCATATGTACCCTAAAAATAGTCCCAACAAAACTGCCACCTTATCCCGTAGTTTCCAAAATGGGGTCACTTTTAGGGAGTTTCTACTCCAGGGGTGCATCAGGGGGGTTGAAACAGGACACAGTGTAAATAAACCGGTCCTTAAAAATCAGCCCTATAAAAACCAAACAGCGCTCCTTTCCTTCTATGCCCCGCCGTGTGGCCGTACAGTAGTGTACTGTATTTCTGTAAACGGCAGAGTCAGGGCAATAAAGACACAGTCTTGTTTGGCTGTTAAACCTTGCTTTGTTAGTGGAAAAAAATGGGTTAAAATTGAAAATTTGGCAAAAAAATTAAATTCTCAAATTTTATCCTCATTTACCAATAACTCTTTTGCAACACGTGAAGGGTTAACAAAGTTTGTAAAATCAGTTTTGAATACCTTGAGGGGTGTAGTTTCTTAGATTTGGTCACTTTTATGGAGTTTCTACTCTAGGAGTGCATCAGGGGGGCTTCAAATGGGACATGGTGTAAATAAACCAGTCCAGCAAAATCTGCCTTCCAAAAACCATATTGCGCACCTTTCCCTCTATGCCTTACTGTGTGCCCGTACAGTAGTTTACGGTCACATATGGGGTGTTTCTGTAAACGGCAGAGTCAGGGGAATAAATATACAGTCTTGCTTGGCTGTTAACTCATTTTTTCCACTAACAAAGCAAGGGTTAAAATTGAAAATTTGGCAAAAAAATGAAATTCGCTAATTTTATCCCCATTTGCCAATCACTCTTGTGCAATACCTGAAGGGTTAACAAAGTTTGTAAAAAATCAGTTTTGAATACCTTGAGGGGTGTAGTTTCTTAGATGGGGTCACTTTTATGGAGTTTCTACTCTAGGGGTGCATCAGGGGGGCTTCAAATGGGACATGGTGTAAATAAACCAGTCCAGCAAAATCTGCCTTCCAAAAACCATATGGCGCACCTTTCCCTCTACGCCCTACTGTGTGCCCGTTCAGTAGTTTACGGCCACATATGGGGTATTTCTGCAAACTACAGAATCGGGGCAATAAATCTTTAGTTTTGTTTGGTTGTTAACCCTTGCTTTGTTACTGGAAAAAATAGATTAAAATGGAAAATTTGCCAAAAAATCTAAATTCTGAAATTGTATCTCCATTTGCCATTAACTCTTGTGGAACACCTAAAGGGTTAACAACATTTGTAAAATCTGTTTTGAATAGCTTAAAGGGTGTAGTTTCTAGAATGGGGGTGGTTTCTATTATATAAGACTCACAAAGTGACTTCAGACCTGAACTGGTCCCTAAAAAATTGGGTTTTTAAAAAGGTTCTAAAAAATTTCAAGATTTCCTTCCAAACTTCTAAGCCTTGTAACATCCCCAAAATATTAAATATCATTCCAGAAATGATCCAAACATGAAGTAGACATATGGGGAATGTAAAGTAATAACTATTTTTGTAGGTATTACTATGTATTATAGAAGTAGAGAAATTGAAACTTGGAAATTAGCAATTTTTTAAAAAATGTTGGTAAATTTGGTATTTTTTTATATTTCATTTTACCAGTGTCATGAAGTACAATATGTGACGAAAAAACTATCTCAGAATGGCCTGGATAAGTCAAAGCGTTTTTAAAGTTATCACCACTTAAAGTGACACTGGTCAGATTTGCAAACAATGGCCTGGTCCTTAAGGAGAAAAAAGGCTGTGTCCTTAAGGAGTTAAGAATGTTCCAAACAGTTGTCTTGGCCACGCCAAATGTTTTTGCTATCTCTCTGATGGGTTTGTTGTGTTTTTTCAGCCTAATGATGTCTTGCTTCACTGATAGTGACAGCTCTTTGGATCTCATCTTCAGAGTTGACAGCAACAGATTCCAAATGCAAATAGCACACTTGAAATGAACTCTGGACCTTTTATCTGCTCATTGTAATTGGGATAATGAGGGAATAACACACACCTGGCCATGGAACAGCTGAGAAACCAATTGTCCCATTACTTTTGGTCCCTTAACAAGTGGGAGGCATATATGCAAAGTGTTGTGATTCCTACACCGTTCACCTGATTTGGATCTAAATACCCTCAAATTAAGGCCTCCTGTGTGCGCCCCCTTGCGGTATTGCGGACCACATTTGGGGATCTGTAATCCATGGGCATTCCGCATCACGGGTGTAGACCTATTCACTTCAATAGGTCCACAAATCTGGAGATGTGGAATGGTGCAGGACAGAAGCACGGAACGGAACCCTATGGGTTTTGTTGGGTTTCGTCCCGTACTTCCGTTCCGCAAAAAGATAGAACATGTCCTATCTTTTTGCGGATCGGCCGGATCACGGACCCATTAAAGTGAATCGGTCCGCGATCCACTGCGGCTGCCCCACGGACGGTGTTCGTGCATTGCGGACCATGAGGGAGCTCCTGTTCGTGTGCAGGAGGCCTAAAGCTGACAGTCTGCAGTTAAAGGACATCTTCATTTCAAATCCATTGTGGTGGTGTATAGAGCAAAACATTTTAGAATTGTGTCGATGTCCCAATATTTATGGACCTGACTGTATATCACATAATCTACCCAGTCAGATAAACACCATAAAAAAAAAAAAAAAACTGCCAAAAAAGCAATACCCTAACTACAAAAAGTGCAACACTAAGCGATCAAAAAGGCGTATGCAGCTAAACATAGTACCAATCAAACCGTCACCTCATCCTGCAAAAAATGAGGCCCTACATAAGACAAAAAAAACTATGGCTCTCAGAATATGGAGACACTAAAATATGATTGTTTCAAAAATGCTTTTAAATAAGAAAAAGTATACATATTAGGTATTGCCACGTCCGTAATGACCTCCTCTATAAAAATATCATAAGATCTACCCCCACAGTTGAACGCTGTAAAGAAACTAAATAAAAACTGTGTCAAAACAAACAATGTATTGGTCACCTTGCCCCATGAAGTGTAATATTGAATGAAAATCATGTGTACCCAAAAATGGTACCGATAAAAAAGACAACTCTTCCTGCAAAAAATGAGCCGCATGCACAAGACGATTGGCAGAAAAAAAGAAAAACTAAATTTAGAAAATGGAGACAGTTCGGGCAGATTTGGTGGAGGGTTAAAATCTACCTATTGCCCATGCTTGCCCTCTGGTAGTAGTATAGACATTTTTTATAAACGTGTTCTTAGGGATGCCAAAGCGTTGCTATACCCTAAAGCGCAGCAAAATATAAGTAAGCTAGAAAAAGCAGCTAATGATGACATAATCCTGAAACCATCCGACAAGGGTGGGAATGTGGTACTAATGACAAGTGACTGAGCCATTATCAAAATTTGTTGACTGGCTTCTTAGACCACTTCTTAAAAAAAGCCTCTACTTACCTGGGTGACACTGGCGATTTCCTCCTGGCCCTGAACGATGTTCAGTGGCAGGAGGGGCTTAGCGTCCCTAGATGTTGAAAGCTTGTACGCCCGCATACTGCATGATGCTGGTGTTAAAGCAGTTGTCAATATTTTGGGCAATACTGGTAAGAGCGATCTGAATTACCAGTTCGTGCATGAATCTTTGAACTTTGTGCTCATCAATAACGCTTTTAAATTTGGTGAGCAATGGTTTAAACAAATATATGGCACAGCGATGGGCACGCCAGTGTCATGTACTTTCACCAATCTGTATTTAGCCTCATTTGAAGATAGAAATTTTTTTAATAGAAAAAATTTACCTATCTGCGTTATCTACAGCTTTATCTCCGCTACGTGGATGATATCTTTATTATATGGTCTGTCACTGAGCTTCAGTACAGAGAATTTGTCTCTTTCCTCAATACCACCAATGAAATGAATATGAGATTTACTCTAAATTATTATGGCATGTCTTTTTAGATGTTTTTGTCACGGTTGGAGACGGAGTCCTCAGCACTGAAAGTTACCGCAAACCCACTGCCACCAACTCTTTATTGCATTATGATAGTTTTCATCCGCCTGGTGTTAAAAAATCTGTACCTTATGTTAAGTTTATCAGATTAAGAAGGATAAATAATACAAAAGAGAGATATGGACCATGGAACAGGCCCAAGATTTAAAAAGAAGGTTGCTAAAAAAAAAGGCTATCCCGAGACAGCCATGAAGAGGGTGGAGCAGTACACACAAGAAAAACTGTTGAGGGATAGCGGAAAAAATGAGTGTAAGGATAAAAACAAGGGGAGATTTGTGTTCGCTCTTAGATTTGGTCCAGCAGCAGATTTGATTAAACATATAATTCGAAACAACTGGGACATATGAAGAAAACCTCGGAGTATGTTGAAAACAAACCACTCATCACCTTCAGGAGGTGCCATACCATAAAAGACAAACTAGTGAGGACCAACTAACTGGTTAACGGAGAAAAAAAAACACTGGGTAATTACAAGTGTGGTAATTGCTCCTATTACAGATATAACTGCAAGAGGAAATTCCATATATTTGGGGGCATTCAGCATAGGGTTTTTGCAATTTATTACATGTAGGAGTAGCTATGTTGTTTATGTAGTTTTGTGTCGTTGTGGTGCATTTTATGTAGGCAAAACAATAAGACCCCTTTTTTGAAAGATTTAGGGAACATCTTATTTCAGTGAGAACAGGAAAAGGATGTCCCAGGCTCATTAACCATGTACGTGAAACCCATGGAGCCGATCCGAGTTGTCTCACCTTTGTCCGGCATTGAACTTGTTTCAGCCATGCCATATGGCGGTGATAGGCATCGATTGTTACTACAAAAGGAAGCGAGATGGATTATTCGGACCGCAGCCATGGGTGCCCCTGGGCTTAAATGAAAGAAATGATTGTCTTTATGTAGTATGGATTTTTAATAAGTGTAAAGAGTCTATTATTTTTTAACTCTCTTAACGAGTGTCAGAGGTTGCTACGGCAACCACAGGTAATTATTATTATTTATTATTAAAGCGCCATTCATTCCATAGCGCTGTACATATGAAAAGGGGTGCACATACATAATACAGACAATTGCACTAAGCATAAAGAAGATAAGTTACAGACTGGTACAGAAGGAGAGAGGGCCCTGCCCATGAGGGCTTACATTCTACATAATGACGCTAAAAGAAGGTGCAGACTTGCGCGTTTAGGTTAGTGGCCAGAAGAAGCGCAAAAGGAATAAGTCCGCCAGAGCCCTGATTTTTTGTATTCAGCTTTCGTGTCAAGAGCAAATGAATCAATCGTACAGTGGTGAGTGCCGTCTGCTTCCTTTCATCTATTTCACTTGGAATTTCATGCATTTAGATATACAGACGTGGACAAAATTGTTGGTACCCTTTGGTCAATGAAAGAAAAAGTCACAATGGTCACAGAAATAACTTTAATCTGACAAAAGTAATAATAAATTAAAATTCTATAAATGTTAACCAATGAAAGTCAGACATTGTTTTTCAACCATGCTTCAACAGAATTATGTAAAAAAATAAACTCATGAAACAGGCATGGACAAAAATGATGGTACCCCTAACTTAATATTTTGTTGCGCAACCTTTTGAGGCAATCACTGCAATCAAACGCTTCCTGTAACTGTCAATGAGACATCTGCACCTCTCAGCAGGTATTTTGGCCCACTCCTCATGAGCAAACTGCTCCAGTTGTGTCCGGTTTGAAGGGTGCCTTTTCCAGACTGCATGTTTCAGCTCCTTCCAAAGATGCTCAATAGGATTGAGGTCAGGGCTCATAGAAGGCCACTTTAGAATAGTCCAATTTTTTCCTCTTAGCCATTCTTGGGTGTTTTTAGCGGTGTGTTTTGGGTCATTGTCCTGTTGCAAGACCCATGACCTGCGACTGAGACCAAGCTTTCTGACACTGGCTAGTACATTTCTCTCTAGAATTCCTTGATAGTCTTGAGATTTCATTGTACCCTGCACAGATTCAAGACACCCTGTGCCAGACGCAGCAAAGCAGCCCCAGAACATAACAGAGCCTCCTCCATGTTTCACAGTAGGGACAGTGTTCTTTTCTTGATATGCTTCATTTTTTCGTCTGTGAACATACAGCTGATGTGCCTTGGCAAAAACTTCGATTTTTGTCTCATCTGTCCACAGGACATTCTCCCAGAAGCTTTGTGGCTTGTCAACATGTAGTTTGGCATATTCCAGTCTTGCTTTTTTATGATTCGTTTTCAACAATGGTGTCCTCCTTGGTCGTCTCCCATGTAGTCCACTTTGGCTCAAACAACGACGGATGGTGCGATCTGACACTGATGTTCCTTGAGCATGAAGTTCACCTTGAATCTCTTTAGAAGTCTTTCTAGGCTCTTTTGTTACCATTCGGATTATCCGTCTCTTAGATTTGTCATCAATTTTCCTCCTGCGGCCACGTCCAGGGAGGTTGGCTACAGTCCCATGGATCTTAAACTTATGAATAATATGTGCAACTGTACTCACAGGAACATCTAGTTGCTTGGAGATGGTCTTATAGCCTTTACCTTTAACATGCTTGTCTATAATTTTCTTTCTGATCTCTTGAGACAGCTCTTTCCTTTGCTTCCTCTGGTCCATGTCGAGTGTGGTACACACCATATCACCAAACAACACAGTGATTACCTGGAGCCATATATATAGGCCCAATGGCTGATTACAAGGTTGTAGACACCTGTGATGCTAATTAGTGGACACACCTTGAATTAACATGTCCCTTTGGTCACATTATGTTCTGTGTTTTCTAGGGGTACCATCATTTTTGTCCATGCCTGTTTCATGAGTTTATTTTTTTACATAATTCTGTTGAAGCATGGTTGAAAAACAATGTCTGACTTTCATTGGTTAACATTTATAGAATTTTAATTTATTATTACTTTTGTCAGATTAAAGTTATTTCTGTGACCATTGTGACTTTTTCTTTCATTGACCAAAGGGTACCAACAATTTTGTCCACGTCTGTATGTACTGAGCACCACAAACACTGTACATATGACAGGGTACATGGATAGCCATTGCATATGAAGGAGCCATTGAGCGGTGCCACTCTGCTTCATCATTTTTCACTACTGGAATCTTTTTCATTCGGTTTTTAAGGAAAACAAGCCTACCCCAGATGCCACCTGAAAGTTTTTGGTTTTTATGTGGCAAAAAGGTTTTCTTCGTAATTTTGTATTTTTAAAAACTTTATTAAAATGTTTTTGCTTAGTTTCCAGTAGGCGACGACTAATTGCTGGTACAGTGTACTGTTTATGGGGTGGACTCAGCTCCTGGGCACCCCCCATCTACTCCTGCATATATGTACATATACATTAAAATGGGTTGTCTAACTTCAGCAAGTGCCATTTATCATGTAGAGAAAATAAATACAAGGCACTTACTGATGTATTGTGATTCTTCATATTGCCTCCTTTGCTGGCTGGATTTATTTTTACATCACATTATACATGGCTCATTTCCATGGTTACGACTACCCTGCAATCCAGCAGTGGTGGCCGCCCTTGCACACTATAGGAAAAAACGCCAGCCTATAGTGTGCAAGCACGACCACCACTGCCGGACTGCATGGTGGTCAGTAACCATGGAAACGAACAGTGTATAATGTTCGTTTCCATGGACAATCACAATACATTAGTACAGGGCTGGCCAACCTGCGGCTCTCCAGCTGTTGTAAAACTACAATTACCACCATGCCCTGCTGTAGGCTGATAGCTCTAAGCAGTCTAGGCATGCTGGGAGTTGCAGTTTTGCAACAGCTGGAGAGCAGCAGGTTGGCCAGCCTTGCATTAGTAAGTGCCTTGTATTCACTTTCTCTACATGATAAATGCTTATTGCTGTGTGAGACAACCCATTTAATGTACATGTACATATATGCAGGAGTAGATGGGGGGGTGCCCAGGAGCTGAGTCCACCCCATAAACAGTACACTGTACCAGCAATTAGTCGTCGCTTTCTGGAAACTAAGCAAAAACAGTTTAATAAAGTTTTTAAAAATACAAAATTACGAAGAAAACCTTTTTGCCACATAAAAACTGAAAACCAAAAGCTTTCGGGTAGCATCTGGGGTAGGCTTGTTTTCCATAAAAACTTCATGAAAAAAAGTTTGCTCAAGGGATTGTGTCCTTGACAAAATCGGCTACGGTGGTTTTTTATTTTAATTGGTGCGGTCACTCTTTTTGAATGGAGCTACACCACGAGCAGGCTACCTCCTCGACTTTCCGAGGCCTCTGACTGACTTTGGTGATGTCAAACCAGATGTTAACATCGCTGTAGCCTAGCAGTAGAGCCCATCCTGTGGTAGAATGGGGAAAGTGGCAGCGGGGGGACGGAAGCAGGGGGTCGCCAGCGGGGGGTTGGGGTTAGTGGGTTGGCGGAGCCCAAAATTCAATGTATAGGGCATTGGGCATTGACTGGGCATTGACTGGAACTCTCCTCTTGGAATGTGTATCCCTCAAGAGTCCTGTTCTTTTCCTTTATCCCTCGAGAATCTGCATTCGGAGGACTGAAGGCAGTTTGATCTTAACAGCGTACACTAACCCTTAAACAAAGTGGACCTATTGCAATCTATGTGACTGTGCCACCAACCAATAATGCATAAAAAAAGATAACACGGCACCACAATTGTATATTACACAGAAATAATGCGCCTTTACTGATAGGTAACTAAATACACGTAAAAAACGTAGTTAAAAAGTAGATGTCCCTCACTCCCAAAACGGTGAATGCAGTGCAGTCAGGTACATAAACGTAGAGATGCAGGTTACCCCAAATATTAAAGGGTCTACAAGAGTCTGCAGTAAACACTCCCAGGGACCACTCTAGAGTATCAGAATATAAGGATTAGGACCCAGACAACTAATCAAGCATAAAGTGTAAAATAGGCAAGCATGCAACCAGCACAATCGCCACCTCCCAATAAGTATAGACCAGTACAACCGCCACCTCCTCAATGAGTATAGACCAGCACAACCGCCACTTCCCCCATAAGTATCGACCAGCACAACCACCACCTCCCTAATAAGAATCGACCACTACAACTGCCACCTTCCCAATAATAATCGACCAGCACAACCGCCACCTCGCCAATAAGTATTGACGAGCACAACCGCCACTTCCCCAATAAGGATCAACCAGCACAACCGCACACTTCCCCATAAGTATAGACCAGCACAACCACCAGCTCCCCCATAAGTACAGACCAGCACAACTGCCACCTCCCCCATAAGTACAGAACAGCACAACCACCACCTTCCCCATAAGTACAGACCAGCACAACCGCCACCTCCCCCATAACCATAGACAAACACAACCGCCACTTCCCCAATAAGGATCAACCAACACAACCGCACACCTCCCCATAAGTACAGAACAGCACAACCACCACCTTCCCCATAAGTACAGACCAGCACAACCGCCACTTCCCCCATAAGTATCGACCAGCACAACCGCCACCTCCCTAATAAGAATCGACCACCACAACCGCCACCTTCCCAATAATAATCGACCAGCACAACCGCCACCTCGCCAATAAGTATTGACGAGCACAACCGCCACTTCCCCAATAAGGATCAACCAGCACAACCGCACACCTCCCCATAAGTATAGACCAGCACAACCACCAGCTCCCCCATAAGTACAGACCAGCACAACTGCCACCTCCCCCATAAGTACAGAACAACAAAACCACCACCTTCCCCATAAGTACAGACCAGCACAACCGCCACCTCCCCCATAAGCATAGACAAACACAACCGCCACTTCCCCCATAAGTATAGACCAACACAACCACCACCTCACCCATAAGTATAGACCAGCGCAACCGCCACCTCCCCTATAAGTATAGACCAGCACAACCGCCACCTCCCCATAAGTATAGACCAGCACAACCGCCACCTCCCTAATAAGTATCAACCAGCACAACCTCCGCCTCCCTTTTTATGGCCATGCTGGTACTCTCCTTTGGTATTTGCTGAAGTTCCTATATTTGGTGGGAGTACGTAAAATGGACACCCGCTAATAGCACTGACTTACAGGTCATTTTATGATTCTCAACTGAGCATTTAACTAGAAAAGAATATGGTAGACACACTGAAAAGTGAACCTTTGAAGATGCTGGCTTCAACACAAAAGTGGAAAACTATAGCCTAGTGACCTAACATTCTGATCTAATGGTTCTTGCTCTGAGATTAGATTAGATTAGATTAGATGAGGATCTGTATTGCAAACCACTGTTCTAGTCAGTGAAGAATTGTATTTTGCTACATTCCTTGCAATTTATATTTAAATGTTGATTTAGAAATGTTATAACATATTAATATTATTTAAGGTTATATTATTCAAAAATAATACAAATTTATTCTTGGCAGATGACTGCACCAGGAGCTCAGAGGGACATGGGATATCTTCACAACATGCTATGACTCAAGATGCATATAAACAGCAAGTCATTATCCCAGATGTATCCTTAGACTTTCACAGCAAAGATCCATCATCTGATTCTTTTCAAAGGATCCGATCTTCTGATTTATCACAAACTGTTAAGCAAAACAAAGAACACAAAGACAAGAGAAGCAATTTTCATGTTCAGAATGTGAAAAAAGTTTTATCCAGAAATCAGACCTTGTTAAACATCTGAGAAGTCACAAAGAGCAGAAGCCATTCTCATGCTCACACTGTGAGACATGTTATAGCTATAATTCAGATCTTGTTAGACATCAGATAATTCACACAGGGGAGAAGCAATTTTCATGCTCAGAATGTGGGAAATGTTTTAATTATAAGGCAAATCTTTTTATACTTTAGAGAATTCACACAGGGGAGAAACAATTTTTATGTTCAGAATGCAGGAAGTATTTTATCCAGAAGCAAGACCTTGTTATACATCAGAGAACTCACACAGGGGAGAAGCCATTTTCATGCTCAGAATGTGAGAAATGTTTTAATGCTAAATCAGATCTTGTTAGTAATGAAGAACGGCAGGGGGAATACTCGAATTCGCAATATTTTGTGAATATTTTGTAGAATATTCGTCTACAAATGTATTATTCACGTAATGCGTGCAAAATACCATCGTGGGGTAGGCAACTTTTCTATTGGTTGCTAGGGATGTTGCTAAGCTGTGACAAAGCTTTCTCATTTGGCTAGATGAAGGGAGGGATGATCACCTGATGTGTACTGAGTTAAAAAAAAAACATACTAATATTCGTCATTACCAATACATAGCACTATATTCTAAATATTCATGAATTCTCAAAGTGCCGATATTCGCGATAAAAATTGGCTTTTTGAATATTCGCGCTCAACGCTACTTGTTATACATCAGAGAACTCACATAGGGGAGAAGCCATTTTCATGCTCAGAATGCAAGAAATGTTTTAATGCTAAATCAAATCTTGTTAGACATCAGAGAATTCACACAGGGGAGAAGCCATTTTCATGTTCGGAATGTAGGAAATGTTTTCATTGGAAAACAAATCTTGGTTTCCATCAAAAAACTCATACAGGGGAAAAGCCAAAGCTTTCAAGTTACAGTCCAAGCAAGTAAAAATAATTTAAAGCACTAAATGATGATTGACAAATTTATGTAAGTACCAATAAATGTTTTATTTAAAAGCATATAGAAACTTCGTGCTCCGTGATGTCTTTATGCGCCGCGCATGCGTGGTATGCAGGCAGGGACGCTCTGAGAGATGGCTCCGTGGATCATGATGTTCCCGCGCCCGCTCCACTGGATCACAGGTGTTCGCAACCCAGGTAAATTTCTCCCATCTCCACTTAGACTATATATACCCTGTCATTTCGTTACTTAGTACCTCCTGACGAAGCCGCTGAGGAGAAACGCGCGTCGAGGTCTTGCGCTCAGGGCTAGTATCCTCCTGTGTTCACTATGTCTTCAGGTACGTCCTACGTATAGTACTGCTTTACATCTATATATGTTTTTTTTATCACATCCATATTAGGCCCTGGATATATTTTGTTGGGTCATCGCTATACCTAAGGGACTTAGTGACAGGCTTGACTTGAGATTGTTTGTACTACACTTTTCAGTCTTGGTTGCCTATGTTCCCTGGACGTGTGGTGTTATTCATGGACATCCAGCTATTATTTGGTTCTGCCATATAGTATATAGCCCAAATTGGGGGTCACTACTACTATTTGTTATGCAGATTCGGTTGTCCTTGTATTACAGCCACCTTTACCTGTCGGCCATCTATGCTTATTGCTGCGTGGATATATATGTAAACGCAGTAATGTATACTGCCCTTTGCTTCTCTGTACACTGTCTACCATCCTGTCTTTTCCCCATATTTTATATTTGATAATAAATTGATATTTTGGTATATTATCTCCACCTGCTTTTTTGCTAGTAGATTGGATGCCGCACAGGTGGAATGTTTTGCTGTCTAGTCTAGACAGAGGTTTTTGTAGGTTAAACAGTATTCTATATATTCTTAGGTAATACCTCATATATGGATTTTAGATCACGTGACAAAGATTGAGTGTAACAACTGGGAACAGTTTTTGGTGAAAATACGGCACAGGATACAGAGAAATGTGATAGTAAGGAGTTAAAACAATAAGATCAGAGAGGCTTTGAGAAAACATACGAAGTTGTGGTGAAACAAGGCTGCATTAGAAAATTATCTTAATAGGAATATTGTGCCATGGGGACTCCGAGTCCAGATATTTCCAACTTTGGAAGGGGATGACCCTACGTTTATGAGTAAATGGGAGGAGACCCTGACAAAGTGCTCACAGAGCCTAATTGAATTGTTGATTGGAGCAGACCGCAGATCATTGGAGACCGTGGAGAAGGACATTGACAGCCACAAGGAGAGTATCTAGCAACTCCTTACTAAGGAGGAACTGGAAAGCTTTGATAAAAGTCTGGAAGAAGACTTAGCCAAGTTGGAGAGAGAAATACAGTCTATAAAAACTAAGCAATTTCTGAGGGATTTGGGTGATTACCAGCAAAATAAAGTCTTTAGGTGCAGAGAACCAACATCAGGTCTGAACCACGCTCACGATCTCAATCATTAGCATCCTCCATAACTGAAGAGGAATGTGGTGCGTCGTCATTTTTAAATCGGCGCTCGGCCACTGGACGTGGTCCAGACCCCGAAAGGACAGGCTACAACGTGCGTACCCCAGCACAAAAGCGAGAGTACTGGAACGGGAACAGCTGAGGGAAGAAAGTAAAGAATTAAAGGTAATCAATCTCTCTGGTATTCAGTTGACTCCATCACAGCAGCAAGTTCTGCAGAGGGGTCTATCTTTCTCCCCGGTCAGTAAATTTGACTACTTTGAAGTAGTCAAAGACCTCAAATTATTTGCGAAGCTGCCTTAAAAAAATACTTTAGTCGAGGTCATGAGACGACAGCACTCATGTCACCTGCTGAGAGGCAAGCGGTTAGGGACTTGGAATCCCTGTTAGAGGACCAGGTTGAGGCTAGGACTAGCAAAATTCCCATACATCTGTACCGGAGTTCGTGTACGTTCCCCCCTAAAACCTTGTGCCCTGCGGTGGATGTCTTTGTCAAGCTGGTCAAACGTGATTTAAATGCTGGATACCCATATATAAGGGGAAACAATCTGACCAGATTGCAGAGAAAGGCACTGCGTGAATTACAGGAACTCAAGGATATAGTGATTAAACCTGCCGACACATGCCGTGATATGGACGGTACAGATGTATGAGAAGGAAGCCTTTCGGCAGCTTAATAATAAACAATGCTACAGGAGAATTGACAGAGACCCCACTGCCCTCTACAAAAGAGAGTTGGATGATATCTTGATGGATGCCTGCGACCAGGGTATCATCAGTCTAAAAATGATGGAGGGTTTACGAGTTGATTTTCCCATCAAACCAACTCTTTATCTGCTCCCAAAGGTCCACAAAAGTCAAACCCATCCCCCCGGACGTCCCATAGTGTCGGGGATTGGGGGTTTGTGCACCAATGTGGGCAGATTCATTGACTTCTTTCTCCAAAAAAGTGTGGAGATTCTCCCCTCCTTCGTGAAAAACACCACTGACATGCTGAGTCTTTATATACGTCTATATACCATGACCAGGGAGTGCAGGCATCTAGATCCTTTTTATCCATGACAGACTATGACAACAATATGGTCGAATTTATTTTGGCGTTATTAGAATTCATGCTCACGCATAATTATTTTCTTTTTAAAGACCGCCTCTTCCTACAGCTCTAGGGGACAGCAATGGGGGCGTCATGTAACATAGTACATAAGGACGAAAAAAGACATTTGTCCATCCAGTTCGGCCTGTCATCCTGCAAGTTGATCCAGAGGAAGGCAAAAAAAACCTGTGAGGTAGAAGCCAATTTTCCTCACATTAGGGGTATAAAAATTCCTTCCCGTCTCCAATCAGGCAATCAGAATAACTCCCTGGATCAACGATCTCTCTCTAGTAGCTATAGCCTGTAATATTATTACGCTCCAGAAATACATCCAGGCCCCTCTTGAATTCCTTTATTGTAGTCACCATCACCACCTCCTCAGGCAGAGAGTTCCATAGTCTCACTGCTCTTACCGTAAAGAATCCTCTTCTATGTTTGTGTACAAACCTTCTTTCCTCCAGACGCAGAGGATGTCCCCTCGTCACAGTCACCGTCCTGGGAATGAATAGATGATGGGATAGATCTCTGTACTGACCCCTGATATATTTATACATATTAATTAGATCTCCTCTCAGTCGTCTTTTTTCTAAAGTGAATAACCCTAATTTTGATAATCTTTCAGGGTACTCATATGCTAATTACGCGATGAGAGATGGCTCCGTGGATCATGATGTTCCCGCGCCCGCTCCACTGGATCACAGGTGTTCGCAACCCAGGAAAATTTCTCCCATCTCCACTTAGAATATATTTACCCTGTCAATCCGTTACTTAGTACCTCCTGACGAAGCCGCTGAGGTGAAACGCGCGTCGAGGTCTTGCGCTCAGGGCTAGTATCGTCCTGTGTTTACTATGTCTTCAGGTACGTCCTACGTATAGTACTGCTTTACATCTATATGTGTTTTTTTATCACATCCATATTAGACCCTGGATATATTTTGTTGGGTCATCGCTATACCTCGGTACTTAGTGACAGACTTGACTTGAGATATTTTGTACTACACTTTTCAGTCTTGGTTGCCTATGTTCCCTGGACGTGTGGTGTTATTCATGGACATCCAGCTATTATTTGGTTCTGCCATATAGTATATAGCCCAAATTGGGGGTCACTACTACTATTTGTTATGCAGATTCGGTTGTCCTTGTATTACAGCCACCTTTACCTGTCGGCCATCTATGCTTATTGCTGCGTGGATATATATGTAAACGCAGTAATGTATACTGCCCTTTGTTTCTCTGTACACTGTCTACCATCCTGTCTTTTCCCCATATTTTATATTTGATAATAAATTGATATTTTGGTATATTATCTCCACTTGCTTTTTTGCTAGTAGATTCGATGCCGCACAGGTGGAATGTTTTGCTGTCTAGTCTAGACAGAGAGGTTTTTGCCTCTTTCATCCTTTCACTATCTTAGGGCTATTAGAGTATCTTCAGCCCAGGCACGAGGACACGTTCATTCCCATCTTCAGGGTCTGAACGTGGGCATAGAAGTCTAGGGAGAGCTGCTAGGGATCTGTCAGGAGGTGACCTTTATCCCCAGCTTCTTGCCTAGACACTGGTTTGGTTGTTTTCTGTGTATCTTGTATCCTGTCCAGCGTGACAGCTTGTTCAAGTTGGCTATGGACAGACGGCTGCGTGCTAAACGCATGTTTGGACAATACACTGGCCGCAGGGCAGGCCAGCACCTCCAAGGCATAAGGGGTAGGGATGAGCGAACCCGAACTGTATAGTTCGTACCGAATTTTGGGGTGCCCGTGACACAGACCCGCACCCGAACATTTTAGTAAAAGTCCGGGTTCGGGTTCGGTGTTCGTAGTTTTCTTGGCGCTTTTTGAAAGGCTGCAAAGCAGCCAATCAACAAGCGTCATATTACTTGCCCCAAGAGACCGTCACAGCCATGCCTACTATTGGCATGGCTGTGATTGGCCAGTGCAGCATGTGACCCAGCCTCTATTTAAGCTGGAGTCACGTAGCGCCGCACGTCACTCTGCTCTGATCAGTGTAGGGAGAGGTTTCAGCTGCGACTGTTAGGGCGAGATTAGGCAGTGATTAACTCCTCCAAAACACTTAAGTCAGTGATCGATCTACAGCTGTGGATCATTGAACTGCTGCTATTCAATTGCTCACTGTTTTTAGGCTGCCCAGAGCGTTTTTCAGTCACTTTTTTCTGGGGTGATCGGCGGCCATTTTGTGTCTTGTGGTGCGCCAGCACAAGCTGCCACCAAGTCCATTTAACCATCAATAGTGTGGTTATTTTTTTGCTATATCCTACATCAGGGGCAAGCTGTCACCCAGTCCATTTAACCATCAATAGTGTGGTTTTTTTTTGGGCTATATCCTACATCAGGGGCAAGCTGCCACCAAGTCCATTTAACCATCAATAGTGTGGTTATTTTTTTGCTATATCCTACATCAGGGGCTTGGCTGTGCTTGCTATTTTATTGAGGGGTGAAATACAATTGCCAAAATAGCAGTACCCTAAATCTGGTGTTTCAGCTGTGGCCAGCCAATTGTAATACTGTCTGCTGTCTGGCAAAGGATATATTTTTGTTCTGGGTTGAAATACAATTCCCAACTTAGCAATTTCCTACATTAGTGGTTTCTGCTGTATCAGGCCTACTTTAAATCTATCCATAAAAGGGTATATTAGATTCAAGGTGCTGATAGGGTCATTCTCAATAACTTCACACACATGCTACTGTGCATATCCAAGTCTAATTCTGTCCGTAAACGTATATCTGTTACCCAGCGCCTAAATAAAAGGCCTCAAATTTATATTCAGCTAAATCTGTGGTTATTGCTGTAGCTGGTCAAGTTATTTTGTGTCCGTCAAAGCACAGATTTTGTTCTGGGTTGAAATACAATTCCCAACTTAGCAATTTCCTAAATTAGTGGTTTCTGCTGTATCAGGCCTACTTTAAATCAATCCCTAAAAGAGTATATTAGATTCAAGGTGCTGATAGGGTTATTCTCAATAACTTCACACACATGCTACTGTGCATTTCCAAGTCTAATTCTGTCAGTAAACCTATACCTGTCACCCAGCGCCTAAATACTAGGCCTCAAATTTATATTCAGCTAAATCTGTGGTTACTGCTGTGCTTGTATTAGTGTAATACGGTACCTAAATAGATAGCCAGATAGTGTTAGGTGTCTGTAAAAAAAAGGCCTGAATTTGAATTCAATACATTGGGCCAAATAATAATTTTGTTATTGTGGTGAACGGTAACAATGAGGAAAACATCTAGTAAGGGACGCGGACATGGTCGTGGTGGTGTTAGTGAACCCTCTGGTGCTGGGAGAGGACGTGGCCGTTCTGCCACAGCCACACGTCCTAGTGTACCAACTACCTCAGGTCCCAGTAGCCGCCAGAATTTACAGCAATATTTTGTGGGGCCCAATGCCGTTCTAAGGATGGTAAGGCCTGAGCAGGTACAGGCATTAGTCAATTGGGTGGCCGACAGTGGATCCAGCACATTCACATTATCTCCCACCCAGTCTTCTGCAGAAAGCGCACAGATGGCGCCTGAAAACCAAGCCCATCAGTCTGTCACATCACCCCCATGCATACCAGGGAAACTGTCTGAGCCTCAAGTTATGCAGCAGTCTCTTATGCTGTTTGAAGACTCTGCTGGCAGGGTTTCCCAAGGGCATCCACCTAGCCCTTCCCCAGTGGTGGAAGACATAGAATGCACTGACGCACAACCACTTATGTTTCCTGATGATGAGGACATGGGAATACCACCTCAGCACGTCTCTGATAATGACGAAACACAGGTGCCAACTGCTGCGTCTTTCTGCAGTGTGCAGACTGAACAGGAGGTCAGGGATCAAGACTGGGTGGAAGACGATGCAGGGAACGATGAGGTCCTAGACCCCACATGGAATGAAGGTCGTGCCACTGACTTTCACAGTTCGGAGGAAGAGGCAGTGGTGAGACCGAGCCAACAGCGTAGCAAAAGAGGGAGCAGTGGGCAAAAGCAGAACACCCGCCGCCAAGAGACTCCGCCTGCTACTGACCGCCGCCATCTGGGACCGAGCACCCCAAAGGCAGCTTCAAGGAGTTCCCTGGCATGGCACTTCTTCAAACAATGTGCTGACGACAAGACCCGAGTGGTTTGCACGCTGTGCCATCAGAGCCTGAAGCGATTAACGTTCTGAACCTTACCACAACCTGCATGACCAGGCACCTGCATGCAAAGCATGAACTGAAGTGGAGTAAACACCTTAAAAACAAGGAAGTCACTCAGGCTCCCCCTGCTACCACTTCTGCTGCTGCCGCCTCGGCCTCTTCTGCTGCAGCCGCCTCGGCTTCTTCCTCCGCCTCTGGAGGAACGTTGGCACCTGCCGCCCAGCAAACAGGGGATGTACCACCAACACCACCACCTCCGTCACCAAGCATCTCAACCATGTCACACGGCAGCGTTCAGCTCTCCATCTCACAAACATTTGAGAGAAAGCGTAAATTCCCACCTAGCCACCCTCAATCCCTGGCCCTGAATGCCAGCATTTCTAAACTACTGGCCTATGAAATGCTGTCATTTAGGCTGGTGGACACAGACAGCTTCAAACAGCTCATGTCTCTTGCTGTCCCACAGTATGTTGTTCCCAGCCGCCACTACTTCTCCAAGAGAGCCGTGCCTTCCCTGCACAACCAAGTATCCGATAAAATCAAGTGTGCACTGCGCAACGCCATCTGTGGCAAGGTCCACCTAACCACAGATACGTGGACCAGTAAGCACGGCCAGGGACGCTATATCTCCCTAACTGCACACTGGGTAAATGTAGTGGTGGCTGGGCCCCAGGCGGAGAGCTGTTTGGCGCACGTCCTTCCGCCGCCAAGGATCGCAGGGCAACATTCTTTGCCTTCTGTTGCTTCCTCCTCCTACTCGGCTTCCTCCTCCTCTTCTTCCACCTGCTCATCCAGTCAGCCACACACCTTCACCACCAACTTCAGCACAGCCCGGGGTAAACGTCAGCAGGCCATTCTGAAACTCATATGTTTGGGGGACAGGCCCCACACCGCACAGGAGTTGTGGCGGGGTATAGAACAACAGACCGACGAGTGGTTGCTGCCGGTGAGCCTCAAGCCCGGCCAGGTGGTGTGCGATAATGGGCGAAATCTCGTTGCAGCTCTGGGACTAGCCGGTTTGACGCACATCCCTTGCCTGGCGCATGTGCTGAATTTGGTGGTGCAGAAGTTCATTCACAACTACCCCGACATGTCAGAGCTGCTGCATAAAGTGCGGGCCGTCTGTTCGCGCTTCCGGGGTTCACATCCTGCCGCTGCTCACCTGTCTGCGCTACAGTGTAACTTCGGCCTTCCCGCTTACCGCCTCATATGCGACGTGCCCACCAGGTGGAACTCCACCTTGCACATGCTGGACAGACTGTGCTTGCAGCAGCAGGCCATAGTGGAGTTTCAGCTGCAGCACGCACGGGTCAGTCGCACTGCGGAACAGCACCACTTCACCACCAATGACTGGGCCTCCATGCGAGACCTGTGTGCCCTGTTGCGCTGTTTTGAGTACTCCACCAACATAGCCAGTGGCGAAGACGCCGTTATCAGCATTACAATACCACTTCTATGTCTCCTTGAGAAAACACTTAGGGCGATGATGGAAGAGGAGGTGGCCCAGGAGGAGGAGGAGGAGGAAGAGGGATCATTTTTAGCACTTTCAGGCCAGTCTCTTCGAAGTGACAAAGAGGGAAGTTTTTTGCAACAGCAGAGGCCAGGAACAAATGTGGCCAGCCAGGGACCACTACTGGAGGACGAGGAGGTGGAGGAGGATGAGGATGAAGCATGGTCACAGCGGGGTGGCACCCAACGCAGCTCGGGCCCATCACTGGTGCGTGGCTGGGGGGAAACGCAGGACGATGACGATACGCTTCCCACAGAGAACAGCTTGTCCTTACCTCTGGGCAGCCTGGCACACATGAGCGACTACATGCTGCAGTGCCTGCGCAACGACAGCAGAGTTGCCCACATTTTAACGTGTGCGGACTACTGGGTTGCCACCCTGCTGGATCCACGGTACAAAGACAATGTGCCCACCTTACTTCCTGCACTGGAGCGTGATAGGAAGATGCGCGAGTACAAGCGCACGTTGGTAGACGCGCTACTGAGAGCATTCCCAAATGTCACAGGGGAACAAGTGGAAGCCCAAGGCCAAGGCAGAGGAGGAGCAAGAGGTCGCCAAGGCAGCTGTGTCACGGCCAGCTCCTCTGAGGGCAGTGTTAGCATGGCAGAGATGTGGAAAAGTTTTGTCAACACGCCACAGCTAACTGCACCACCACCTGATACGCAACGTGTTAGCAGGAGGCAACATTTCACTAACATGGTGGAACAGTACGTGTGCACACCCCTCCACGTACTGACTGATGGTTCGGCCCCATTCAACTTCTGGGTCTCTAAATTGTCCACGTGGCCAGAGCTAGTCTTTTATGCCTTGGAGGTGCTGGCCTGCCCAGCGGCCAGCGTTTTGTCTGAACGTGTATTCAGCACGGCAGGGGGCGTCATTACAGACAAACGCAGCCGCCTGTCTACAGCCAATGTGGACAAGCTGACGTTCATAAAAATGAACCAGGCATGGATCCCACAGGACCTGTCCATCCCTTGTGCAGATTAGACATTAACTACCTCCCCTTAACCATATATTATTGTACTCCAGGGCACTTCCTCATTCAATCCTATTTTTATTTTCATTTTACCATTATATTGCGGGGCAACCCAAAGTTGAATGAACCTCTCCTCTGCCTGGGTGCCGGGGCCTAACTATATGACAATGAACTGTTCCAGTGTTGGGTGACGTGAAGCATGATTCTCTGCTATGACATGAAGACTGATTCTCTGCTGACATGAAGCCTGAATCTCTGTTATGGGACCTCTCTCCTCTGTCTGGGTGCCGGGGCCTAAATATATGACAATGGACTGTTCCAGTGGTGGGTGATGTGAAGCCTGATTCTCTGCTATGACATGAAGACTGATTCTCTGCTGACATGAAGCCTGAATCTCTGTTATGGGACCTCTCTCCTCTGCCTGGGTGCCGGGGCCTAAATATATGACAATGGACTGTTCCAGTGTTGGGTGACGTGAAGCATGATTCTCTGCTATGACATGAAGACTGATTCTCTGCTGACATGAAGCCTGAATCTCTGTTATGGGACCTCTCTCCTCTGCCTGGGTGCCGGGGCCTAAATATCTGACAATGGACTGTTCCAGTGTTGGGTGACGTGAAGCATGATTCTCTGCTATGACATGAAGACTGATTCTCTGCTGAGTCGCTGACATGAAGCCTGAATCTCTGTTATGGGACCTCTCTCCTCTGTCTTGGTGCCGGGGCCTAAATTATATGACAATGGACTGTTCCAATGTTGGGTGACGTGAAGCATGATTCTCTGCTATGACATGAAGACTGATTCTCTGCTGACATGAAGCCTGAATCTCTGTTATGGGACCTCTCTCTCCTGCCTGGGTGCCGGGGCCTAAATATATGACAATGGACTGTTCCAGTGTTGGGTGACGTGAAGCCTGATTCTCTGCTATGACATGAAGACTGATTCTCTGCTGACATGAAGCCTGAATCTCTGTTATGGGACCTCTCTCCTCTGTCTGGGTGCCAGGGCCTAAATATATGACAATGGACTGTTCCAGTAGTGGGTGACGTGAAGCATGATTCTCTGCTATGACATGAAGACTGATTCTCTGCTGACATGAAGCCTGAATCTCTGTTATGGGACCTCTCTCCTCTGCCTGGGTGCTGGGGCCTAAATATATGACAATGGACTGTTCCAGTGGTGGGTGAAGTGAAGCCTGATTCTCTGCTATGACATGAAGACTGATTCTCTGCTGACATGAAGCCTGAATCTCTGTTATGGGACCTCTCTCCTCTGCCTGGGTGCCGGGGCCTAAATATATGATAATGGACTGTTCCCGTGTTGGGTGACGTGAAGCATGATTCTCTGCTATGACATGAAGACTGATTTTATGCTGAGTCACTAACATAAAGCCTGAATCTCTGTTATGGGACCTCTCTCCTCTGTCTGGGTGCCGGGGCCTAAATTATATGACAATGGACTGTTCCAATGTTGGGTGACCTGAAGCATGATTCTCTGCTATGACATGAAGCCAGATTCTCTGCTGACATGAAGCCAGATTCTCTGCTATGGGACCTTTCTCCAACTGATATTGGTTAATTTTTATTTATTTTATATTTAATTTTATTCATTTCCCTATCCACATTTGTTTGCAGGGGATTTAACTACATGTTGCTGCCTTTTGCAGCCCTCTAGCCCTTTCCTGGGCTGTTTTACAGCCTTTTTAGTGCCGAAAAGTTTGGGTCCCCATTGATTTCAATGGGGTTTGGGTTCGGGACGAAGTTCGGGTCGGGTTCGGATCCCGAACCCGAACATTTCCGGGAAGTTCGGCCGAACTTCTCGAACCCGAACATCCAGGTGTTCGTTCAACTCTAGTAAGGGGAAATCTCAGGCCATGTGTCCAATTTGGAGACCCAGAAGTTGAATAGGGCAGACCCATCAGTCAGTACGTGTAGGTGTGTGCACACGTACTGTTCCACCATGTTGCTGAAATGCTGCCTCCTGCTAAGACGTTCCGTATCAGCTGGTGGTGCTGGTTGTTGTGGAGTGCTGACAAAGCTTTTCCACATTTCGGCCATGCTAATCCTCCCCTCTGAGGTGCTGGCGGTGCCCCAGCTGCGTTGGCGACTTCTTCCTCCTCCTTCTCTGCCTTCGTTGTGTGCTTCCACTGAGCCCCCACTGTCAGATGGGAATTACATCACTGTCAGATGGGAATGCCATCAGCAGCGCGTCTACCAGCGTGCACTTGTACTCGTGCATCTTCCAATCACGCTACCGTGACGGAATTAAGGACAGCACGTTGTCCTTGTAGCGGGGATCCAGTAGGATGGCCACCCAGTAATCAGCACTGGTTAGAATGTGGGCAACTTGGCAGTCATTGCGCAGGCACTGCAGCATGTAGTAGCTCATGTGTTCCAGGCTGCCCAAAGGCAATGACAAGCTGTCCTTTGTGGGAGGTGTATCATCTATGTTCTCTGTATCCCCCCAGCCACGCTCCAGTGATGCCCATGAGCTGCTTTGGGTGCCATCCTGCTGTGAACACTGTTCCTCCTACTCATCATCCTCCTCATCCTCCAGAACTGTGTCCTGGCTGGACAGTTGTATAACTGGCCTCTGTTGGTGTGCAAGAACCCACCCTCCGAACCACTTATAATTGACTGGCCTGATAACCGTGGAAATGGCCCCTTTTCTTCCTCCTCTTCCTCCTCCTCTTCCTCCTGTGCCACATCCTCTTCCATCATCGCCCAAAGCATTTTTCCAAGGAGACATAGAAGTGGGATAGTAACGCTGAGGATGGCGTCATCGGCACTGGCCATGTTGGTGGAGTACTCGAAACAGCGCAACACGGCACAAACGTCCCACATGGAGGCCCACTCGTTGGTGGTAAAGTTCCACAGAGCGACTCACCCGTGCGTGCTGCAGCTGAAACTCCACTATCGCCTGCTGCTGCTCGCACAGTCTGGCCAGCATGTGCAAGGTGGAGTTCCACCTTGTAGGTATGTCGCATATGAGGCAGTGAGCAGGAAGGCCGAAGTTACGCTGCAGGGCTGACCGGCGAGCAGCAGCAGGGTGAGAACGCCTAAAGCGCGCAGAGATGGCCTGCACTTTCTGCAGCAGCTCTGACATATCGGGGTAATTTTTCAGGAACCTCTGCACCACCAAATTCAGCACATGTGCCAGGCAAGGGATGTGCGTCAAACCAGCTAGGCCCAGAGCTGCCAAGAGACTCTCGTTGTCGCACACCACCAGGCCGGGCTGTTGTTCCATGTCCATCCACAGCTCCTGCGCGGTGTGTGGTTTTTACCCCAAACAGATGAGTTTCAAAACAGCATGCTGTCGTTTTTCCCCTGGCTGTGCTGAAGGTGGTGGTGCAGGTGTTATGCTGACCGGATGAGGAAGCGGTAGAGGATAAAGCGGAGTAGGAGGCAACCATACAAAATGACAGAATTTCAGGCCAGGAATTTTGAAATGCTGGCATTCAGAGCCAGGAATCGCTGGTGGGTAGGGGGGTACTTTCTCTTTCTCTCCAGTGTTTGAGGGATGGACAGCTGAACACTTCCATGGGACAGTGGGGAGATAGTGGTGTTACTGCCACATCCTCTGTATGCAGGGTCACTCCAGAGGGAGAGGAAGAGGCCGAGAGTGCAGCAGAAAAGGGAGCAGGAGGATTCTGAGATCTTTTGTGTTTTTTTTGGGGAGTGTACTCCACTGCAGCTTGTGCTTTGCATTTAGATGCCTGGTCATGCAGTTGGTGCTCAGGTTTAGAATATTTATGCCTCGGTTCAGGATCCGATTGCACAGCGTGCAAACCACTCGCGTCTTGTCGTCAGCACATTGTCTGAAGAACTGCCATGCCAGGGAACTCCTTGGAGCTGGCTTTGGTGTGCTCAGTCCCTGGGTGCGGTGGGCCGTAGCAGCTGTACTAGCTAGGGGATGGCCACTCTGCTTTTTTACCCTGCTCTGTCTTTTGGTGTGTGGCTGGCACTGTGACCACCACCTCTTCCTCTGAACTGCCCACATCACTCACAGGACCTTGATTCCATGTGAGGTCTAGGACTTCATCATCCTCCACATTCTCTTCACCCCTTCCCTCCTTGCCGTTCTGCATACTGCAGAAATCTGCAGCAGTTGGCACCTATGTTTCGTCATCATCAGAGACGTGCAGCGGTGGTACTCCCATGTCCACATCTTGAAACATAATTGGTTGGGGTTGATTTCACTCAATCTCTTCCACTTCTGGGGAAAGGGTAGGTGGATGGGCCATGGAAAGCCTGCCAGCAGAGTCATAAAAAAGCATAAGAGACTGCTACATGACTTAGGGCTCACAAAATAGTGGATGAACAGCACTCCTATAGTGTGGCAGAGTTGGGTGCACATCTTACTGGGGATTGGTAAGTTCCCCTGAATAGTATGACAATCAAAGCAAAGAAAATAAAAAAAAATGGAGACAGCATGTCCAAGGTGAAGGTTTACTCCCGATGCAAAGTTTCGGCCAGTGAAGCCTTTGTCAAGCATGCTTGACAAAGGGTTCACTGGCCGAAACGTTGCATCTGGATGAAACCTTTACCTTGGACGTGTGGTCTCCATGTTTTTATTTTCTTTGCTTTGATTGACTTGGGGCTCAGACTGCTTGCCTAATTTGCAAGGGGGTGAGGTGAAAGACAGATGCCCATGGGCTGCAGGGGCCAACTCTGCGCTTTCAGCAGGGAACCGGGTGAGAGACAATGTAAAGGAACTAGAGGCACTATCAGCCACCCAATCTACTACTGCCTCTATTTGTTCTTGCCTCACCATTCGTACACCGGTATTCGGGCCTACAAAATAACGCTGAATGTTCTGTCGCCTACGTGCACCTGAAGAAGGTGTTTCATTTGTGCGTGTAGCTGGCACAGATCGACCACATCCTCTCCCTGCAACAGGAGCTCCACTAACACCAGCAGCACCACGACTGGGGCCACGTCCTTTATTTGATGCACTCCTCATTCTTTGAGTCACCCACAAAACTAACAGACGGATTAATTTTATTAATTTCCCATCATGTATGCAGTGCAAGTTTACCTCACAGAAACAATTGGTATATGTCACCAGGGCCAGCTTTAGCACTGGCAAACCTGAGCAAATGCCGGGGCCCACTGCTCCTGAGGTTTCCCACTGAGCTGCTATGAGCACTTCCATTAATACAGATGGAAGTACTCATTGCTGTCTTTCACTTATGCAGTACCCCTCTGGTGGGCCCTCTGAGTCACATGAGGCCGGCTGCTGCAGAGCTTCAGACACGCCCCCTCTACCCTCCGTTCAGCAGAGCAGCAGGTTACCTTACCAACTTCAGACACGCAGAGTTTGTCAGTGAGTCTGCACTGTGACTGTCTCTTCTCTGTGAGACGGGGTGGAACTGCTGCTGGATGCTGCTTCATGCTATTTAGTTGTTTTACTGCCTTATTAAAAAGTTTGCCACCATGACACCTGCCCCCCCTTCATATCCTGTCTTATCTCATCCTCATGGATCCCCTTCTGTCTCCGCTCCTCCCTCATGTATCTAGAGCTCCTGCCCCACCCTCCTATCTCCTATTGCTGCCCTGCACAGACCTCCTGCCACTACTTCTTGTATGAATCCCCCTCAGAGCCCTTCCTACTTTCTGTGTTCACCCCTCCTGTCCATCCAGGGCCCCGGGCCCCTATCTCACTCCTCTGCCTCTCATCATGGTGGCGTCTGAACCACATTCACCATAAGAACCTTCTAATGTCACAGGGTTATGTGACTGTTGCCCCCACCCCGTACTGTGCCCCCTTATACCCTGCATTGTGCCCTCTTACCACACCCTGTGAAGTGCCCCTAGTCATTCCCTGTACTGTACCTTCTTATATCCTTTTATCCGGTCACGGTATGGCGGTGTTATCCGGTCACTGTACAGAGGTGTTATCCGGTCAATGTATGGTGGTGGTATCCAATAACTGGATGGCTAAAACTGTATCCCTTTCCCTGCCCACACCACCGTTTTTAGACCTGGCGTGAGCGGGAAAAAGATGCAGATTGTGGTGCTAAGGACCTTTGCGCCACAATCTGTGTCAGAAATACACCTAACAAAGACATATTTCTATATAATAAATAATCACCTAATTGTATTATCATTCGGGGGGTAGGGAAAATATCTTTATATTATATAGATTCTAGTGTATTATACTGTGCCCGGTATTTCCCAGTAGATAAATGATACTTGAGAAACACAGTACTCATCCCTGACCACCAGGACCGGTTAGGACTCTCTCCCCTCTCCGCCATGCTGCTCCACTGTGTACTGGTACTTATTCTGACACTAAGGCTGGGTTCACATCCCATTTTTGCAATCCATTTAATGCATACCAAAAATGTCTGTGTTAAAAGATGCCTCCGACTGAGGCCGTACAGTGGCATCCGTCCACCATACAGTTTCATGGTAAAAAAAAATATTACGTTAACGTATGCATTTTTTTTAACCTGACTCCAAAAATGTGGAGTGCTACACATTTGTATACATCAAACCGATAGGAAAAACACAATGTGAACCCACTGGGGGACGGGGGCGTACTAAAATTTTCTGTGGGGCCCAGTCAGTTCTAGCTACATCGCTGCACAGCTCCTTCTCTCCTCCAGGCCCGGCCCAGCAGTGACGTTGTGACGTGTGTCTCACTGCTGCAGCGGCCCTGAGGAGAGAAGGAGTGCAGGGAGATAAGTTGCAGTTAGTGAATGACGGGACCACCAACTCCCCTGCACTCCAGCAATGATAGGTATGTGAGGGGGCCACTGGGGAGTCAATGCACTGTGAGGGCCCATTACACAGAATAATGACCCCCAGTGCCTCCAATTTAGTATAATGATCCCCAATGACCATCCATTCAGTATGATGACCACCGGAGACCACATTCAATATAATGACCACCAGTGAAAACCATATAGTATAATGACACCCAGTGGCCCCTCCATACAGTATAATCCCCAGTATGAGGGCAGGTGGAGGTCATTATATTGAATGGGGGGCGACTGGGGGTTATTATACTGAATAGAGGGCGACTGTGGGGTCATTGTACTGTGTGTGGGGACACTAGAGGTCATTATACTGTGTTTGAGGGCTTTGGGGGTCATTATACTGTGTGAAGGAACACTAGTGGTCATTATAGTGTATTGGGGCCACTGGTGACCATTATACCAAGTGGGAGCCACAGACGGACATGTAAATGTACAAAAATGCCTCAAGGGGGCCTACTGGGAATTATCGGCCCAGGGCCCAAAAGAACCGGGAGCCGGCCCTGTATGTCACCCACAGATGTAACAGACGGATTAACTTTATTCATTTTCCTGTCACATATGCAGTGCAGGTGTACCTCACACAAACAATTGGTATATGCCACCCACTGGTGTAACTTTGGGAATAACTATATTACTTTCCCTGTCACGTATGCAGTCCAGGTGTACCTCACACAAAAAAATGGGTATATGTCACCCACTGATGTGACAGACAGATTAACTTTATTAATTTCCCTGTCACGTATGCAGTGCAGGTGTAGCTAAAAATAAAATGGGTATATGTCACCCACCGTACTAACAAACAGAATAACTATATTACTTTCCCTGTCCCGTATGCAGTAAAGGTGTACCTCACACAAAAAAGGGTAAATGTCATCCAGCAAATTCACAGACGGAATAAATATATTACTTTCCCTGTCCCGTATGCAGTGAAGGTGTACCTCACACCAAAAATTGGTATATGTCACCCACCGTACTAACAGACGGATTAACTATATTACTTTCCCTGTCACGTATGCAGTGCAGGTGTTCCTCACACAAAAAATGGGTACATGTCACCCACCGAACTAACAGACGGATTACCTATGTTAATTTCCCAGTCACGTATGCAGTGCAGGTGTACCTAAAAAAAAATGATGGGTATATGTCACCCACCGAACTAACAGACGGAATAACAATATTACTTTCCCAGTCACGTATACAGTGCAGGTGTACCTCATACAAAAAATGGGTATATGTCACCCACCAAACTAACAGACGGATTAACTATATTACTTTCCCTGTCACGTTTGCACTGCAGGTGTACCTCACACAAAAAAATAGGTATATGTCACCTACTGAACTAACAGACGGATTAACTATATTAATTTCTTAGTTACGTTTGCACAGCAGGTGTACCTGAAAAAATAATAGGTATATGTCACCCGCCAAACTCACAGATGGATTAACTTTATTACTTTCCCTGTCACGTATGCAGTGCAGGTGTACCTAAAAAAATAAAAGGTTTATATGTCACCCATCGATGTAACAGACAGATTCACTTTATTAATTTCCCTGTCACGTATGCAGTGCAGGTGTACAAAAAAAAAAATATATGGGTATATTTCACCCAGCAAATTCACAGATGGAATAACTATATTACTTTCCCTGTCTCGTATGCAGTGCAGGTGTAACTCACACAAAAAATAGGTATATGTCACCCACCGAACTAACAGACGGATTAACTATATTAATTTGCCTGTCACGTATGTAGTGCAGGTGTACCTTAAAAAAAAAAAGGGTATATGTCACCCACCAATGTAACAGACAGATTAACTGTATTATTTTTCCTGTCACGTATGCAGTGCAGGTGTACCTCACAAAAAACAATTGGTATATGTCACCCACCAATGTAACAGACTGATTAACTATAATAATTTTCCAGTCATATATGAAGTGCAGGTGTATCTCATACAAACAATTGGTATATGTCACCCACCGATGTAACAAACGGATTAACTTTATAAATTTCCCTGTCACGTATGCAATGCAGGTGTACCTAAAAAAAAAGAAATCAGTATATGTCACCCAGCAAATTCACAGACGGAATAAATATATTACTTTCCCTGTCACGTATGCAGTGCAGGTGTACCTCATACAAAAAATGGGTATATGTCACCCACCGAACTAACAGACGGATTAAATGTATTATTTTTCCTGTCACGTATGCAGTGCAGGTGTACTTCACAAAAAACAATTGGTATATGTCACTTACCGATGTAACAGACGGATTAACTGTATTATTTTCCCAGTCACGTATGCAGTGCAGGTGTACCTCATACAAACAATTGGTATATGTCACCCACTGATGTAACAGACGGATTAACTTTATTAATTTCCTTGTCATGTATGCAGTGCAGGTGTACCTAAAAAAAAATGGTATATGTCACCCAGCAAACTCACAGACGGAATAACTATATTACTTTCCCTGTCATGTTTGCAGTGCAAGTGTACCTAAAAAAAAAAAATAGATTTAAGTCACCCAGCAAACTCACAGACGGAATAACTATTTTACTTTCCATGTCACGTATACAGTGCAGGTGTACCTCACAGTAAAAATGGGTATATGTCACCCACCGAACTAACAGACATATTAACTATATTACTTTTCCTGTCAAGTATGCAGTGCAGGTGTACCTCACACAAAGAATGGGTATATGTCACCCACCGAACTAACAGACGGATTAACTATATTACTTTCCCTGTCACGTTTGCAATACAGGTGTGCCTAAAATTTAAAATTGGTATATGTCACACAGCAAACTTACAGACAGAATAACTATATTACTGTCATGCCCTGCTCTGACTATGTGCGGAGGTCGGCCAGAATAGCAGCACATGTTTAGTATTTTGTATTGGAGCCGTGCTGGATCCGCCTCCCATCAGGTGCTCTGAGTGAGGTCATTAGTTTAAATAGCACTCCATCCCAGTGCTCTGAGCGGGTGATAGAAATCATTCTGGCCTTGGAAGCAAGGAAGGAAGATTGTCTGTTCCAGCTCTGCAGAGATAAGGGTGGTTTCAGTTTTTTGTTGTTTTCTTTCTTTGTTGTGTTGGTGTCATCTCTCCCATCCAGGTTCTGTGCAAGCAGGCTGCTCCTATTCCCCTTTTCACGATCTCAGGGAATCTAGGGTGTTTTAGCCCAGGCACGAGGACACTTCCTTCCTACCATCTAGGTCTGAATGTGGGCTGAGCAGAGCAGGGAGAGAAGTCAGGGATTTGCTAGGAGGTGACCCTTTCCCCTGCTTCTCGCCTAGAGCCTGGTTTGCGGGTTTATCTGTATGTCTGTTATCCCGTCCGGTGTGACAATTACTTTCCCTGTCCCGTATGCAGTAAAGGTGTACCTCACAGAAAAAATGGGTATATGTCACCCTCTGAACTAACAAACAGATTACCTCTTTATAAATTTCCCTGTCACGTATTCAGTGCAGGTGTACCTAAAAAAAAAAAAAAAATTGGGTATATGTCACCCAGCAATTTCACAGACGGAATAACTATATTACTTTCCCTGTCACGTATGTAGCGCAGGTGTACCTCACACAAAAAATCTGTATATGTCAACCACCAAACTAATAGACGGATTAACTATATTACTTTCCCTGTCACGTTTGCACTGCAGGTGTACCTAAAAAAAAGAAAAAAAGTATATGTCACCCATCAAATTCACAGACGGAATAGATATATTACTTTCCCTGTCCCGTATGCAGTAAAGGTGTACCTCACGCAAAAAATGGGTATATGTCACCCACTGATGTAACAGACGGAATAACTATATTACTTTCCCTGTGCCGTATGCATTAAATGTGTACCTCACACAAAAAATGGGTATATGTCACCCCCCGAACTAACAGACGGATTAACTATATTATTTTCCCTGTCACGTTTGCACTGCAGGTGTACCTCACACAAAAAATAGGTATATGTCACCTACCGAACTAACAGACGGATTAACTATATTAATTTCTTAGTCACGTTTGCACAGCAGGTGTACCTGAAAAAATAATAGGTATATGTCACCCGCCAAACTTACAGATGGATTAACTTTATTAATTTCCCTGTCACATATGCAGTGCTGGTCTACCCAAAAAAAAAATATATGAGTATATGTCACCCAGCACTTTCACAGATGGAATAACTATATTACTTTCCCTGTCTCGTATGCAGTGCAGGTGTACCTCACACAAAAAATGGGTATATGTCACCCACCGAACTAACAAACGGTTTAACTATATTACTTTACCTGTCACGTTTGCAGTGCAGTTTTACCTTTAAAAAAAATGGGTATATGTAACAGACGGATTAACTGTATTATTTTCCCAGTCACGTATGCAGTGCAGGTGTACCTCATACAAACAATTGGTATATGCCACCCACCGGTGTAACAGACGGATTAAATTAATTACTTTCCCTGTCACGTATGCAGTGCAGGTGTACCTAAAAAAGAAATTTGTATATGTCACCCAGCAAACTCACAGACGGAATAACTATATTACTCTCCCTGTCAAGTATGCAGTGCAGGTGTACCTCATACAAAAAAATGGGTATCTGTCACCCACCGAACTAACAGACGGATAAACTATATTAATTTCCCTGTCACGTTTGCAGTACAGTTGTACCTAAAAAAAAAAAAAGGGTATATGTCATCCACCGAAATAACAGACTTATTTACTATATTATTTTCCTAGTCAGGTATGCAGTGCAGGTGTACCTAAAAACAAAATGGCTATATGCCACCCACTAAACTCACAGACGGATTAACGCTATTACTTTCCCTGTCATGTATGCAGTGCAGGTGTACCTCACACAAAAAAATGGGTACATGTCACCCACCAAACTAACAGGCGGAATAAGTATTATAGTTTTGTGGCAGGGGTACAAAGATGGTGCATTTTACCGACAAATGATCGCTATAGGTCACCCACAGAATTAACAGCCAGATTATCTGTTATATTTCTGTGTCAGGGGTGCAAAGCTGGTGTATTACACCCACAGAAAAATCACTATAGGCCACCTACAGAATAAATAGCCAGATGAGATTCCTAACACTCTCCCTCACTTCAGCTGCCTGTTTCCTGTCCCTGCAATACTGATGGGCGGTGCTACACGTGATCCAGCTGTTATAGAGGCTGGGTCACATGATACACCGGCCAATCACAGCCATGCCATTAGATGGCTTCTAAGTGCCCACAGCTTAAAAGCTTGTTGATTGGCTGCCCTGCAGCCTTTCAACAAGCTTTATTAAATGTCTGAACACCGAACTTGAACCTGAACTTTTCCAGAAAACTTCGGGTTGGGGTCCGGGTACCCGAACCCACAAGGTTCGGTATGGACCTGAACTTTACAGTTCAGATTCGCTTAACACTATCCATAAATATTTTCCCCCCTTTGCTACCTCTGACCTTTGAGTGACTGACCACCGCTGAGGCCAGTAATTGGCTGCAGTGGTGCAGGTGACCCCATTAATGCAGGAAGATTATATGGGGCGACCATAATGAAGTGAAGATGGTACGAGAATCACAGAGTCAGAGCCGAGCAGTATAGAGCAGGCAAGTATACTTACCTTCACAGGTCCGTCATTATTTTTTTGTTTAGCGCAAAAAAATGAAGCTTTATTCTGCACGATGCTGGTTATGTTTATCTTTAATTGGGAAAAAGGGTGATTTGATTTCCCCTCATTTTATAATAAAAAATAGAAAGGAAAAATATATATTAGATCGTTGTGTCCCGATAGAGCCAGAGCTCTAGAAATATGTCCCATAATCTACCCTGTCAGATAAACACCATAAAAAATGAAAAATAAATACAGAGCCAAAAAAGCAATTTTTTCTTACCTTAACCACAAAAAGTGCAACACCAAGCGATCAAAAAGGCGTATGCACTATGCAGCCCAACATAGTACCAATCAAACCGTCACCTCATCCCACAAAAAATGAGCCCCTATATAAGACAAAAAAAATATGGCTCTCAGAATATGGAGACACTAAAATATGATCTTTTTGCTTCAAAAATGCTTTTAAATAAGAAAAAGGATACATATTAGGTATTGCCACGTCTGTAACAACCTGCTCTATAAAAATATCACATGACCTACACCCACAGGTGAACGCTGTAAAAAAACTAAATAAAAACTGTGCCAAAACAACCAATTTTTTGATCACCTTGCCCCATAAAGTGCAATATTAAATGATCAAAAAATCATATGTACCCAAAAATGGTACCGATGAAAACGACAACTCTTCCTGCAAAAAATGAGCCACCTGCACAAGACAATATGGCAGAAAAATAAAAAATATATGGCGTTCAGAGAATGGGGACACAAAAACATAATTGTTTTTAAAAATGCTTTATTATATAAAACTGAAACAAACAAACAAAAAAAGTAGACATATTTGATATTGTCACATCCATAACAACCCGCTCTATAAAAATAGCACATGATCTAACCTGTCAGAGGGTGCCAGAATGGCCATTTTATGGTTACCTTGCCTCACAAAAACGTAATATAGAACAATCAATAATCATATGTACCACAAAATAGTATCACTAAAACTGTCACCTTATCCTGTAGTTTCCAAAATGGGGTAACTTTTCTACTGTAGGGTGCATCAGGGGTTCTTCAAATGGGACATGGTGTCTAAATACCAGTCCAACAAAATCTCCCTTCCAAAAACCATGCAGGGCTCCTTTTCTTGAGCGTACGGCACAATACTTTTTGCTATATGTTCTGCCATGCCAACCATTTTCTCCAGTCTCAGGAAACTTCTAGCAGCTTGGAAAATGTAGCAAAAGTTACATATTATATTGACAATTTTCGCAATCAGGAAAACAATGTCAAATTCTCGAATTTCGCGATTTTATGACAAATATTCGCCCAAATATTCGCGAAATATCCCGAATTAGAATATTGCCCCTGCTGCTCATCACTACTTAAAATGGAAGATCTGCCAAAAAAGTGAAATTTTGAAATTTCATCTACATTTTCCTTTCATACTTGTGGAACACCTAAAGGGTTAACAAAGTTTGTAAAATCAGTTTTGAGTAACTTGGGGTGAAGTTTCTAAATTGGGTCATTTATGGGTGGTTTCTACTATGTAAGCCCCACCAAGTGACTTCATAACTGAACCGGTCCTTAAAAAGTGGGTTTTGGTAATTTTTCTTAAAAATTTTAAGAATTGCTTTAAAAATTGTAATCCATCTAGCGTTCTAAAAAATAAAATTAAATTTTCAAAATGATGGCAACATTTACATTTTGGGTAAATTTGGGATTTTTTTCATTAATAAAGGTGAAATATATTGACTCCAATTTATTACTATTATGAAGTACATTGTGTGGGGGTCACATACACTACACACAGGGGGGAGAATAGTGACCACTGCGCTCCACCCTCACCCCTGGCCATGCCTACTTGCCTTGCAAGTCCTGATGACAGGGGACAACTGGACAGCAGTCCCTAACTTACGATAAGTACTGGGAAGACAGACAAGACAAATAACGTTACATGAATGGACCGGGTCAATAGCTAGAGAGCTATGCAGTACCAAGGAATAAGCAGAGAATAGTCAGCCGAGGTCAAATACCAGGAGAGAAACAAAGTACAACGGGAGTCCGCAAAGAATCGTCAGGTGGAAGCCGGGGTCAGAATACCAGGAGAGATGCACAGTACAGGAGGAGCAGGCAGAGGATCGTCAGGGAACACAGGATCAGGTAAGTATACAGGAAACCAAACAATCGCCAGGTACCTAATTAACAGGCAACCTGTGGCCAGCAGGCTGCCTGTTAAATACTGGCAGACTGAGGTCATATGACGTGGCCAGCGCCACACGACCCGCACCAGGGAGAACAGCCGAGCACCAAGTGTCCAGCTCGGTGCTCAGACCTCTCCTAGTTACTGGGGGAAATGAGGATGCCGGCTGCGCGGAGGAGACATGCGCGGCCGGTCCGTCTCGCCTCTGTCACCTAGGAGACGAGGACGCTGTGCGTGTCCTCTCTCCTGTACAGTAATGGGATGCCGAAGGCGCTGAGGAGAGCGAGCCCCTTGGCATCCCGTGACACAATGTGTCACGAGAAAACACTCTCAGAATGCCTTGGATAAGTAAAAGTGTTCCGAAGTTATTACCATATAAAGTGACACATGTTGCAAAAAATGGCCCGGGCAGGAAGGTGAAAATTGGGGTAGAAGGGGTTAATATAATTTTTAGTACCCTTAGGGGTCGTGTATATGTGATCTCCTGATCACTTGTACTATACACTGCAATAGAAGATTATTGCAGTCTATGGTATCTTTGCAGGCTGCCTGTCAGTCTGTGTTTCAGACTTAAAGGGAACCTGTCACCAGGATTTTGTGTATAGAGCTGAGGACATGGGTTGCTAGATGGCGGCTAGCACATCCGTAATACCAAGTCCCCATAGCTCTGTGTGCTTTTATTGTGTAAATTAACCTGAGATGAGTCCTGTGCCTGAGAGGAGTCCAGCGTGAAGGGGCCCAGCACCGCCCCGCATACTCCGAATCGCCTCCTTGCTCCCCGACATCAGAAAGCTAGAGAGTCGTAATCTCGCGATGTGCGAGCTAGCGCATGCGCAGTGTCGTCATAGTGTTCCTTCCCTGTGCTGGCATCTGCCTCAGGGAACAAACTGCGCATGCGCTAGCTCGCGCATCGCGATATTACGGCACCATAGCTTTCTGACATTGGGGAGCAAGGAGGAGATTCGGAGGATGCAGGGCGGTGCTGGGCCCCTTCACGCTGGACTAATCTCAGGGACAGGACTCATCTCAGGTTAATTAGCATATGTATCAAATCAGGGTTTTTTACACAATAAAAGCACACAGAGCTATGGGGACTGGGTATTTTGGATGTGCTAGCGGCCATCTAGCAACCCATATCCTCAGCTCTATACACTAAATCCCAGTGACAGGTTCCCTTTAACTTTGCAGGCAGCTCACTTTGTCAGGCCTAGGAGTCTACACAAGGCACCAGGCTGTCATAGCAACCGATGATTGGAGCCCCATGATTTCTCCACAGGGGCTCTGTCTAATATATACAATTGCACCATTGTTTTCTGGGTTCTATTTTTATATCGCTTATTGCGCAGTAAGAATGATGTTATCTTTTTTCTGCTGGTCACTATTATTTTGTAGTCTTTTACACCATAATGGGCATTGACTGGAGCTCTCCTCTTGGAATGTGTATCCCTCAAGAGTCCTGTTCTTTTCCTTTATCTCTTGAGAATCTGCAGTCGGAGGACTGAAGGGGGTTTAATCTAAACAGCGTACACTAACCCTTAACAACGTGGACCTATTGCAATCTATGTGACTGTGTCACTAACCAATAATAATTAAAAAAAAGATAACACAGCGCCACAATTGTATATTACACAGAAATAATGCGCCTTTACTGATAGGTAACTAAATACACATAAAAATCGTAGTTAAAAAGTAGATGTCCCTCACTCCCAGAACGGTAAATGCAGTGCAGTCAGGTACATAAACGTAGAGATGCAGGTTACCCCAAATATTAAAGGGTCTACAAGAGTCTGCAGTAAACACTCCCAGGGACCACCCTAGAGTATCAGAATATAAGGATTAGGACCCCGATAACTAATCAAACCCAAAGAGCAAAACAGGCAAGCATGAGACCAGTACAACCGCCACCTCCCCAATAAGTATAGACCAGCACAACCGCCACCTCCCCAATAAGTATAGACCAGCACAACCACCACCTCCCCAATAAGTATAGACCAGCACAACCGCCACCTCCCCAATAAGTATAGACCAGCACAGCCACCTCCTCAATAAGTATCGACCAGTACAATCGCTACCTCCCCAATAAGCATAGACCAGCACAACCGCCACCTCTCCCATAAGCATAGACCAGCACAACCGCCACCTCCCCAATAAGTATAGACCAGCACAACCGCCACCTCCCCAATAAGTATAGACCAGTACAACCGCCACCTCCCCAATAAGTATAGACCAGCACAGCCACCTCCTCAATAAGTATCGACCAGTACAATCGCTACCTCCCCAATAAGCATAGACCAGCACAACCGCCACCTCTCCCATAAGCATAGACCAGCACAACCGCCACCTCCCCAATAAGTATAGACCAGTACAACCGCCACCTCCACTACGTATGGTTTCTTCCGGGACATGAGGTGTGGATGGTACGTAGTGTATTTTATTCACAGTGAGAGAATGGCAGCTCACCTTTGAGCGGTGGAGAGCACGGACATGCTAAGGCTGCACTAAATAGATAACCAACGAAAAAAGCCAGGAATAGAAAGTATTTGTCAGACATCCCACATGTTCAAACACACAATGCTCCAGCGGTTACCATGCAAGGGATTCAGCGTGTCACTGGGGGTTAGAATTATTCTTTCATACCAGGAAAATACATAGAATTCAATCTAATGAAAGGCGTCCACAGCCTTACTGATCCCCATACCCAGTAATCCTGACAGACAATGGCGGTGATTGTATACATACCTCCACCTGCACCGCTGGACACTACATGTATGGAGGAGGGGGAGACTAGTGGGCCACTATACAAGTACTTTCCACTATATAGTGGGAGGTAGGGTAAAAAAGAGTTTCTTAATATACTTTATTAAAAAAATCCGAATGGTAATGTTTTTTAATGAGCCCCCTCAGCCACGCTCTGCATGTGCACACCACATGGAGGAGCTTTAGAGAAAGCTCGTCCATGGCTTTATTCTAACTGCACATGCCCAGTCTGCCTCTGGCGCGCTCTCTGCTCCAAATCTGTCTCTACAACCGGCTTAGGCCCCTTTCACACTTGCGTTGTCCGGATCCGGCATAGAGTTCCGTCGTCGGGGCTCTATGCCGGAAGAATCCTGATCAGGATTATCCCCATGCATTCTGAATGGAGTGAAATCCGTACAGGATGCATCAGGATGTCTTCCGTTCCGGAACGGAACGTTTTTTGGCCGGAGAAAATACCGCAGCATGCTGTACTTTTTGCTCCGGCCAAAAATCCTGAACACTTGCCGCAAGGCCGGATCCGGAATTAATGCCCATTGAAAGGCATTGATCCGGATCCGGCCTTAAGCTAAACGTTGTTTCGGCGCATTGCCGGATACGACGTTTAGCTTTTTCTCAATGGTTACCATGGCTGCCGGGACGCTAATGTCCTGGCAGCCATGGTAAAGTGTAGCGGGGAGCGGGGGAGCGGCATACTTACCGTCCGTGCGGCTCCCGGGGCGCTCCAGAGTGACGTCAGGGCGCCCCAGGCGCATGGATGACGTGATCGCATGTACACGTCATCCATGCGCCTGGGGCGCTCTGACGTCATTCTGGAGCGCCCCGGGAGCCGCACGGACTGTAAGTATGCCGCTCCCCCGCTCCCCACTACTACTATGGCAACCAGGACTTTAATAGCGTCCTGGCTGCCATAGTAACACTGAAAGCATTTTGAAGACGGATCCGTCTTCAAATGCTTTCAGTACACTTGCGTTTTTCCGGATCCGGCGTGTACCTCCGGCAAGTGGAGTACACGCCGGATCCGGACAACGCAAGTGTGAAAGTGCCCTTATTCCTGTCAGAGTTTGGAGCGGGTAGAAAAATACAAGCTCTTTAAGGACCTTTCATGATGTCACGACTACGTGTGGGAGGAGTCAACCAGGCTGTTCTGTTGGAGAAGGTAAAAGACCTGTGATGATGTGATGACCATGTGACCATGTGTGGGAGGAGTCCTCCAGGCTGTTCTGTTGGAGGAGGGAAAGGACCTGTGATGATGTCATGAACATGTGACTGTGTGTGGGAGGAGTCTGGAATCACATGACTGAGTGCTATTCAGTGTATTCAGGACTTTGTTGTGCTGGTTGTGATCGGTGCTGGATGACTTGAAGTGTTGCATCGGGATGTAGTTACAGAGTGTATGCAGTGGAGCTGTCTCTGTGTCTCCTAAAATATAGGATCCGCTCAGTGGAGATCTTCTATATCAGATCCTTCTTCTGATTGACCCATCAAGGATGGACGGGGACAAGATGGCGGAGAGTATAATAAATCTCACCCTAGAGATCCTCTTCCGGCTTACTGGAGAGGTGAGAGATTCTGATGATGTCACATTACATCATCTTATCTATGTTACTAACAGATGGACATGACTGGAGGGGTGAGGGACTCTGGAGATGTATGGAGTGATAGTTATTACTGTGTCTCTCCATAACCAGGACTACACAGTAGTGAAGAAGACCTCTAGTGAGCGCTGTCAGGCCCCTGTGTCTGAAGGATGGAGAAGAATCCTGAGTCCAATCATGGGGCCTCCACCTCACCCCCTGGAAATCAATAGAGAGAAGATCCTAGAACTCACCAACAAGATGATTGAGCTGCTGACTGGAGAGGTGACACTGCTGGGAATGCTGAGACATTATACGGGAACGCTATGAAGGGATTTGGGTGGTGACTGTATCATTGTGTTGTCAGGTTCCTATAAGGTGTCAGGATGTCACCATCTTTTTCTCCATGGAGGAGTGGGAGTATTTAGAAGGGCACAAAGATCTGTACAAGGACATCATGATGGAGGATCACCGGCCCCTCATATCACCAGGTAATAGACCTGACTAAATACACATGTCCTCCCATTATCTGTATGTAAGGAATGAATTCAGTCACTGGATGCATTTCCTACAGTTAAGGAAGAGAGAAGAACACCAGAGAGATGTCCCAGTCCTCTTCTTCCTCAGGATGGTTCAGAAGGACATCACAATGTCCCACATGATGATCAGGTATATGGAGATAATGTCTCATAAAATGCCCCCTATGATTTGTAGAAGGCTGTGAAGATCTTGTTTTATCTGCCATTATTATATGTTTTATCCTTGTATAATGAGAAAGGTGGAGATGGCAGGATTACAGCCGACCATAGGCATGACATGTGGTCTGGATCTTCTCACAATTTTCTAGTTTTGGAGACTGCTGGTTAGATTAAGTAACTAACAGGTTGGATTTATACAGGAGACCTGCAGATATTTGGGTCAGATATCTCCTGCTGTCCTATCATTTTTGGTTGTCATTCTAATTACTGATCTTCCACACGACTTCTCCAACTGTCCGATGACTTCTATAATATTTCTTTCACAGCTTGTGAATCTGGGTGAAGATCTGAACAATATTAATCCTACAGAGACACATGTGAGGGGTGATGATCAGAGTATAGAGGACATTCCTACAGATAACCGCCCAGGTGAGTAGTAACCACTAAATAAAGCAGAGAAAACCCACAGATTCTACTCCTTCACTAGATACTTTTAACCTGTTGGGGGCACATGACATACCGGTACGTCATAATTAGAGTTGAGCGAACACCTGGATGTTCGGGTTCGAGAAGTTCGGCCGAACATCCCGGAAATGTTCGGGTTCGGGATCCGAACCCGATCCGAACTTCGTCCCGAACCCGAACCCCATTGAAGTCAATGGGGACCCGAACTTTTCGGCACTAAAAAGGCTGTAAAACAGCCCAGGAAAGAGCTAGAGGGCTGCAAAAGGCAGCAACATGTAGGTAAATCCCCTGCAAACAAATGTGGATAGGGAAATGAATTAAAATAAAAATTAAATAAATAAAAATTAACCAAAATCAATTGGAGAGAGGTTCCATAGCAGAGAATCTGGCTTCCCGTCACCCACCACTGGAACAGTCCATTCTCAGATATTTAGGCCCCGGCACCCAGGCAGAGGAGAGAGGTCCCGTAACAGAGAATCTGTCTTCATGTCAGCAGAGAATTAGTCTGCATGTCATAGCAGAGAATGAGGCTTCACGTCAGCCACCACTGCAACAGTCCATTGGCATATATTTAGGCCCAGCACCCAGGCAGAGGAGGGAGGTCCCGTAACAGAGAATCTGTCTTCATGTCAGCAGAGAATTAGTCTGCATGTCATAGCAGAGAATGAGGCTTCACGTCAGCCACCACTGCAACAGTCCATTGGCATATATTTAGGCCCAGCACACACACAGGCAGAGGAGAGAGGTCCCGTAACAGAGAATCTGTCTTCATGTCAGCAGAGAATTAGTCTGCATGTCATAGCAGAGAATGAGGCTTCACGTCAGCCACCACTGCAACAGTCCATTGGCATATATTTAGGCCCAGCACACACACAGGCAGAGGAGAGAGGTCCCGTAACAGAGAATCTGGCTTCATGTCAGCAGAGAATCAGTCTGCATGTCATAGCAGAGAATGAGGCTTCACGTCAGCCACCACTGCAACAGTCCATTGGCATATATTTAGGCCCAGCACACACACAGGCAGAGGAGAGAGGTCCCGTAACAGAGGATCTGGCTTCATGTCAGCAGAGAATCAGTCTGCATGTCATAGCAGAGAATCAGGCTTCACGTCAGCCACCACTGCAACAGTCCATTGTCATAAATTTAGGCCCAGCACCCAGGCAGAGGAGAGAGGTCCCGTAACAGACAATCTGGCTTCATGTCAGCAGAGAATTAGTCTGCATGTCATAGCAGAGAATCAGGCTTCACGTCAGCCACCACTGCAACAGTCCATTGGCATATATTTAGGCCTAGCACACAGGCAGAGGAGAGAGGTCCCGTAACAGACAATCTGGCTTCATGTCAGCAGAGAATCAGTCTGCATGTCATAGCAGAGAATGAGGCTTCACGTCACCCACCACTGCAACAGTCCATTGGCATATATTTAGGCCTAGCACACAGGCAGAGCAGAGAGGTCCCGTAACAGACAATCTGGCTTCATGACAGCAGAGAATCAGTCTGCATGTCATAGCAGAGAATGAGGCTTCACGTCACCCACCACTGCAACAGTCCATTGGCATATATTTAGGCCTAGCACACAGGCAGAGCAGAGAGGTCCCGTAACAGACGATCTGGCTTCATGTCAGCAGAGAATCAGTCTGCATGTCATAGCAGAGAATGAGGCTTCACGTCAGCCACCACTGCAACAGTCCATTGGCATATATTTAGGCCCAGCACCCAGGCAGAGGAGGGAGGTCCCGTAACAGAGAATCTGTCTTCATGTCAGCAGAGAATTAGTCTGCATGTCATAGCAGAGAATGAGGCTTCACGTCAGCCACCACTGCAACAGTCCATTGGCATATATTTAGGCCCAGCACACACACAGGCAGAGGAGAGAGGTCCCGTAACAGAGAATCTGTCTTCATGTCAGCAGAGAATTAGTCTGCATGTCATAGCAGAGAATGAGGCTTCACGTCAGCCACCACTGCAACAGTCCATTGGCATATATTTAGGCCCAGCACACACACAGGCAGAGGAGAGAGGTCCCGTAACAGACAATCTGGCTTCATGTCAGCAGAGAATTAGTCTGCATGTCATAGCAGAGAATGAGGCTTCACGTCACCCACCACTGCAACAGTCCATTGGCATATACAGACGTGGACAAAATTGTTGGTACCCTTTGGTCAATGAAAGAAAAAGTCACAATGGTCACAGAAATAACTTTAATCTGACAAAAGTAATAATAAATTAAAATTCTATAAATGTTAACCAATGAAAGTCAGACATTGTTTTTCAACCATGCTTCAACAGAATTATGTAAAAAAATAAACTCATGAAACAGGCATGGACAAAAATGATGGTACCCCTAACTTAATATTTTGTTGCGCAACCTTTTGAGGCAATCACTGCAATCAAACGCTTCCTGTAACTGTCAATGAGACATCTGCACCTCTCAGCAGGTATTTTGGCCCACTCCTCATGAGCAAACTGCTCCAGTTGTGTCCGGTTTGAAGGGTGCCTTTTCCAGACTGCATGTTTCAGCTCCTTCCAAAGATGCTCAATAGGATTGAGGTCAGGGCTCATAGAAGGCCACTTTAGAATAGTCCAATTTTTTCCTCTTAGCCATTCTTGGGTGTTTTTAGCGGTGTGTTTTGGGTCATTGTCCTGTTGCAAGACCCATGACCTGCGACTGAGACCAAGCTTTCTGACACTGGCTAGTACATTTCTCTCTAGAATTCCTTGATAGTCTTGAGATTTCATTGTACCCTGCACAGATTCAAGACACCCTGTGCCAGACGCAGCAAAGCAGCCCCAGAACATAACAGAGCCTCCTCCATGTTTCACAGTAGGGACAGTGTTCTTTTCTTGATATGCTTCATTTTTTCGTCTGTGAACATACAGCTGATGTGCCTTGGCAAAAACTTCGATTTTTGTCTCATCTGTCCACAGGACATTCTCCCAGAAGCTTTGTGGCTTGTCAACATGTAGTTTGGCATATTCCAGTCTTGCTTTTTTATGATTCGTTTTCAACAATGGTGTCCTCCTTGGTCGTCTCCCATGTAGTCCACTTTGGCTCAAACAACGACGGATGGTGCGATCTGACACTGATGTTCCTTGAGCATGAAGTTCACCTTGAATCTCTTTAGAAGTCTTTCTAGGCTCTTTTGTTACCATTCGGATTATCCGTCTCTTAGATTTGTCATCAATTTTCCTCCTGCGGCCACGTCCAGGGAGGTTGGCTACAGTCCCATGGATCTTAAACTTATGAATAATATGTGCAACTGTACTCACAGGAACATCTAGTTGCTTGGAGATGGTCTTATAGCCTTTACCTTTAACATGCTTGTCTATAATTTTCTTTCTGATCTCTTGAGACAGCTCTTTCCTTTGCTTCCTCTGGTCCATGTCGAGTGTGGTACACACCATATCACCAAACAACACAGTGATTACCTGGAGCCATATATATAGGCCCAATGGCTGATTACAAGGTTGTAGACACCTGTGATGCTAATTAGTGGACACACCTTGAATTAACATGTCCCTTTGGTCACATTATGTTCTGTGTTTTCTAGGGGTACCATCATTTTTGTCCATGCCTGTTTCATGAGTTTATTTTTTTACATAATTCTGTTGAAGCATGGTTGAAAAACAATGTCTGACTTTCATTGGTTAACATTTATAGAATTTTAATTTATTATTACTTTTGTCAGATTAAAGTTATTTCTGTGACCATTGTGACTTTTTCTTTCATTGACCAAAGGGTACCAACAATTTTGTCCACGTCTGTATTTAGGCCCAGCACCCAGGCAGAGGAGGGAGGTCCCGTAACAGAGAATCTGTCTTCATGTCAGCAGAGAATTAGTCTGCATGTCATAGCAGAGAATGAGGCTTCACGTCAGCCACCACTGCAACAGTCCATTGGCATATATTTAGGCCCAGCACACACACAGGCAGAGGAGAGAGGTCCCGTAACAGAGGATCTGGCTTCATGTCAGCAGAGAATCAGTCTGCATGTCATAGCAGAGAATCAGGCTTCACGTCAGCCACCACTGCAACAGTCCATTGTCATAAATTTAGGCCCAGCACCCAGGCAGAGGAGAGAGGTCCCGTAACAGAGAATCTGGCTTCATGTCAGCAGAGAATCAGTCTTCATATCATAGCAGAGAATCAGGCTTCACGTCACCCACCACTGTAAGAGTCAATTTTCATAAATTTAGGCCCAGAACCCAGGCAGAGGAGAAAGGTCCCGTAACAGACAATCTGGCTTCATGTCAGCAGAGAATCAGTCTTCATATCATAGCAGAGAATCAGGCTTCACGTCACCCACCACTGTAAGAGTCAATTTTCATAAATTTAGGCCCAGAACCCAGGCAGAGGAGAAAGGTCCCGTAACAGACAATCTGGCTTCATGTCAGCAGAGAATCAGTCTTCATATCATAGCAGAGAATCAGGCTTCACGTCACCCACCACTGTAAGAGTCAATTTTCATAAATTTAGGCCCAGAACCCAGGCAGAGGAGAAAGGTCCCGTAACAGACAATCTGGCTTCATGTCAGCAGAGAATCAGTCTTCATATCATAGCAGAGAATCAGGCTTCACGTCACCCACCACTGTAAGAGTCAATTTTCATAAATTTAGGCCCAGAACCCAGGCAGAGGAGAAAGGTCCCGTAACAGACAATCTGGCTTCATGTCAGCAGAGAATCAGTCTTCATATCATAGCAGAGAATCAGGCTTCACGTCACCCACCACTGTAAGAGTCAATTTTCATAAATTTAGGCCCAGAACCCAGGCAGAGGAGAAAGGTCCCGTAACAGACAATCTGGCTTCATGTCAGCAGAGAATCAGTCTTCATATCATAGCAGAGAATCAGGCTTCACGTCACCCACCACTGCAACAGTCCATTGGCATATATTTAGGCCTAGCACACAGGCAGAGCAGAGAGGTCCCGTAACAGACAATCTGGCTTCATGTCAGCAGAGAATCAGTCTGCATGTCATAGCAGAGAATGAGGCTTCACGTCACCCACCACTGCAACAGTCCATTGGCATATATTTAGGCCCAGAACCCAGGCAGAGGAGAAAGGTCCCGTAACAGACAATCTGGCTTCATGTCAGCAGAGAATCAGTCTTCATATCATAGCAGAGAATCAGGCTTCACGTCACCCACCACTGTAAGAGTCAATTTTCATAAATTTAGGCCCAGAACCCAGGCAGAGGAGAAAGGTCCCGTAACAGACAATCTGGCTTCATGTCAGCAGAGAATCAGTCTTCATATCATAGCAGAGAATCAGGCTTCACGTCACCCACCACTGTAAGAGTCAATTTTCATAAATTTAGGCCCAGAACCCAGGCAGAGGAGAAAGGTCCCGTAACAGACAATCTGGCTTCATGTCAGCAGAGAATCAGTCTTCATATCATAGCAGAGAATCAGGCTTCACGTCACCCACCACTGCAACAGTCCATTGGCATATATTTAGGCCTAGCACACAGGCAGAGCAGAGAGGTCCCGTAACAGACAATCTGGCTTCATGTCAGCAGAGAATCAGTCTGCATGTCATAGCAGAGAATGAGGCTTCACGTCACCCACCACTGCAACAGTCCATTGGCATATATTTAGGCCCAGAACCCAGGCAGAGGAGAAAGGTCCCGTAACAGACAATCTGGCTTCATGTCAGCAGAGAATCAGTCTTCATATCATAGCAGAGAATCAGGCTTCACGTCACCCACCACTGCAACAGTCCATTGGCATATATTTAGGCCTAGCACACAGGCAGAGCAGAGAGGTCCCGTAACAGACAATCTGGCTTCATGTCAGCAGAGAATCAGTCTGCATGTCATAGCAGAGAATGAGGCTTCACGTCACCCACCACTGCAACAGTCCATTGGCATATATTTAGGCCCAGAACCCAGGCAGAGGAGAAAGGTCCCGTAACAGACAATCTGGCTTCATGTCAGCAGAGAATCAGTCTTCATATCATAGCAGAGAATCAGGCTTCACGTCACCCACCACTGCAACAGTCCATTGGCATATATTTAGGCCTAGCACACAGGCAGAGCAGAGAGGTCCCGTAACAGACAATCTGGCTTCATGACAGCAGAGAATCAGTCTGCATGTCATAGCAGAGAATCAGGCTTCACGTCAGCCACCACTGCAACAGTCCATTGTCATAAATTTAGGCCCAGCACCCAGGCAGAGGAGAGAGGTCCCGTAACAGACAATCTGGCTTCATGTCAGCAGAGAATTAGTCTGCATGTCATAGCAGAGAATCAGGCTTCATGTCAGCCACCACTGCAACAGTCCATTGGCATATATTTAGGCCTAGCACACAGGCAGAGGAGAGGTTCATTCAACTTTGGGTAGCATCGCAATATAATGGTAAAATGAAAATAAAAATAGGATTGAATGAGGAAGTGCCCTGGAGTCCAATAATATATGGTTATGGGGAGGTAGTTAATGTCTAATCTGGACAAGGGACGGACAGGTCCTGTGGGATCCATGCCTGGTTCATTTTTATGAACGTCAGCTTGTCCACATTGGCTGTAGACAGGCGGCTGCGTTTGTCTGTAATGACGCCCCCTGCCGTGCTGAATACACGTTCAGACAAAACGCTGGCTGCCGGGCAGGCCAGCACCTCCAAGGCATAAAAGGCTAGCTCTGGCCACGTGGACAATTTAGAGACCCAGAAGTTGAATGGGGCCGAACCATCAGTCAGTACGTGGAGGGGTGTGCACACGTACTGTTCCACCATGTTAGTGAAATGTTGCCTCCTGCTAACACGTTGCGTATCAGGTGGTGGTGCAGTTAGCTGTGGCGTGTTGACAAAAGTTTTCCACATCTCTGCCATGCTAACCCTGCCCTCAGAGGAGCTGGCCGTGACACAGCTGCCTTGGCGACCTCTTGCTCCTCCTCTGCCTTGGCCTTGGGCTTCCACTTGTTCCCCTGTGACATTTGGGAATGCTCTCAGTAGCGCGTCTACCAACGTGCGCTTGTACTCGCGCATCTTCCTATCACGCTCCAGTGCAGGAAGTAAGGTGGGCACATTGTCTTTGTAGCGTGGATCCAGCAGGGTGGCAACCCAGTAGTCCGCACAGGTTAAAATGTGGGCAACTCTGCTGTCGTTGCGCAGGCACTGCAGCATGTAGTCGCTCATGTGTGCCAGGCTGCCCAGGGATAAGGACAAGCTGTCCTCTGTGGGAGGCGTATCGTCATCGTCCTGCCTTTCCCCCCAGCCACGCACCAGTGATGGACCCGAGCTGCGTTGGGTGCCACCCCGCTGTGACCATGCTTCATCCTCATCCTCCTCCACCTCCTCCTCATCCTCGTCCTCCTCGTCCTCCAGTAGTGGGCCCTGGCTGGCCACATTTGTACCTGGCCTCTGCTGTTGCCAAAAACCTCCCTCTGAGTCACTTCGAAGAGACTGGCCTGAAAGTGCTAAAAATGACCCCTCTTCCTCCTCCTCCTCCTCCTCCTCCTGGGCCACCTCCTCTTCCATCATCGCCCTAAGTGTTTTCTCAAGGAGACATAGAAGTGGTATTGTAACGCTGATAACGGTGTCATCGCCACTGGCCATGTTGGTGGAGTACTCGAAACAGCGCAACAGGGCACACAGGTCTCGCATGGAGGCCCAGTCATTGGTGGTGAAGTGGTGCTGTTCTGTAGTGCGACTGACCCGTGCGTGCTGCAGCTGAAACTCCACTATGGCCTGCTGCTGCTCGCACAGTCTGTCCAGCATGTGCAAGGTGGAGTTCCACCTGGTGGGCACGTCGCATATGAGGCGGTGAGCGGGAAGGCCGAAGTTACGCTGTAGCGCAGACAGGCGAGCAGCAGCAGGATGTGAACGCCGGAAGCGCGAACAGACGGCCCGCACTTTATGCAGCAGCTCTGACATGTCGGGGTAGTTGTGAATGAACTTCTGCACCACCAAATTCAGCACATGCGCCAAGCAAGGGATGTGCGTCAAATTGGCTAGTCCCAGAGCTGCAACGAGATTTCGCCCATTATCACACACCACCAGGCCGGGCTTGAGGCTCACCGGCAGCAACCACTCGTCGGTCTGTTGTTCTATACCCCGCCACAACTCCTGTGCGGTGTGGGGCCTGTCCCCCAAACATATGAGTTTCAGAATGGCCTGCTGACGTTTACCCCGGGCTGTGCTGAAGTTGGTGGTGAAGGTGTGTGGCTGACTGGATGAGCAGGTGGAAGAAGAGGAGGAGGAAGCCGAGAAGGAGGAGGTGGCAACAGGAGGCAAAGAATGTTGCCCTGCGATCCTTGGCGGCGGAAGGACGTGCGCCAAACAGCTCTCCGCCTGGGGCCCAGCTGCCACTACATTTACCCAGTGTGCAGTTAGGGAGATATAGCGTCCCTGGCCGTGCTTACTGGTCCACGTATCTGTGGTTAGGTGGACCTTGCCACAGATGGCGTTGCGCAGTGCACACTTGATTTTATCGGATACTTGGTTGTGCAGGGAAGGCACGGCTCTCTTGGAGAAGTAGTGCCGGCTGGGAACAACATACTGTGGGACAGCAAGCGACATGAGCTGTTTGAAGCTGTCTGTGTCCACCAGCCTAAATGACAGCATTTCATAGGCCAGTAGTTTAGAAATGCTGGCATTCAGGGCCAGGGATCGAGGGTGGCTAGGTGGGAATTTACGCTTTCTATCAAATGTTTGTGAGATGGAGAGCTGAACGCTGGCGTGTGACATGGTTGAGACGCTTGGTGACGGAGGTGGTGGTGGTGGTGTTGGTGGTACATCCCCTGTTTGCTGGGCGGCAGGTGCCAACGTTCCTCCAGAGGCGGAGGAAGAGGCCGAGGCGGCAGCAGCAGAATAGGCCGAGGCGGCAGCAGCAGAAGAGGTAGCAGGGGGAGCCTGAGTGACTTCCTTGGTTTTAAGGTGTTTACTCCACTGCAGTTCATGCTTTGCATGCAGGTGCCTGGTCATGCAGGTTGTGCTCAGGTTCAGAACGTTAATGCCTCGCTTCAGGCTCTGATGGCACAGCGTGCAAACCACTCGGGTCTTGTCGTCAGCACATTGTTTAAAGAAGTGCCATGCCAGGGAACTCCTTGAAGCTGCCTTTGGGGTGCTCGGTCCCAGATGGCGGCGGTCAGTAGCAGGCGGAGTCTCTTGGCGGCGGGTGTTCTGCTTTTGCCCACTGCTCCCTCTTTTGCTACGCTGTTGGCTCGGTCTCACCACTGCCTCTTCCTCCGAACTGTGAAAGTCAGTGGCACGACCTTCATTCCATGTGGGGTCTAGGACCTCATCGTCCCCTGCATCGTCTTCCACCCAGTCTTGATCCCTGACCTCCTGTTCAGTCTGCACACTGCAGAAAGACGCAGCAGTTGGCACCTGTGTTTCGTCATCATCAGAGACATGCTGAGGTGGTATTCCCATGTCCTCATCATCAGGAAACATAAGTGGTTGTGCGTCAGTGCATTCTATGTCTTTCACCGCTGGGGAAGGGCTAGGTGGATGCCCTTGGGAAACCCTGCCAGCGGAGTCTTCAAACAGCATAAGAGACTGCTGCATAACTTGAGGCTGAGACAGTTTCCCTGGTATGCATGGGGGTGATGTGACAGACTGATGGGGTTGGTTTTCAGGCGCCATCTGTGCGCTTTCTGCAGAAGACTGGGTGGGAGATAATGTGAACGTGCTGGATCCACTGTCGGCCACCCAATTGACTAATGCCTGTACCTGCTCAGGCCTTACCATCCTTAGAACGGCATTGGGCCCCACCATATATCGCTGTAAATTCTGGCGGCTACTGGGACCTGAGGTAGTTGGTACACTAGGACGTGTGGATGTGGCAGAACGGCCACGTCCTCTCCCAGCACCAGAGGGTCCACTAACACCACCACGACCATGTCCACGTCCGCGTCCCTTACTAGATGTTTTTCTCATTGTTATGGTTCACCACAACAACAAATATATTATTTGGCCCAATGTATTGTATTCAAATTCAGCGGGATATAAATTTGAGGCCTAGTATTTAGGCGCTGGGTGACCGGTATGGATTTAGTGACAGAATTAGACTTGGAAATGCACAGAAGCGTGTGTGTGAAGTTATTCTGAATGACCCTATGTGCACCTTCAATATGATCTACCCTTTTAGGGATAGATTTCAAATAGCTCTGATATAGCAGAAACGACTAAATTATGAAATTGCTAAATTGGGAATTGTATTTCAACCCAGAACAAAAAATGTGCTTTGACGGACACTAAATAACTTTCCCAGCCACAACAGGACAGCGGTAACGAGAGATTTAGCGGGATATAAATTTGAGGCCTAGTATTTAGGCGCTGGGTGACAGGTATGGGTTTAGTGACAGAATTAGATTTGGAAATGCACAGTAGCGGGTGTGTGAAGTTATTCTGAATGACCCTATGTGCACCTTGAATATTATATACCCTTTTAGGGATAGATTTCAAATAGCTCTGATATAGCAGAAACCACTAAATTATGAAATTGCTAAATTGGGAATTGTATTTCAACCCAGAACAAGAAATGTGCTTGAACGGACACTAAATAACTCGCCCAGCTACAGCACTAGGGACAGATTTAGCGGGATATAAATTTGAGGCCTAGTATTTAGGCGCTGGGTGACAGGTATGGGTTTAGTGCCAGAATTAGACTTGGAAATACACAGTAGCGGGTGTGTGTGAAGTTATTCTGAATGACCCAATGTGCACCTTGAATATTATATACCCTTTTAGGGATAGATTTCAAATAGCTCTGATATAGCAGAAACCACTAAATTATGAAATTGCTAAATTGGGAATTGTATTTCAACCCAGAACAAGAAATGTGCTTGAACGGACACTAAATAACTCGCCCAGCTACAGCACTAGGGACAGATTTAGCGGGATATAAATTTGAGGCCTAGTATTTAGGCGCTGGGTGACAGGTATGGGTTTAGTGCCAGAATTAGACTTGGAAATACACAGTAGCGGGTGTGTGTGAAGTTATTCTGAATGACCCAATGTGCACCTTGAATATTATATACCCTTTTAGGGATAGATTTCAAATAGCTCTGATATAGCAGAAACCACTAAATTATGAAATTGCTAAATTGGGAATTGTATTTCAACCCAGAACAAGAAATGTGCTTGAACGGACACTAAATAACTCGCCCAGCTACAGCACTAAGGACAGATTTAGCGGGATATAAATTTGAGGCCTAGTATTTAGGCGCTGGGTGACAGGTATGGGTTTAGTGCCAGAATTAGACTTGGAAATACACAGTAGCGGGTGTGTGTGAAGTTATTCTGAATGACCCAATGTGCACCTTCAATATGATCTACCCTTTTAGGGATAGATTTCAAATAGCTCTGATATAGCAGAAACGACTAAATTATGAAATTGCTAAATTGGGAATTGTATTTCAACCCAGAACAAAAAATGTGCTTTGACGGACACTAAATAACTTCCCAGCCACAACAGGACAGCGGTAACGAGAGATTTAGCGGGATATAAATTTGAGGCCTAGTATTTAGGCGCTGGGTGACAGGTATGGGTTTAGTGACAGAATTAGATTTGGAAATGCACAGTAGCGGGTGTGTGAAGTTATTCTGAATGACCCTATGTGCACCTTGAATATTATATACCCTTTTAGGGATAGATTTCAAATAGCTCTGATATAGCAGAAACCACTAAATTATGAAATTGCTAAATTGGGAATTGTATTTCAACCCAGAACAAGAAATGTGCTTGAACGGACACTAAATAACTCGCCCAGCTACAGCACTAGGGACAGATTTAGCGGGATATAAATTTGAGGCCTAGTATTTAGGCGCTGGGTGACAGGTATGGGTTTAGTGCCAGAATTAGACTTGGAAATACACAGTAGCGGGTGTGTGTGAAGTTATTCTGAATGACCCAATGTGCACCTTGAATATTATATACCCTTTTAGGGATAGATTTCAAATAGCTCTGATATAGCAGAAACCACTAAATTATGAAATTGCTAAATTGGGAATTGTATTTCAACCCAGAACAAGAAATGTGCTTGAACGGACACTAAATAACTCGCCCAGCTACAGCACTAGGGACAGATTTAGCGGGATATAAATTTGAGGCCTAGTATTTAGGCGCTGGGTGACAGGTATGGGTTTAGTGCCAGAATTAGACTTGGAAATACACAGTAGCGGGTGTGTGTGAAGTTATTCTGAATGACCCAATGTGCACCTTGAATATTATATACCCTTTTAGGGATAGATTTCAAATAGCTCTGATATAGCAGAAACCACTAAATTATGAAATTGCTAAATTGGGAATTGTATTTCAACCCAGAACAAGAAATGTGCTTGAACGGACACTAAATAACTCGCCCAGCTACAGCACTAAGGACAGATTTAGCGGGATATAAATTTGAGGCCTAGTATTTAGGCGCTGGGTGACAGGTATGGGTTTAGTGCCAGAATTAGACTTGGAAATACACAGTAGCGGGTGTGTGTGAAGTTATTCTGAATGACCCAATGTGCACCTTGAATATTATATACCCTTTTAGGGATAGATTTCAAATAGCTCTGATATAGCAGAAACCACTAAATTATGAAATTGCTAAATTGGGAATTGTATTTCAACCCAGAACAAGAAATGTGCTTGAACGGACACTAAATAACTCGCCCAGCTACAGCACTAAGGACAGATTTAGCGGGATATAAATTTGAGGCCTAGTATTTAGGCGCTGGGTGACAGGTATGGGTTTAGTGCCAGAATTAGACTTGGAAATACACAGTAGCGGGTGTGTGTGAAGTTATTCTGAATGACCCAATGTGCACCTTGAATATTATATACCCTTTTAGGGATAGATTTCAAATAGCTCTGATATAGCAGAAACCACTAAATTATGAAATTGCTAAATTGGGAATTGTATTTCAACCCAGAACAAGAAATGTGCTTGAACGGACACTAAATAACTCGCCCAGCTACAGCACTAGGGACAGATTTAGCGGGATATAAATTTGAGGCCTAGTATTTAGGCGCTGGGTGACAGGTATGGGTTTAGTGCCAGAATTAGACTTGGAAATACACAGTAGCGGGTGTGTGTGAAGTTATTCTGAATGACCCAATGTGCACCTTGAATATTATATACCCTTTTAGGGATAGATTTCAAATAGCTCTGATATAGCAGAAACCACTAAATTATGAAATTGCTAAATTGGGAATTGTATTTCAACCCAGAACAAGAAATGTGCTTGAACGGACACTAAATAACTCGCCCAGCTACAGCACTAGGGACAGATTTAGCGGGATATAAATTTGAGGCCTAGTATTTAGGCGCTGGGTGACAGGTATGGGTTTAGTGCCAGAATTAGACTTGGAAATACACAGTAGCGGGTGTGTGTGAAGTTATTCTGAATGACCCAATGTGCACCTTGAATATTATATACCCTTTTAGGGATAGATTTCAAATAGCTCTGATATAGCAGAAACCACTAAATTATGAAATTGCTAAATTGGGAATTGTATTTCAACCCAGAACAAGAAATGTGCTTGAACGGACACTAAATAACTCGCCCAGCTACAGCACTAGGGACAGATTTAGCGGGATATAAATTTGAGGCCTAGTATTTAGGCGCTGGGTGACAGGTATGGGTTTAGTGCCAGAATTAGACTTGGAAATACACAGTAGCGGGTGTGTGTGAAGTTATTCTGAATGACCCAATGTGCACCTTGAATATTATATACCCTTTTAGGGATAGATTTCAAATAGCTCTGATATAGCAGAAACCACTAAATTATGAAATTGCTAAATTGGGAATTGTATTTCAACCCAGAACAAGAAATGTGCTTGAACGGACACTAAATAACTCGCCCAGCTACAGCACTAAGGACATATTTAGCGGGATATAAATTTGAGGCCTAGTATTTAGGCGCTGGGTGACAGGTATGGGTTTAGTGCCAGAATTAGACTTGGAAATACACAGTAGCGGGTGTGTGTGAAGTTATTCTGAATGACCCAATGTGCACCTTGAATATTATATACCCTTTTAGGGATAGATTTCAAATAGCTCTGATATAGCAGAAACCACTAAATTATGAAATTGCTAAATTGGGAATTGTATTTCAACCCAGAACAAGAAATGTGCTTGAACGGACACTAAATAACTCGCCCAGCTACAGCACTAAGGACAGATTTAGCGGGATATAAATTTGAGGCCTAGTATTTAGGCGCTGGGTGACAGGTATGGGTTTAGTGCCAGAATTAGACTTGGAAATACACAGTAGCGGGTGTGTGTGAAGTTATTCTGAATGACCCAATGTGCACCTTGAATATTATATACCCTTTTAGGGATAGATTTCAAATAGCTCTGATATAGCAGAAACCACTAAATTATGAAATTGCTAAATTGGGAATTGTATTTCAACCCAGAACAAGAAATGTGCTTGAACGGACACTAAATAACTCGCCCAGCTACAGCACTAAGGACAGATTTAGCGGGATATAAATTTGAGGCCTAGTATTTAGGCGCTGGGTGACAGGTATGGGTTTAGTGCCAGAATTAGACTTGGAAATACACAGTAGCGGGTGTGTGTGAAGTTATTCTGAATGACCCAATGTGCACCTTGAATATTATATACCCTTTTAGGGATAGATTTCAAATAGCTCTGATATAGCAGAAACCACTAAATTATGAAATTGCTAAATTGGGAATTGTATTTCAACCCAGAACAAGAAATGTGCTTGAACGGACACTAAATAACTCGCCCAGCTACAGCACTAAGGACAGATTTAGCGGGATATAAATTTGAGGCCTAGTATTTAGGCGCTGGGTGACAGGTATGGGTTTAGTGCCAGAATTAGACTTGGAAATACACAGTAGCGGGTGTGTGTGAAGTTATTCTGAATGACCCAATGTGCACCTTGAATATTATATACCCTTTTAGGGATAGATTTCAAATAGCTCTGATATAGCAGAAACCACTAAATTATGAAATTGCTAAATTGGGAATTGTATTTCAACCCAGAACAAGAAATGTGCTTGAACGGACACTAAATAACTCGCCCAGCTACAGCACTAGGGACAGATTTAGCGGGATATAAATTTGAGGCCTAGTATTTAGGCGCTGCGTGACAGGTATGGGTTTAGTGCCAGAATTAGACTTGGAAATACACAGTAGCGGGTGTGTGTGAAGTTATTCTGAATGACCCAATGTGCACCTTGAATATTATATACCCTTTTAGGGATAGATTTCAAATAGCTCTGATATAGCAGAAACCACTAAATTATGAAATTGCTAAATTGGGAATTGTATTTCAACCCAGAACAAGAAATGTGCTTGAACGGACACTAAATAACTCGCCCAGCTACAGCACTAGGGACAGATTTAGCTGGATATAAATTTGAGGCCTAGTATTTAGGCGCTGGGTGACCGGTATGGATTTAGTGACAGAATTAGACTGGGATATGGCCAAAAAATAAACAGACTATTGCTGGTTAAATGCACTTGGTGTGACAGCTTCACCCTGATGTAGGCTTTAGCCAAAAAACAACCACACCATTGAGGGTTAAATGCACTTGGTGACAGGCGCAGCTTGCCCCTGATTTAGTATATGGCCAAAAAATGAACAGACTATTGCTGGTTAAATGCACTTGGTGTGACAGCTTCACCCTGATGTAGGCTTTAGCCAAAAAACAACCACACCATTGAGGGTTAAATGCACTTGGTGACAGGCGCAGCTTGCCCCTGATTTTGTATATGGCCAAAAAATGAACAGACTATTGCTGGTTAAATGCACTTGGTGTGACAGCTTCACCCTGATGTAGGCTTTAGCCAAAAAACAACCACACCATTGAGGGTTAAATGCACTTGGTCGCAGCTTGTGCTGGCGCACCACAAGACACAAAATGGCCGCCGATCACCCCAGAAAAATGTGACTGACAAACGGTCTGTGCAGCCTAAAAACAGTGAGCAATTGAGGATCAGCAGCTCAATGATCCACAGCTGCAGATCGATCAGTTAATCAAGTCCTTTGGAGGAGTTAATCTGCCTAATCTCGCCCTACTGTCGCAGCCGCAACCTCTCCCTACGCTAATCAGAGCAGAGTGACGGGCGGCGCTATGTGACTCCAGCTTAAATAGAGGCTGGGTCACATGGTGCTCTGGCCAATCACAGCCATGCCAATAGTAGGCATGGCTGTGATGGCCTCTTGGGGCAAGTAGTATGACGCTTGTTGATTGGCTGCTTTGCAGCCTTTCAAAAAGCGCCAAGAAAGCGTCACAAAAGCGCGAAGAAAGCGACGAACACCGAACCCGAACCCGGACTTTTACGAAAATGTCCGGGTTCGGGTCCGTGTCACGGACACCCCAAAATTCGGTACGAACCCGAACTATACAGTTCGAGTTCGCTCATCCCTAGTCATAATGCCCTGGTACTTAAGGACACATGATGTACGTCATGTGTATTTACGATCACCCCCCGTATCGGTAATTGCAGCAAACCGGAGGTCAATTCAGACCTGTGGTTTGCTGCGTTTCTGGTTTATTCGGGTCTCTGTTGACCCGATAACCCGGAATAGGATGGTGATCGGTGGTGTGATAATACACCACCAATAACCATCCTTAGATCCTGAGAGGTGGTGGTGACATCACCTCTCAGGATCGCATCCTATTGGCAGGACGGGCGGTAGGTGGTTAACTTCCCCCAGCTCTGCTCTCCTTGTACATTCTGCGTCCAGGAGCGAGGAGCGAGAGCAGCTTGCAATGGATCTGACCCAGCACCCCCATCTGTGCCCAGCACCCCCCTTCTGACCCTCCACAGTGCCATCTGGCACTAAAAGGTACTTTAGGGACAGGTTAGGGAAAGGTTAGGTTAGGCAGGGATATTCAGGGAAAGTTTAGGGGGGAAAAAAAACAAGTTATACTGTTGCATCACCCTGATTGGGTGTCTGGGGTCCACAGCACAGCTGTGTGACCCTAGACCCCCCCCCAGGGGTGCTGCAGTTTACCCCCCTTCCCACCCCCACCACACACATTTTTGGGGGCATAAGCGTTGTTTTTTTTTGCGTACGCTGACTGTGGCCAGCACTCTTAGTGTCCGGCCACTGTTAGCACAGCGCTGATAAGCAAGTTTGAATCTTTTTTTTTTTGCTTTCTTTTGGGTTTTCACTTTTTTTATTTAGTTTTTTTTTTCTGTTAAGTTTAGGGCAAAGTCTGCGAACACCCGTGCCCCCACACACGCACACGAAATAAAGTTGTTGACGCACACACACACTCCCCTATGGCCCGTTGGATGTTCTCGGCCGAGGAGGCATATGCCCAGCTGGCCTCCGACTCAGAGAGCCCTAGTGAGGACGAGGATGACCCCACTTTCCTCTTGTCATCCACGTCCTCCTCATCATCTAGCGATGATGATGAGCCCCCAAGGCAAAGGAGCAAGGGGACCGCCATGCCAGGGGCCCTGTGGCCCACACTAGTGCGAGCAGCTCTGGGGCTCATACTAGTTTTACGACCCACCAGATAAGTCCACCTGAGCCCCCTACCGGTGAACTTGCAGAGGATTTTGAGCCTGTGATTCCTGATTTTGTTGGCCAACCAGGAATCCAGATTTCCACAGTGGGCTTCACTGAATATGATTATTTTAGTCTTTTTTTCAGTGACCACTTTGTGAATCTGATGGTGGAACAAACAAACTTGTACACCCAACAGTTCATTGCTCAACACCCGGGCTCCTTTTTGGCAAGGTCCGGTGGCTAGACTCCGGTCAGTGCAGCCAAGATGAGGACGTTTTGGGGCCTCGTGCTGGACATGGGCCTAGTCAAAAAACCTAGTGTCAGGCATTACTGGAGTGGGGACAGTCCTCTACCAGACCCCACTTTACAGTACGGCCATGACACGCTCCCGGTTTGAGGCCATCCGGAAATGCCTGCATTATGCAGATAATGCAGCATGTCCCCCCCTAGGTGATCCTGCCTATGACCGCCTGTACAAAAATTGTGAGAGTACCTCAGGGTACACTTACAAGTTTCATGTGTACGAGGGGCGAGATTCCCGTATTAAACCCCCAGAATGTCCCCCCACTCTGGGTGTTCGCAGGAAACTTGTGTGGGACCTTATGCACCCACTGCTAAATAAGGGTTACCCCCTGTACATGGATAACTTTTATACTAGTATCCCCTTGTTCCAGTCCCTCGCCGCCAGATCCACGTCTGCTTGTAGGATCATGCGGAAAAATCAATGCGGCCTTCCTACCCTTCCCCTCCAGGTACCTATTCCCAGGGGTGAGACCTGTGCCCTTCCCAGTGGAAACCTGTTGCTGGTCAGATATAAGGACAAGAGGGATGTCCTTGTACTGTCCACAATTCACCGTAACGGCATCACCCCTGTCCCTGTGCGAGGTACCGCGGCAACGGTCCTCAAGCTCGATTGTATCGTTGACTACAATCGGTATATGGGAGGAGTTGATCTCTCTGATCAAGTCCTCAAGCCATATAACGCCATGCGCAAAACCCGGGCATGGTACAAAAAAGTTGAGGTCTACTTGGTACAGGTTGCCTTGTACATATCTTTTGTGCTATTCCACAGAGCTGGCAACACAGGGAAATTCCTTCAGTTCTATGAAGCAGTCCTTAAGGACCTGATCTTTTCTGACCGGGAAAGAGCAGGCCGGAGTACCTTGGGAACTGGAGGCGCCCGGATCGTCCCTGGCCAATACTTTTCAGGTGTGGTCTCCCATACTGGAAAGAAAGGACGGACCCCAAAAAAATTGCAGAGTGTGTCACAGGAGGGGGATATGGAAGGACACCACCACTCAGTGTGACACGTGCCCCGATCATCCAGGCCTCTGCATTATTGGTTGCTTCAGGAAGTACCACACTTCCATGGAGTACTAAATTTATAATCCTCTTCCCCAATTTTAATTCCATTTAGCCACTGACAATCGGAAAAAAACTATGGTTCTCAGACTTGAGACAGCAAAAAAAAAATGTAATTTGTAAAACTAAAATAAATAAAAAAGTAGACTTATTAGGTATCGCCGCGTCCGTAAGAATCTGCTCTATAAAAATTCCCCATGACCTAACCCCTCAGATGAACACGGTCAAAAAAATAAAATAAAAACGGTGCAAAAAAAGGTATTTTTTGTCACCTTACATCACAAAAAGTGTAATAGTAAGCGATCAAAAAGTCATAAGCCCCCTAAAATAGTGCCAATAAAACCGTCCTCTCATCCCTAAAAAAATTTGCCTATAGCTAAGACAATCGGCTAAAACCTAAAAAAAAATGACTCTCAGACTATGGTGATACTAAATTGTCTTTTTTTGTTTAAAAAAGGATAATATAGTGTAAAACCTAAATAAATTTCAAAAAATTTGACATATTAGGTATTGCCGCATCCGTAGGAATCTTCTATATAAAAATACACCATGACCTAACCCCTCAGGTGAACACTGTTCAAAAAATTTAATAAAAACTGTGCAAAAAAAAGTTTCATTTTTATCCATTTTTTCCAGTAAAAAAGCAAGGGTTAACAGCCAAACAAAACTTAATATTTATTACCCTGATTCTGAAGTTTACAGAAACACCCCATATGTGGTCGTAAACTGCTGTATGACCAAACGGCAAGGCGCAGAAGGAAAGGAACGCCATATGGTTTCTGGAAGGCGGATTTTGATGGCAATTTTTTGGGGCACCATGTCCCATTTGAAGAACCCCTGATGCACCCCTAGAGTAGAAACTCCATAAAATTGACCCCATCTAAGAAACTAAACCCATCAAGGTATTCAAAACAAACTGATTTTACTAACTTTATTAACCCTTTAGGTGTTCCTCAACAGTTTATGGAAAATGGAGATTAATTTTCAGAATTTCTATTTTTGGTAGCCTTGCCTCACAAAAATGTAATATAAAGCAACCAAAAATCATATGTACCCTAAAAATAGTCCCAAGAAAACTGCCACCTTATCCCGTAGTTTCCAAAATGGGGTCACTTTTATGGAGTTTCTACTCTAGGGGGGCTTCAAATGGGACATGGTGTAACTGAACCAGCCCAGCAAAATCTGCCTTCCAAAAACCACACGGCGCTCCTTTCCCTCTTCGCCCTACCGTGTGCTCGTACAGTAGTTTACGACCACATATGGGGTGTTTCTAAAAACTACAGAATCAGGGCAATAAATATTGAGTTTTGATTGGCTGTTAACCTTGCTTTGTTATTGGAAAAAAATGGATTAAAATGGAAAATTTGGCAAAAAATCTAAATTCTGAAATTTTATCTCCATTTGCCATTAAATCTTGAGGAACACCTAAAGGGTAAATGACGTTTGTAAAATCAGTTTTGAATACCTTGAGGGGTGTAGTTTCTAGAATGGCTTAATGTTTGGGTAGTTTCTATTATGTAAGGCTCACAAAGTGACTTCAGACCTGAACTAGTCCTTAAAAAGTGGGTTTTGGAAAATTTCTGAAAAATTTCAAGATTTCCTTCTAAACTTCTAAGCCTTCTAAATCCCCAAAAAATGAAATGGCATTCCCAAATTGATCCAAACATGAAGTAGACATATGGGGAATGTAAAGTAATAACTATTTTTGGAGTTATTACTATTAGAGTTGAGCGGACACCTGGATGTTCGGGTTCGAGAAGTTCGGCCGAACTTCCCGGAAATGTTCGGGTTCGGGATCCGAACCCGATCCGAACTTCGTCCCGAACCCGAACCCCTTTGAAGTCAATGGGGACCCGAACTTTTCGGCACTAAAAAGGCTGTAAAACAGCCCAGGAAAGGGCTAGAGGGCTGCAAAAGGCAGCAACATGTAGGTAAATCCCATGCAAACAAATGTGGATAGGGAAATGAATTAAAATAAAAATAAAATAAATAAAAATTAACCAATATCAATTGGAGAGAGGTCCCATAGCAGAGAATCAGGCTTCACGTCAGCCACCACTGCAACAGTCCATTGTCAGATATTTAGGCCCAGCACCCAGGCAGAGGAGAGAGGTCCCATAACAGAGAATCTGTCTTCATGTCAGCAGAGAATCAGTCTGCATGTCATAGCAGAGAATGAGGCTTCACGTCAGCCACCAGTGCAACAGTCCATTGTCATATATTTAGGCCCAGCACCCAGGCAGAGGAGAGAGGTCCCGTAACAGAGGATCTGGCTTCATGTCAGCAGAGAATCAGTCTGCATGTCATAGCAGAGAATCAGGCTTCACGTCAGCCACCACTGCAACAGTCCATTGGCATATATTTAGGCCCAGCACCCAGGCAGAGGAGAGAGGTCCCGTAACAGAGGATCTGGCTTCATGTCAGCAGAGAATCAGTCTGCATGTCATAGCAGAGAATCAGGCTTCACGTCAGCCACCACTGCAACAGTCCATTGGCATATATTTAGGCCCAGCACACAGGCAGAGGAGAGAGGTCCCGTAACAGAGAATCTGTCTTCATGTCAGCAGAGAATTAGTCTGCATGTCATAGCAGAGAATCAGGCTTCACGTCAGCCACCACTGCAACAGTCCATTGGCATATATTTAGGCCCAGCACACAGGCAGAGGAGAGAGGTCCCGTAACAGAGAATCTGTCTTCATGTCAGCAGAGAATTAGTCTGCATGTCATAGCAGAGAATCAGGCTTCACGTCAGCCACCACTGCAACAGTCCATTGTCAGATATTTAGGCCCAGCACCCAGGCAGAGGAGAGAGGTCCCGTAACAGAGAATCTGGCTTCATGTCAGCAGAGAATCAGTCTGCATGTCATAGCAGAGAATCAGGCTTCACGTCACCCACCACTGTAACAGTCCATTGTCATATATTTAGGCCCAGCACCCAGGCAGAGGAGAGAGGTCCCGTAACAGAGGATCTGGCTTCATGTCAGCAGAGAATCAGTATGCATGTCATAGCAGAGAATCGGGCTTCACGTCAGCCACCACTGCAACAGTCCATTGTCAGATATTTAGGCCCAGCACCCAGGCAGAGGAGAGAGGTCCCGTAACAGAGGATCTGGCTTCATGTCAGCAGAGAATCAGTCTGCATGTCATAGCAGAGAATCAAATAGAAGTGATGGCTGGCACTCCACTAAATGGTATCTTCGGTGCTCAGTGATGGAGATTACCTCCGATAATATCATAGAATAATTCACGGCACTCGAATTGAAATGAATGAAATAATAATATTTATTATATAGAATTTTGCCACCAATAGACGTCAGTTATATGGGCCAACGTTTCGGTCCTCCCGGACCTTGGTCACGGCCTATTAATTATAATAGCATACAATCAGTACAATATGGAAATAATTTTAAAAAAAATAATATTAGAAAATTTTGACTAAAGAGAAAATATATATATACATCTAGGGGCAAGTCTTACGTATATCTATATGCATAGTATAATACAATACTGATATAATAATCAAAGCTGCAACTGCATATAAAGAATCAATCGATCAATGAACTGATAGTGGGATAGTACTCACAGAAATTAATCAATGAATAGTCTATTTCAAGAACATTAAGGACCATCAAAGTGGTAAAAGCAAGTACATGAAACCACTGAAATTAACATCAGAGATATTCACAATAAAGATATAGTATGGTTATGGATGTATTGAATATAGTATCAGGTATAGAAGCTCCATGGAACAATCACAATCTAAACATTTGTATATAAGGAAAACAGAGAAGCTGCAAATTAAATCATTACGTCTATATGGGTGTCAGTACAACAATAGTATAACCTGCTAGACGAAAACTGATTCAGTAATTGATTTATGAAGGAAAAAGTACTGAACCCACATAGAGAATAATTCACAAAATAAACTGCATACGTACATATCACTTACATACCTTGAGATAAACTGGTTAGAGGAGAGTGGCATTGCGCTGGGTGGCCTGCGCATGTCCGATATTTGTACTGTGTCTGGTCTCGCGATACTGGGAGGACGTCATAGAACTGGAAGTCCGCATTCGCGATCGGAATAACGGAAGTCCGGTTATCGGAAAAAATTCGCAAAAAAATTCGCAAAGGAGAAAAATTCGCAACTGCATAAAATTCGCAGGTAAGAAAAAATCGCAATTGGTAAAAATTCGCAAATAGTGAAAAATCGCAATATATGAAAAAATCGCAAATATATATAATTTTTTGAAACATCCAAAAAAAAAAAAAAAAAGGAAGAGGTCGGGTCAAAAAAACAAGACCATCGACTCCTAATGCGAGAATTACACAAAGTTCATTTAGAATACTCGGTCAAAATATATATAATTAGATATCAACCCAGCATCGGAGGGCAGACTACAGACATAATCAGTAAATCAGTAGACAAATAATAATAATTATTACAGACATATAGTTATATTGATATATTAGTATATTAGATGTTCATATTTGAAATATATTAATTGACATTAATATTAATAGATTAGTTAATTAAATCAAACGAGCATGATCAAGAAACTGTAGTTCCATAAAAAATAATAGATAATAATCCTACCTTCGGACATTATCATTTAGTCTGCAATAGTCATATAGAAAAGAAAGAAAAGAAAATGTTATAATTCATTGTATATAAAATTCAAAATCACGATTTAAACCTAAGGGAGCTAGTGTCTTTAATTCATGGATCCAATATGATTCACGATTTTGAAGTGTCAGTTTGCGATTTCCGCCTCGACGTGATAAGGGAATATGTTCGATAATTTGGAATCTGAGTTGACTTATGTGATGACCGGCCTGAATAAAATGATGAGGTATCGGAAGTTCTGTTTTCCTACAGCGAATATCAGATTTATGTTTACTGATGCGATCTCTCGCACATTGGGATGTCTCCCCAACGTAAGCGAGGCCACATGGGCATTTGATGAGATAAATAACAAAGGATATAGCACATGTGAAAAAGCCTGTTATCTTATATGTCTTGCCCGTATGTGGATGCGTGAAGGTACTCCCCTTCATGACATGTGTACACTGTGCACAATTTAAACAGGGAAAAGTGCCCATTTTTGGACTGGACAACATAGTCTGTCTTAATGGCTTCTTCTCAGGGCCAATATCCGCTTTAATAAGAGTATCGCGTAAGTTTTTTGGACGCTTGTAACACATTCTAAATGGATTATTGAATTCCTTAATATCAGGGTAGAATTTACTCAATAGCGGCCAGTGTTTCTGTATAATCCGCTGAATTTTTGGTACAAATGGATGATATGTCACTACCAGTGGAATTCTAGGTGTACAATGTTGTGTTCTTTGAGGTCTCAACTCCTGGGTCCCCTGGGTAATCAATTTAATCTCCTTCTCTAGGAGGCCACGAGGATACCCACGTGCTTTAAACTTATCCGACATCTCTATCAAACGTTGTTTTTGCACTATTGGATCACTAACTATTCTTGACACCCTAGTAAACTGTGACCGAGGTAATGAGGCTTTCGTGTTCCTAGGATGACAACTGCATGTCATAGCAGAGAATCAGGCTTCACGTCAGCCACCACTGCAACAGTCCATTGGCATATATTTAGGCCCAGGCACCCAGGCAGAGGAGAGAGGTACCGTAACAGAGGATCTGGCTTCATGTCAGCAGAGAATCAGTCTGCATGTCATAGCAGAGAATCAGGCTTCACGTCAGCCACCACTGCAACAGTCCATTGGCATATATTTAGGCCCAGGCACCCAGGCAGAGGAGAGAGGTACCGTAACAGAGGATCTGGCTTCATGTCAGCAGAGAATCAGTCTGCATGTCATAGCAGAGAATGAGGCTTCACGTCAGCCACCACTGCAACAGTCCATTGGCATATATTTAGGCCCAGCACACAGGCAGAGGAGAGAGGTCCCGTAACAGAGAATCTGGCTTCATGTCAGCAGAGAATCAGTCTGCATGTCATAGCAGAGAATCAGGCTTCACGTCAGCCACCACTGCAACAGTCCATTGTCATATATTTAGGCCCAGCACCCAGGCAGAGGAGAGAGGTCCCGTAACAGAGAATCTGGCTTCATGTCAGCAGAGAATCAGTCTGCATGTCATAGCAGAGAATCAGGCTTCACGTCAGCCACCACTGCAACAGTCCATTGGCATATATTTAGGCCCAGCACACAGGCAGAGGAGAGAGGTCCCGTAACAGAGAATCTGGCTTCATGTCAGCAGAGAATCAGTCTGCATGTCATAGCAGAGAATCAGGCTTCACGTCAGCCACCACTGCAACAGTCCATTGTCATATATTTAGGCCCAGCACCCAGGCAGAGGAGAGAGGTCCCGTAACAGAGAATCTGGCTTCATGTCAGCAGAGAATCAGTCTGCATGTCATAGCAGAGAATCAGGCTTCATGTCAGCCACCAGTGCAATAGTCCATTGGCATATATTTAGGCCCAGCACACAGGCAGAGGAGAGAGGTCCCGTAACAGAGAATCTGTCTTCATGTCAGCAGAGAATTAGTCTGCATGTCATAGCAGAGAATCAGGCTTCACGTCACCCAACATTGGAACAGTCCATTGTCATATTTAGGCCCCGGCACCCAGACAGAGGAGAGGTTCATTCAACTTTGGGTAGCCTCGCAATATAATGGTAAAATAAAAATAGGATTGATTGAGGAAGTGCCCTGGAGTACAATAATATATGGTTAAGGGGAGGTAGTTAATGTCTAATCTGCACAAGGGACGGACAGGTCCTGTGGGATCCATGCCTGGTTCATTTTTATGAACGTCAGCTTGTCCACATTGGCTGTAGACAGGCGGCTGCGTTTGTCTGTAATGACGCCCCCTGCCGTGCTGAATACACGTTCAGACAAAACGCTGGCCGCCGGGCAGGCCAGCACCTCCAAGGCATAAAAGGCTAGCTCTGGCCACGTGGACAATTTAGAGACCCAGAAGTTGAATGGGGCCGAACCATCAGTCAGTACGTGGAGGGGTGTGCACACGTACTGTTCCACCATGTTAGTGAAATGTTGCCTCCTGCTAACACGTTGCGTATCAGGTGGTGGTGCAGTTAGCTGTGGCGTGTTGACAAAACTTTTCCATATCTCTGCCATGCTAACCCTGCCCTTAGAGGAGCTGGCCGTGACACAGCTGCCTTGGCGACCTCTTGCTCCTCCTCTGCCTTGGCCTTGGGCTTCCACTTGTTCCCCTGTGACATTTGGGAATGCTCTCAGTAGCGCGTCTACCAACGTGCGCGTGTACTCGCGCATCTTCCTATCACGCTCCAGTGCAGGAAGTAAGGTGGGCACATTGTCTTTGTACCGTGGATCCAGCAGGGTGGCAACCCAGTAGTCCGCACACGTTAAAATGTGGGCAACTCTGCTGTCGTTGCGCAGGCACTGCAGCATGTAGTCGCTCATGTGTGCCAGGCTGCCCAGGGGTAAGGACAAGCTGTCCACTGTCGAGGCGTATCTTCATCGTCCTGCCTTTCCCCCAGCCACGCACCAGTGATGGGCCCGAGCTGCGTTGGGTGCCACCCCGCTGTGACCATGCTTCATCCTCATCCTCCTCCACCTCCTCCTCATCCTCGTCCTCCAGTAGTGGGCCCTGGCTGGCCACATTTGTACCTGGCCTCTGCTGTTGCAAAAAACCTCCCTCTGAGTCACTTCGAAGAGACTGGCCTGAAAGTGCTAAAAATGACCCCTCTTCCTCCTCCTCCTCCTCCTCCTGGGCCACCTCCTCTTCCATCATCGCCCTAAGTGTTTTCTCAAGGAGACATAGAAGTGGTATTGTAACGCTGATAACGGCGTCATCGCCACTGGCCATGTTGGTGGAGTACTCGAAACAGCGCAACAGGGCACACAGGTCTCGCATGGAGGCCCAATCATTGGTGGTGAAGTGGTGCTGTTCCGCAGTGCGACTGACCCGTGCGTGCTGCAGCTGAAACTCCACTATGGCCTGCTGCTGCTCGCACAGTCTGTCCAGCATGTGCAAGGTGGAGTTCCACCTGGTGGGCACGTCGCATATGAGGCGGTGAGCGGGAAGGCCAAAGTTACGCTGTAGCACAGACAGGCGAGCAGCGGCAGAATGTGAACGCCGGAAGCGCGAACAGACGGCCCGCACTTTATGCAGCAGCTCTGACATGTCGGGGTAGTTGTGAATGAACTTCTGCACCACCAAATTCAGCACATGCGCCAGGCAAGGGATGTGCGTCAAACCGGCTAGTCCCAGAGCTGCAACGAGATTTCGCCCATTATCGCACACCACCAGGCCGCTTGTTTGAGGCTCACCGGCAGCAACCACTCGTCGGTCTGTTGTTCTATACCACGGCACAACTCCTGTGCGGTGTGGGGCCTGTCCCCCAAACATATGAGTTTCAGAATGGCCTGCTGACGTTTACCCCGGGCTGTGCTGAAGTTGGTGGTGAAGGTGTGTGGCTGACTGGATGAGCAGGTGGAAGAAGAGGAGGAGGAAGCCGAGAAGGAGGAGGTGGCAACAGGAGGCAAAGAATGTTGCCCTGCGATCCTTGGCGGCGGAAGGACGTGCGCCAAACAGCTCTCTGCCTGGGGCCCAGCTGCCACTACATTTACCCAGTGTGCAGTTAGGGAGATATAGCGTCCCTGGCCGTGCTTACTGGTCCACGTATCTGTGGTTAGGTGGACCTTGCTACAGATGGCGTTGCGCAGTGCACACTTGATTTTATCGGATACTTGGTTGTGCAGGGAAGGCACGGCTCTCTTGGAGAAGTAGTGGCGGCTGGGAACAACATACTGTGGGACAGCAAGCGACATGAGCTGTTTGAAGCTGTCTGTGTCCACCAGCCTAAATGACAGCATTTCATAGGCCAGTAGTTTAGAAATGCTGGCATTCAGGGCCAGGGATCGAGGGTGGCTAGGTGGGAATTTACGCTTTCTCTCAAATGTTTGTGAGCTGGAGAGCTGAACGCTGCCGTGTGACATGGTTGAGATGCTTGGTGACGGAGGTGGTGGTGGTGTTGGTGGTACATCCCCTGTTTGCTGGGCGGCAGGTGCCAACGTTCCTCCAGAGGCGGAGGAAGAGGCCGAGGCGGCAGCAGCAGAAGAGGCCGAGGCGGCAGCAGCAGAAGAGGTAGCAGGGGGAGCCTGAGTGACTTCCTTGTTTTTAAGGTGTTTACTCCACTGCAGTTCATGCTTTGCATGCAGGTGCCTGGTCATGCAGGTTGTGCTAAGGTTCAGAACGTTAATGCCTCGCTTCAGGCTCTGATGGCACAGCGTGCAAACCACTCGGGTCTTGTCGTCAGCACATTGTTTGAAGAAGTGCCATGCCAGGGAACTCCTTGAAGCTGCCTTTGGGGTGCTCGGTCCCAGATGGCGGCGGTCAGTAGCAGGCGGAGTCTCTTGGCGGCGGGTGTTCTGCTTTTGCCCACTGCTCCCTCTTTTGCTACGCTGTTGGCTCGGTCTCACCACTGCCTCTTCCTCCGAACTGTGAAAGTCAGTGGCACGACCTTCATTCCATGTGGGGTCTAGGACCTCATCGTCTTCCACCCAGTCTTGATCCCTGACCTCCTGTTCAGTCTGCACACTGCAGAAAGACGCAGCAGTTGGCACCTGTGTTTCGTCATCATCAGAGACTTGCTGAGGTCGTATTCTCATGTCCTCATCATCAGGAAACATAAGTGGTTGTGCGTCAGTGCATTCTATGTCTTCCACCGCTGGGGAAGGGCTAGGTGGATGCCCTTGGGAAACCCTGCCAGCAGAGTCTTCAAACAGCATAAGAGACTGCTGCATAACTTGAGGCTCAGACAGTTTCCCTGATATGCATGGGGGTGATGTGACAGACTGATGGGGTTGGTTTTCAGGCGCCATCTGTGCGCTTTCTGCAGAAGACTGGGTGGGAGATAATGTGAACGTGCTGGATCCACTGTCGGCCACCCAATTGACTAATGCCTGGACCTGCTCAGGCCTTACCATCCTTAGAACGGCATTGGGCCCCACCATATATCGCTGTAAATTCTGGCGGCTACTGGGACCTGAGGTAGTTGGTACACTAGGACGTGTGGATGTGGCAGAACGGCCACGTCCTCTCCCAGCACCAGAGGGTCCACTAACACCACCACGACAATGTCCACGTCCGCGTCCCTTAATAGATGTTTTCCTCATTGTTATCGTTCACCACAACAACAAAAATATTATTTGGCCCAATGTATTGTATTCAAATTCAGCTGAATATAAATTTGAGGCCTAGTATTTAGGCGCTGGGTGACAGGTATAGGTTTACTGACAGAATTAGACTTGGAAATGCACAGTAGCGGGTGTGTGAAGTTATTCAGAATGACCCTATGTGCACCTTGAATATGATATACCCTTTTAGGGATAGATTTCAAATAGCTCTGATACAGCAGAAACCACTAAATTATGAAATTGCTAAATTGGGAATTGTATTTCAACCCAGAACAAAAACTGTGCTTTGACGAACACTAAATAACTTGCCCAGCCACAACAGTACAGCAGTAACAACAGATTTAGCAGGATATAAATTTGAGGCCTAGTATTTAGGCGCTGGGTGACAGGTATAGGTTTACCGACAGAATTAGACTGGGATATGCACAGTAGCGTGTGTGTGAAGTTATTCAGAATGACCCTATCAGCACCTTGATTCTGATATACCTTTTTAGGGATGTATTTAAAGTAGGCCTGATACAGCAGAAACCACTAAATTAGGAAATTGCTAAATTGGGAATTGTATTTCAACCCAGAACAAAAACTGTGCTTTGACGGACACTAAATAACTTGCCCAGCCACAACAGTACAGCAGTAACGACAGATTTAGCAGGATATAAATTTGAGGCCTAGTATTTAGGCGCTGGGTGACAGGTATACGTTTACTGACAGAATTAGACTTGGAAATGCACTGTAGTGTGTGTGTGAAGTTATTCAGAATGACCCTATGTGCACCTTGAATATTATATACCCTTTTAGGGATAGATTTCAAATAGCTCTGATACAGCAGAAACCACTAAATTAGGAAATTGCTAAATTGGGAATTGTATTTCAACCCAGAACAAAAACTGTGCTTGGACGGACACCAAATAACTTGCCCAGCCACAGCAATAACCACAGATTTAGCTGGATATAAATTTGAGGCCTAGTATTTAGGCGCTGGGTGACAGGTATAGGTTTACTGACAGAATTAGACTTGGAAATGCACAGTAGCGGGTGTGTGAAGTTATTCTGAATGACCCTATGTGCACCTTGAATATGATATACCCTTTTAAGGATAGATTTCAAATAGCTCTGATACAGCAGAAACCACTAAATTATGAAATTGCTAAATTGGGAATTGTATATCAACCCAGAACAAAAAATGTGCTTTGACGGACACTAAATAACTTGACCAGCCACACCAGTAACGACAGATTTAGCTGGATATAAATTTGAGGCCTAGTATTTAGGCGCTGGGTGACAGGTATACGAAGAATTAGACTGGGATATGGCCAAAAAATAACCACACTATTGATGGTTAAATGCACTTGGTGTGACAGCTTGACCAACCACACTACTGAGGGTTAAATGCACTTGGTGACAGGCGCAGCTTGCCCCTGATGTAGTTTATGGCCAAAAAATAAACAGACTATTGCTGGTTAAATGCACTTGGTGTGACAGCTTCACCCTGATGTAGGCTTTAGCCAAAAAACAACCACACCATTGATGGTTAAATGCACTTGGTGACAGGCGCAGCTTGCCCCTGATGTAGTATATGGCCAAAAAATAAACAGACTATTGCTGGTTAAATGCACTTGGTGTGACAGCTTCACCCTGATGTAGGCTTTAGCCAAAAAACAACCACACCATTGAGGGTTAAATGCACTTGGTGACGGGCGCAGCTTGCCCCTGATGTAGTATATGGCCAAAAAATAAACAGACTATTGCTGGTTAAATGCACTTGGTGTGACAGCTTCACCCTGATGTAGGATTTAGCCAAAAAACAACCACACCATTGAGGGTTAAATGCACTTGGTCGCAGCTTGTGCTGGCACACCACAAGACACAAAATGGCCGCCGATCACCCCAGAAAAAAGTGACTGACAAACGGTCTGGGCAGCCTAAAAACAGTGAGCATTTGAATTTCAGCAGCTCAATGATCCACAGCTGCAGATCGATCAATTAATCAAGTCCTTTGGAGGAGTTAATCTGCCTAATCTCGCCCTACTGTCGCAGCCGCAACCTCTCCCTATGCTAATCAGAGCAGAGTGACGGGCGGCGCTATGTGACTCCAGCTTAAATAGAGGCTGGGTCACATGGTGCTCTGGCCAATCACAGCCATGCCAATAGTAGGCATGGCTGTGATGGCCTCTTGGGGCAAGTAGTATGACGCTTGTTGATTGGCTGCTTTGCAGCCTTTCAAAAAGCGCCAAGAAAGCGACGAACACCGAACCCGAACCCGGGTTCGCTCATCCCTAATTACTATGTATTATAGAAGTAGAGAAATTGAAACTTGGAAATTTGCAAATTTTCCCAAATTGTTGGTAAATTTGGTATTTTTTTTATAAATAATTTTTTTTTTTTTAACTCCATTTTACCAGTGTCATGAAGTACAATATGTGATGAAAAAAACTATCTCAGAATGGCCTGGATAAGTAAAAGCATATTAAAGTTATTCACACATAAAGTGACACTGGTCAGATTTTCAAAAAATGGCCTGGTCCTTAACCGCTCCAGGACCGCCTAACGCACGGATGCGTCCTGGAGGCGGTCGATTCATTCCTCCTGGACGCATCCGTGCGTCATCTCGCGAGAGGCGAGATTTCCTGTGAACGCGCGCACACAGGCGCGCGCGTTCACAGGATCGGCCGGTAAGAGACTGGATCTACAGTCTGCCAGAGGCGATTGTTCGCTGGCAGGCTTTAGATGCGATTTTTTTAAACCCCTAACAGGTATATTAGACGCTGTTTTGATAACAGCGTCTAATATACCTGCTACCTGGTCCTCTAAGGGTCCCTTTTGCTTGGATCGACCACCAGAGAACACAGGTAACATAGTAACATAGTACATAAGGCCGAAAAAAGACATTTGTCCATCCAGTTCGGCCTGTCATCCTGCAAGTTGATCCAGAGGAAGGCAAAAAAACCCTGTGAGGTAGAAGCCAATTTTCCTCACTTTAGGGGAATAAAAATTCCTTCCCGACTCCAATCAGGCAATCGGAATAACTCCCTGGATCAACGACCCCTCTCTAGTAGCTAAAGCCTGTAATATTATTACGCTCCAGAAATACATCCAGGCCCCTCTTGAATTCCTTTATTGTACTCACCATCACCACCTCCTCAGGCAGAGAGTTCCATAGTCTCACTACTCTTACCGTAAAGCATCCTCTTCTATGTTTGTGTTCAAACCTTCTTTATACATATTAATTAGATCTCCTCTCAGTCGTCTTTTTTCTAAAGTGAATAACCCTAATTTTGATAATCTTTCAGGGTACTGTAGTTGCCCCATTCCAGTTATTACTTTAGTTGCCCTCCTCTGCACCCTCTCCAGCTCTGCTATGTCTGCCTTGTTCACTGGAGCCCAGAACTGTACACAGTACTCCATGTGTGGTCTGACTAGCGACTTGTAAAGTGGTAGGACTATGTTCTCATCACGGGCATCTATGCCCCTTTTGATGCAACCCATTATCTTATTGGCCTTGGCAGCAGCTGCCTGACACTAGGTTTTTGCAGCTTAGTTTGCTGTTTATTAAAATTCCTAGATCTTTTTCCATGTCAGTGTTACCGAGTGTTATACCATTTAATAAGTACGGGTGACTTGCATTATTCCTTCCCATGTGCATAACTTTACATTTGTCAGTGTTAAACCTCATCTGCCACTTATCTGCCCAAGCCTGCAATCTATCCAGATCCCTCTGTAGCAGTATACTGTCCTCTTCAGTGTTAATTACTTTACACAGTTTAGTGTCATCTGCGAAAATTGATACTTTACTATGCAAGCCTTGTACAAGATCATTAATAAATATATTGAAGAGAATAGGGCCCAATACTGACCCCTGAGGTACTCCACTAGTGACAGTGACCCAATCTGAGTGTGTACCGTTAATAACCACCCTCTGTCTTCTATCATTGAGCCAGTTACTTACCCACTTACAGACGTTTTCTCCCAGTCCGAGCATTCTCATTTTATATACTAACCTTTTATGTGGTACAGTGTCAAATGCTTTGGAGAAGTCCAGATACACAACATCCATTGATTCGCCGCTGTCAAGTCTAGAACTTACCTCCTCATAGAAACTGATTAAATTTGTTTGACATGATCGATCCCTCACGAAGCCATGCTGATATGGCGTTATTTGCTTATTTCCGTTAAGATGCTCTAACATAGCATCTCTCAGAAAACCTTCAAACAGTTTACCTACAACAGATGTTAAACTTACCGGCCTATAGTTTCCAGGCTCTGTTTTTGGACCCTTTTTGAATATTGGCACCACATTTGCCATGCGCCAATCCTGTGGGACATTCCCTGTCAGTATAGAGTCAGCAAATATCAGAAATAAGGGTCTGGTTATGACATTACTTAATTCCCTTAGGATACGGGGGTGTATGCCATCCGGTCCTGGCGATTTGTAGCTCTGTAATATGGCACCAACCACCACTACACTACACTACACCCCCCCCATCACTTATTAACCCCTTATGAACCCCTGATCACCCCATATAGACTCCCTGATCACCCCCTCTCATTGATCACCCCCCTGTAAGGCTCCATTCAGATGTTCGTATGTGTTTTACGGATCCACGCATCCATGGATCGGATCCGCAAAACACATACAGACGTCTGAATGGAGCCTTACCAGGGGGGTGATCACCTCATATACACTCCATGATCACCCCCTGTCATTGATCACCCCCCTGCCATTGATCACCCCCCTGTAAGGCTCCATTCAGACGCCCGTATGTGTTTTACGGATCCACAGATCCATGGATCGGATCCGCAAAACACATACGGACGTCTGAATGGAGCCTTACAGGGGGGTGATCAATGACAGAGGGGTGATCACCCCATATACACTCCCTGATCACCCCCTGTCATTGATCATCCCCCTGTAAGGCTCCATTCAGACACCCATATGTGTTTCACGGATCCACGCATCCATACATCGGATCCGCAAAACACATACGGACGTCTGAATGGAGCCTTACAGGGGGTGATCAGGGAGTCTATATGGGATGATCACCCCCCGTAAGGCTCCATTCAGACGTCCGTATGTGTTTTACAGATCCACGCATCCATGGATCGGATCCGCAAAACACATACGGATGTCTGAATGGAGCCTTACCAGGGGGGTGATCACCCCATATACACTCCCTGATCACTTCCCTGTCATTGATCACCCCCCTGTCATTGATCACCTCCCTGTAAGGCTCCATTCAGACGTCCGTATGTGTTTTACGGATCCACGCATCCATGGATCGGATACGCAAAACACATACGGACGTCTGAATGGAGCCTTACAGGGGGGTGATCAATGACAGGGTGGTGATCACCCCATATAGACTCCCTGATCACCCCCCTGTCATTGATCACCCCCCTGTAAGGCTCCATTCAGACATTTTTTTGGCATAAGTTAGCGGAAATTGTTTTGTTTTTTAGTTTTTTCTTACAAAGTCTCATATTCCACTAACTTGTGTAAAAAAAAAAAATCTCACATGAACTCACCATACCCCTCACGGAATCCAAATGCGTAAAAAATTTTAGACATTTATATTCCAGACTTCTTCTCACGCTTTAGGGCCCCTAAAATGCCAGGGCAGTATAAATACCCCACATGTGACCCCATTTCGGAAAGAAGACACCCCAAGGTATTCCGTGAGGGGCATATTGAGTCCATGAAAGATTTACATTTTTGTCCCAAGTTAGCGGAAAGGGAGACTTTGTGAGAAAAACTTTTTCCACTAACTTGTGCCAAAAAAAATAAAAATTCTATGAACTTGCCATGCCCCTCATTGAATACCTTGGGGTGTCTTCTTTCCAAAATGGGGTCACATGTGGGGTATTTATACTGCCCTGGCTTTTTAGGGGTCCTAAAACGTGAGAAGAAGTCTGGGATCCAAATGTCTAAAAATGCCCTCCTAAAAGGAATTTGGGCCCCTTTGCGCATCTAGGCTGCAAAAAAGTGTCACACATGTGGCATCGCCGTACTCAGGAGAAGTTGGGGAATGTGTTTTGGGGTGTTATTTTACATATACCCATGCTGGGTGAGATAAATATCTTGGTCAAATGCCAACTTTGTATAAAAAAATGGGAAAAGTTGTCTTTTGCCGAGATATTTCTCTCACCCAGCATGGGTATATGTAAAATGACACCCCAAAACACATTCCCCAACTTCTTCTGGTACGGTGATACCACATGTGTGACACTTTTTTGCAGCCTAGGTGGGCAAAGGGGCCCACATTCCAAAGAGCACCTTTCGGATTTTACAGGGCATTTTTTACAGATTTTGATTTCAAACTACTTCTCACGCATTTGGGCACCTAAAATGCCAGCGCAGTATAACTACACCACAAGTGACCCCATTTTGGAAAGAAGAACCCCAAGGTATTCTGTGAGGGGCATGGCGAGTTCCTAGAATTTTTTATTTTTTGTCACAAGTTCGCGGAAAATTATGATTTTTTTTTTCTTACAAAGTCTCATATTCCACTAACTTGTGACAAAAAATAAAAACTTCCATGAACTCACTATACCCCTCACGGAATACCTTGGGGTGTCTTCTTTCCAAAATGGGGTCACTTGTGGTGTAGTTATACTGACCTAGCATTTTAGGGGCCCATATGCGTGAGAAGTAGTTTGCAATCAAAATCTGTAAAAAATGACCGGTGAAATCCGAAAGGTGCTCTTTGGAATGTGGGCCCCTTTGCCCACCTAGGCTGCAAAAAAGTGTCACACATGTGGTATCGCCATACTCAGGAGAAGTTGAGGAATATGTTTTGGGGTGTCATTTTACATATACCTATGCTGGGTGAGAGAAATATCTCGGCAAAAGACAACTTTTCCCCTTTTTTTATACAAAGTTGGCATTTGACCAAGATATTTATCTCACCCAGCATAGGTATATGTAAAATGACACCCCAAAACACATTCCCCAACTTCTCCTGAGCACAGCGATACCACATGTGTGACACTTTTTTGCAGCCTAGGTGGGCAAAGGGGCCCACATTCCAAAGAGCACCTTTCGGATTTCACCGGCCATTTTTTACAGATTTTGATTTCAAACTACTTCGCACGCATTTGGGCACCTAAAATGCCAGCGCAGTATAACTACACCACAAGTGACCCCATTTTGGAAAGAAGAACCCCAAGGTATTCCGTGAGGGGCATGGCGAGTTCCTAGAATTTTTTATTTTTTGTCACAAGTTTGCGGAAAATTATGATTTTTTTTTTCTTACAAAGTCTCATATTCCACTAACTTGTGACAAAAAATAAAAACTTCCATGAACTCACTATACCCCTCACGGAATACCTTGGGGTGTCTTCTTTCCAAAATGGGGTTACTTGTGGTGTAGTTATACTGACCTAGCATTTTAGGGGCCCATATGCGTGAGAAGTAGTTTGCAATCAAAATCTGTAAAAAATGACCGGTGAAATCCGAAAGGTGCTCTTTGGAATGTGGGCCCCTTTGCCCACCTAGGCTGCAAAAAAGTGTCACACATGTGGTATCGCCGTACTCAGGAGAAGTTGAGGAATATGTTTTGGGGTGTCATTTTACATATACCTATGCTGGGTGAGAGAAATATCTCGGCAAAAGACAACTTTTCCCCTTTTTTTATACAAAGTTGGCATTTGACCAAGATATTTATCTCACCCAGCATAGGTATATGTAAAATGACACCCCAAAACACATTCCCCAACTTCTCCTGAGCACAACGATACCACATGTGTGACACTTTTTTGCAGCCTAGGTGGGCAAAGGGGCCCACATTCCAAAGAGCACCTTTCGGATTTCACCGGCCATTTTTTACAGATTTTGATTTCAAACTACTTCGCACGCATTTGGGCACCTAAAATGCCAGCGCAGTATAACTACACCACAAGTGACCCCATTTTGGAAAGAAGAACCCCAAGGTATTCCGTGAGGGGCATGGCGAGTTCCTAGAATTTTTTATTTTTTGTCACAAGTTCGCGGAAAATTATGATTTTTTTTTTCTTACAAAGTCTCATATTCCACTAACTTGTGACAAAAAATAAAAACTTCCATGAACTCACTATACCCCTCACGGAATACCTTGGGGTGTCTTCTTTCCAAAATGGGGTCACTTGTGGTGTAGTTATACTGACCTGGCATTTTAGGGGCCCATATGCGTGAGAAGTAGTTTGCAATCAAAATCTGTAAAAAATGACCGGTGAAATCCGAAAGGTGCTCTTTGGAATGTGGGCCCCTTTGCCCACCTAGGCTGCAAAAAAGTGTCACACATGTGGTATCGCCGTACTCAGGAGAAGTTGAGGAATATGTTTTGGGGTGTCATTTTACATATACCTATGCTGGGTGAGAGAAATATCTCGGCAAAAGACAACTTTTCCCCTTTTTTTATACAAAGTTGGCATTTGACCAAGATATTTATCTCACCCAGCATAGGTATATGTAAAATGACACCCCAAAACACATTCCCCAACTTCTCTTGAGCACGGCGATACCACATGTGTGACACTTTTTTGCAGCCTAGGTGGGCAAAGGGGCCCACATTCCAAAGAGCACCTTTCGGATTTCACCGGCCATTTTTTACAGATTTTGATTTCAAACTACTTCGCACGCATTTGGGCCCCTAAAATGCCAGGGCAGTATAACTACCCCACAAGTGACCCCATTTTGGAAAGAAGACACCCCAAGGTATTTCATGATGGGCATAGTGAGTTCTTGGAAGTTTTAATTTTTTGTCACAAGTTAGTGGAATATGAGACTTTGTAAGGAAAAAAAAAACTTGTGACAAAAAATAAAAAGTTCTATGAACTCACTATGCCCATCAGCGAATACCTTAGGGTGTCTACTTTCCGAAATGGGGTTATTTGTGGGGCTTTTCTACTGTCTGGGCATTGTAGAACCTCAGGAAACATGACAGGTGCTCCGAAAGTCAGAGCTGCTTCAAAAAGCGGAAATTCACATTTTTGTACCATAGTTTGTAAACGCTATAACTTTTACCCAAACAATTATTTTTTTACCCAAACAATTATTTTTTATCAAAGACATGTAGAACAATACATTTTGCGAAAAATGTATATATGGATGTCGTTTTAAAAAAAAAAATTACAACTGAAAGTGAAAAATAATGAAATTTTAGCAAAAATTACAAATTTCGATTAATAACAAAAAAAGTTAAAATGTCAGCAGCAATGAAATACCACCAAATGAAAGCTCTATTAGTGAGAAGAAACAAGGTAAAATTCATTTGGGTGGTAAGTTGCATGACCGAGCAATAAACGGTGAAAGTAGTGTAGTGCCGAAGTGTAAAAAGTGGTCTGGTCATTAAGGGTGTTTAAGCTAGGGGGGCTGAAGTGGTTAAGGTGAAATATGGCCTTGTCCTTAAGGGGTTAAAGAGATTTTCTCCTCTATAAAAGAAGTGGAATAAACTGTGAAATAAAATATAACTTTTATTAATAACTATTAAAACAAAGTGGTGACCACTGCATGGAGACTAAAGTACCACTGAATAAATCAAATAAATATGGCACTTGTATGTCACATTGACAGATTGGTCCTCATCTATTTTGGGAGTGACCAAACCAAAAATACAGTAGGGTATTTTATGGTCACTTACTTGAGCACCACAGACTCTTTAAACAGCTGATTGGCGGGGGTGGTGGGAGTCAGAGGACTACCATTCAGATATTCTTACCTCTCCTGAGGATTAGTCATCAGCATTTTACTCCTGGAAACCCTCTTTAAGCTCTGTGTTCTGTCAGTTTTTTCAGCTGTATAGGTTTTTAATAAAACATTGCTGGGCTGAGAAATGACTAGAAAAAAAACTTACAACGGGACCTCCTTGAGTTTCTTGTGTAAGCGTCGGTGCACATTCACCTAGAGATGCTTTGGCCATGCCTGGAGCTTTTATGCTATTCCTATGTTTCCATGGGTTTCCTCCAAAGTTCAGGTCTGACAGCCTATTTAACCCCTTTTGGGGGCAGCCAATTTTTGGGCGTTAGTGACCAAGTAACTCCCCCTCCCCTTTTTATCATTGCATTTTAAGATTTCAAGAGCCACAGCTTATTTTTATTTTTCTGTTGATGTGGTCATATGAGAGCTTCCTTTTGTTCTGGGAAAAGTGTTGTTTTTAACTGTTTTTGAAAAAATAGAAAAAAAACAGCAACTCCAATTTTTTTTGTTTTCATTAGATCATTGGTTGCCATGTTATGACAATCCTGCCCATTAGAGCAGGAACCTGGCTATCACTATACAGCTGAGCACCCTCACTAAGGGGCTAAGGGGTAAAAATAAAATATAGAAAAAAATGCTAAAATTGCTAATCCAACCTTACATTTGCTCCAAAGCCACAATTTCATGGTCATGCTGGTTATCTCCTTTGGTAATTGCTGAAGTTCCTATAACTGGTGGGAATACATGAGATGGACACCCGCTAATAGCACTGATTTACAGATCATTTTATGATTATCAACTGAGCATTTAATAAAAAAGAATATGGTAGACACACTGAAAAGTGATTCTTTGCAGATGCTGGCTTCAACACAATAGTGGAAAACAACAGCCTAGTCTCCTTAGGCTACTTTCACACTTGCGGCAGAGAGATCCGGCAAGCAGTTCCATCGCCGGAACTGCCTGCCAGATCAGGCAAAATGTATGCTAACTGATGGCATTAGTAAGACTGATCAGGATCCTGATCAGTCTTAAAAATGCCTGATCAGTCGAAAAAATGCATTGAAATGCCGGATCCGTTGTTCCGGTGTCATTCTGCAAAACGGATCCGGCATTTATTTTTTTCACCTTTTTTTCAGTCTGCGCATGCGCATAACGGAACAACGGATCCGGCATTCCAGTATTCTGAACGCTGGATCCGGCACTAATACATCCCTATGGCGTTCAGGCAAGTCTTCAGTTTTTTTCACCGGAGATAAAACCGTAGCATGCTGCGGTTTTCTTTTTTGCCTGATCAGTCAAAACGACTGAACTGAAGACATCCTGATGCAAACTGAACGGATTGCTCTCCATTCAGAATGCATGGGGATATGCCTGATCAGTTCTTTTCCGGTATAGAGCCCCTGTGACGGAACTCTATGCCGGAAAAGAAAAACGCAAGTGTGAAAGTACCCTAACATTCTGATCTAATGGTTTTTGCTCTGAGATTAGATTAGATTAGGATCTGTTTTGCAAACCACTATCCTAGTCAGTAAAGAATAGAATTTTGCTACATTCCTTGCAATTTATATTTAAATGTTAAGATAGAAATGTTATAACATATTAATATTATTTAAGGTTATATTATTCAAAAATAATACAAATTTATTCTTGGCAGAAGACTGCACCAGGAGCTCAGAGGGATATGGGATATTTTCACAACATACTATGACTCAAGATGTATATAAACACCATGTCATAATCCCAGATGTATCTTCAGCCTTTCACAGCAAAGATCCATCATCTGATTATTTTCAATGGATCCGATCTTCTGATTTACCACAGACTGCTAAGCAAAACAAAGAACACAGAAGGGGTGAACATCAAATACGAGAGAAGCCATTTTCATGCTCAGAATGTGAGAAATGTTTTAATGCTAAATCAGAACTTGTTAGACATCAGAGAATTCACACAGGGGAGAAGCCATTTTCATGTTCAGAATGCGGGAAATATTTTACCCAGAAGCAAGAACTTGGTATACATCAGAGAATTCACACAGGGGAGAAGCGATTTTCATGCTCAGAATGTGGGAAATGTTTTAATCGGAAATCAAATCTTGTTATACATCAGAGAATTCACACAGGGGAGAAACCATTTTCATGTTCAGAATGTGGGAAATATTTTATCCAGAGGCAAGATTTTGTTATACATCAGAGAACTCACACAGGGGAGAAGCCATTTTCATGCTCAGAATGTGGGAAATCTTTTAATTCTAAATCATATCTTGTTAGACATCAGAGAATTCACACAGGGAAGAAGCCATATTCATGCTCAGAATGCGAGAAATGTTTTAATGCTAAATCAGATCTTGTTAGACATCAGAGAATTCACACAGGGGAGAAACCATTTTTATGCCCAGAATGTGGGAAATGTTTTAATCGGAAATCAAATCTTGTAATACATCAGAGAGTTCATACAGGGGAAAAGCCAAATCATTTAAGTTGTAGTCCAAGCAAGGGAAATTAATTTACAGCACTAAATGATGATTGACAAACTTATTTAATTACCAATAAATGTCTTATTTAAAAGCATATGGAAACTTATCACTTTGCTCTTAAAATGGTGCAGAAAACAACATGAAAATCACAATAAAAAAACGCACATTACTCAACACTCTGTATTGTAGATTTTGGTGTCGAATTTTTCATGAAACCACAACACAGCAATCGTGTATCCACACAAATAGTCACGCTCCAGTGATGGAATTAAGGATGGCACGTTGTCTTTGTAGGGAGGATCCAGCAGGGTGGCCACCCAGTAATCAGCACTGGTTAGAATGTGTGCAACTCGGCGGTCGTTGTGTAGGTACTGCAGCATGTAGTCTCTGATGTGTGCCAGGCTACCCAGAGGCAATGAAAAGCTGTTCTCTGTGGGAGGTGTATCGTCTGTGTCCTCTGTATCCCCCCAGGCACGCTCCAGATATGCCCATGAGCTGCTTTCGGTGCCATCCTGCTGTGAACAATGTTCCTCCTCCGCATCATCTTCCTCATGCTCCAGAACTGTGTCCTGGCTGGACAATTGTGTACCTGGCTTCTGTTAGTGTTCAGGAACCCACCCTCCGAACCACTTATAATTGACTGGCACGATAAACGTGGAAATGACCCCTCTTCCTCCTGTGCCACATCCTCTTCCATCATCACCCAAAGCCTTTTTTCAAGGAGACATAGAAGTGGGATAGTAACGCTGAGGATGGCATGATTGGCACTGGCCATTTTGGTGGACCACTCGAAACAGCGCAACACGGCACACACGTCCCGCATGGAGGCCCACTCGGTGGTGGTGAAGTGGTGCTGTTCCTCAGAGCGACCCATGCGTGCTGCAGCTGAAACTCCACTCTCGCCTGCTGCTGCTCACACAGTCTCTCCAGCATGTGCAAGGTGGAGTTAAACTTTGTTGGTATGTCACATATGAGGCGGGGAGTGGGAAGGCCGAAGTTAGGCTGCAGGGCAGACAAGCGAGCAGCGGTGAAAACGCAGAAAGCGCGCAGAGACGGCCTGCACTTTCTGCAGCAGCTTTGACATATCGGGGTAATTTTTTAGGAACCTCTGCACCACCTAATTCAGCACATGCACCAGGCAAGGGATGTGCATCAAACCGGCTAGGCCCAGAGCTGCTATGAGACTTTGCCCGTTATAGCACACCACCAGGCCATGCTTGAGGCTCAGTGGCACCAACCACTGATCGGTCTGTTGTTCCATGCCCATCCACAGCTCCTGCGCGGTGTGTGGTTTTTACCCAAAACAGATGAGTTTCAAAACAGCCTGCTGTCGTTTCCCCCTGGCTGTGATGAAGGTGGTGGTGCAGGTGTTATACTGACCGGATGAGGAAGCGGTAGAGGATGAAGCGAAGTAGGAGGCAACAGGAGGCAATGAGAAATTTCCTGCAATCTTCGGTGGCAGAAGGACATGTGCCAAATTGCTATCCGCCTCAGGCCCAGCCGCCACTGCATTTACCCAGTGTGCAGTTAGGAAGATATAACATTCCTGCCCCTGCTTACTGGTCCACGTATCGGTGGTTATGTTACCTTGCCACAGATGGCGTTGCGCAGTTCATACATGATTTTGTCTGCTACTTGGTTGTGCAGGGCAGGGATGGCTCACCTGGAAAAGTAGCGGCTGGGAACCACGTACTTTGGGTCAGCCACCGCCATAAGGTTTTTAAAGTCTCTGTCTCCACCAGACAGAATGACAGCATTTCAAAGGCCAGGAATTTTGAAATGCTGGCGTTCAGAGCCAGGGATCGCTGGTGGATAGGGGAGTACTTCCCATTTCTCTCCAGTGTTTGGGGAATGGACAGCTGAACACTTCATTGGGACAGTGTGGAGATGCTTGGTGATGGTGGTGGAGGTGGTGGTGTTGCTGCCACATCCTCTGTTTGCAAGGTGGCAGGTGCCACTGTCACTCCAAGGGGGAGGAAGAGGCCAGGACTGCAGCAGAAGAGGGAACAGGAGGATCCTGGGATATTTCGTGGTTTTTGAGATGTTTACTCTACTGCAGCTCCTGCTTTGCATTTAGATGCCTGGTGGTGGTGGTGGTGGTGATGAGCAGGTGGTGCTCAGGTTTAGAACATTTATGCCTCGCTTCAAGCTCCGATTGCACAACGTGAAAACCACTCGTGTCTTGTCGTCAGCACATGGTCTGAAGAACTGCTATGCCAGGGAACCCCTTGGAGCTGGCTTTGGTATGCTCAGTTCCAGGGTGCGGTGGGCAGTAGCAGATGTACTGGTTAGGGGACGGCCACTCTGCTTTTTTACCGTGCTCCGTCTTTTGCTGTGTGGCTGGCGATGTGTGACCACCACCTCTTCTTCCGAACTGCACATGTCACTCACATGACCTTGATTCCATTTGAGGTCTAGGACCTCATCATCCTCCACATCATTTGCCACCCACTCCTCACCCCTGCCCTCGTTGCTGGTCTGCACACTGCAGAAAGCCGCAGCAGTGGGCACCAGTGTTTTGTCATCATCAGAGACATGCTGCGTTGCTACTCCCATGCCCACATCCTGAAATATACGTGGTTCGGCTTCAGTGCACTCAATCTCTTCCACTTCTAGGGCAGGGCTAAGTGGAAAGGCCATGGAAATCCTGCCAGCAGAGTCATCAAAAAGCATAAGAGACTGCTGCATGACTTGGGGCTCAGGCTGCTTGCCTGATTTGCAAGGGGGTGAGGTGAAAGACAGATGCCCATTGGCTGCAGGTGCCAACTCTGCGCTTTCAGCAGGGGACCGGGTGGGAGACAATGTGCAGGAACTAGAGGCACTATAGGCCACCCAATCTACTACCGCCTCTATTTGTTCTGGCCTCACCATTCGTACACCGGTATTCGGGCCTACAAAATAACTCTGAACATTCTGTCGCCTACGTGCACCTGAAGAAGGCGTTTCATTTGTGTGTGTAGCTGGCACAGACCACGTCCTCTCCCTGCAACAGGAGCTCCACTAATACCAGCAGCACCACGACCAGGGCCACGTCCATCTCCTCATTCTTTGAGGTCACCCACAAAACTAACAGACGGATTAACTTTATTAATTTCCCTGTCACAGATGCAGTGCAAGTGTACCTCACACAAACAATTGGTATATGTCACCCACCGATGTAACAGACAGATTAACTATATAACTTTTTCTGTCACTTTTATGCAATACAGGTGTACCTAAAAAAAAATAATGGGTAAATGTCACCCAGCAAACTCACAGACGGAATAACTATATTACTTTCCCTGTCAAGTATGCAGTGCAGGTGTACCTCACACACAAACAAATGGGTATCTGTCACCAACCGATCTAAGAGATGGATTAACTATATTACTTTCTCTGTCATGTATGCAGTGCAGGTGTACCTCAAACAAAAAATGGGTATATGTCACCCACCGAACTAACAGACAGAATAAGTATTATAGTTTTGTGGCAGGGGTACAAAGATGGTGCATTTTACCGACAAATGATCGCTATAGGTCACCCACAGAATTAACAGCCAGATTAATTGTTATATTTCTATGTCAGGGGTGCAAAGCTGGTGTATTACACCCACAAAAAAAACATAATAGGCCACCTACAGAATAAATAGCCACATGAGATTCCTAACACTCTCCCTTACTTCAGCTGCCTGTTTCCTGTCCCTGCACTACTCAGATATGATGGGCAGTGCTACACGAGATCCAGCTTTTTTAGAGGCTGGGTCACATGATGCAACGGCCAATCACAGCCATGCCATTATTAGGCATGGCTGTAATGGCTTCTAAGTGCCCACAGCTTAAAAGCGTGTTGATTGGCTGCCCTGCAGCCTTTCAACCAGCTTTATTAAATGTCCGAACACCGAACTCGAGCCTGAACTTTTCCGGAAAAGTTTGGGTATGGGTCTGGGTAACTGAACACGCTCAACACTATCCATAAATATTGTACCCCCATTGCCACCTATGACCTTTGAGTATAATCTTAAAACACCAAATGATGTAAATAATAAAGTCACCACTGTGGAAATTAAATTCTTTTTTTGGTGTTGCAGACCAACCGTGTGATGTGGGCGATTTTCACAATCTCGTAAATTCAAAGGTAGTCGCGCTGCCAGGCACACTTCATAGCATCAGAGTGCAAAGTCAAGAAAAACAGCAGCTCTTTTTGTGTAGCTATGACACAGACATTCCACCAACAGGCAATCTCTATCGTGCGAGTTCCTCCTGTGGATTACAAAGTTGCGCCGCACATAGTGAAGTTCCACCAACCTTAATCTCTCAAATATTTTTTAATATACTCACAAGAGTCACTAAAATTCAGGCATTAAACAATAAAATCTGTAGCACCGCCCATCCCGGGTTTCACCAGAATAACTTTGTCAAGGGCGAATGTCCCAGCCTTCCTTGGGCTTTCTTTTATGCCACGGAGGGAGCCAAATAGCAAACCTCTTTCCTTATGTTAATTTGTTAGAATTTTAAAAGCCTTCTCCATAAATATTCCATACATTTTTCATACATAAAATTATAAACCAAAACACACCCTTATTTTAACAACCAGATGTTATATATTACACATATCTTTTTTCACCACTAACTCGATCCTATACACCACGTATACCTCCTTCCTTTCCTTACACTTATATCCCTATTCACACTGCGGCAGGAAACAACTATTCAAACAAACATGGTTTCAAGTCAAAATTGGCATTCAATCTGCTGGGTTGCAGTGAATCTAACCTGTAGATCCACTCAACCTTTCTGCGGTTAATGTTACTAACCGGATCTCCACCTCTCCACTTTTGAACCACCTTTTTCAAATCCATGTTTTCAATTTAAGTAGCCGTGTTTTCAATTTACGTAGTGTTCTCCCTACATACAAATAGTTGCAGGGACACTTTAGTAAATAAATAACCCCGGCATGTTCACAGCTTATCTCTCCTTTGATAGCAAGCAATGCAGAAACCGTACCATGTGAACTGGTTTTTCGTTCCTTTTTTCTTATATATAGGAATATAGCTGTGTATCAGTAAGTTACGTATATTAGGGGCCCTACGATACAAAATATTGGGTTTTTCTGGAATTACGTCCCCCCAAAATAGGATCATTTTTAGGACCTTCCAATTTTTTCTTGACATATTTTTCATTGGACCAGCAAGCGCACAAAATTGAGTGAAGAAAGTAAACCTAGAATCTTTTTCTTTATTCTTTACCTCTCTCTCCTTATTCTCCTTTCCTCGATTGGCTCCCACTTCCTCATATATTTATTGTATTTTTCTTTTATCATACCCCTTTTACTCAAACCGTTTTTTTATCAGTTTGCCCTGTTCCTCACAATCTTTTTTATCAATGCAATTCCTACAAATTCTCATCAGTTGGCCTTTTGGTATGTTTTCTAGCCAAGGTCCAAAGTGACAACTGGTTGTGTCAATGTAACCATTGACATCCGTGGGCTTGAAGTAGGTTTTAGTTTTCAGGGAGTTCCCTTCAATAGATATAGTTAGATCCAAGAAGTTAACCCTCTCCGCACTAATCTTACTAGTAAAAACTAGGTTCCAAGTGTTATTATTAAGATCTTTCATAAAATTCCTCAACCCCTCTTCCTCCCCTTCCCAGAAAATCAGGCATTTGTCTATAAATCTCTTCCATAAAATAAGCCTCCCTCGTATCTGCTTCGTTTGCAACTCAGGTTTAATTCTTTCTTCCTCCCATGCAGACATAGAAACATTAGCGTTCCGATCTCCTGCCTATAAAAAAAAACCCCTAAAACCAAAAATAATTATTACTCAGGCAAAAATCAAGACATTCAAAGATGAAAACCCCTTGTTCTTCTGTCATCTCCAGATCTTTAGTTAGCTGTTCCTTCACCGCTCAGATCCCTAGATCCCTGGGGATAATAGTATAGAGAGATTAAACATAGGCTGTAGCCAGCCATGTTTCATGTTGTACCGGACCAAAGTTTTAAATAATAATTTAAATACCTTTAAATAAGGTAAGAGGGGGAAAGCTATGCATACTTTTGTAAATAGAAAAATCTATGTACTCCGTCACCCTGCTGGTCAGGGATCCAATCCCTGATACGATTGGTCTCCCAGGTGGATTACACAGATCTTTATGTATTTTGGGGAGCTGGTATATTACAGGTGTCTTGGGGATTTTCACTTTAAGGTATTCAAGTTCTTTCTTATTGATTATACCCTTTTTGAAACCTTCCTGCAATATTTTTTCCAGTTTCTGTTTAAGCTCAATAGTTGGATATTTTTTCAGTATTTTATAGGTTCCCCTATCTGCTAATAATCTCAGCATTTCTTTGTTGTATTGATCCCTATCCAATATTACCACTCCTCCCCCTTTATATGCTGGTCTTATTATTATTTCAGCATTTTTGTTCCAATTTTTTTAGGGCCTTTTTTTCCTCTATTGTTAAATTATATTTTTGGGGTTTGTCATTCATCTTCTTTAAATCTTTTAGCAAACCTCTCTTGAAGGCCTCCACGCAGTCATTTACTTTGTTTACTGGAAAAAAATAGCTTTTTTCTTTTAGATTACTATGAATAATTTTTGCCGGGTCAGATGGTATTATTATTTGTTGGTTCATAATGTCCCCACAATTTTTTTGTTTATTTATCACATATTTTGCCATATAAAGTTTCTGAATATATTTATGAATGTCCAAAAATATGCCAAATTTGTTTGGCCTCTTAGTAGGGGAAAACTTTCCCTAAAACCACTTTCTCTATTTCGCCCCTGCCGAAGTTATTCTGGTGAAACCCGGGTCGGGCGGTGCTACAGATTTTATTGTTTAATGCCTGAATTTTAGTGACTCTTGTGAGTATATTAAAAAGTATTTGAGAGATTAAGATTGGTGGAACTTCACTATGTGCGGTGCAACTTTGTAATCCACAGGAGGAACTCGCACGATAGAGATTGCTTGTTGGTGGAAGTCTGTGTCATTGCTACACAACAAGAGCTGCTGTTTTTCTTGACTTTGCACTCTGACGCTTTGAAGTGTGCCTGGCAGCGTGACTACCTTTGAATTTACTGAGACTTATTGTGAAAATCACCCACATCACACGGTTGGTCTGCGACGCCAAAGAAGATTTGAATTTCCACAGTGGTGACTTTATTATTTGCATCATTTGACACTTTAAGATTATATTTTAGAAGTGGGTTGTTACATCTGTTGAAAAATGATTGATTTCTTTGATTTTAGAGATAATTTTAAGTGTGACATCCAATCTGTGTTCCCTTCAGTGTGCGAGAAACAGAAACTTGATAACCTAGAGGTTTTTATCATTGAGCTTAAGTGAGATCTAATTCAGGAGGCGAAAACCACCTGGGATATCATAGCTCTGTAAAAGTACCTTGTTGAAGGAAAAATACCTGAGGGCTTGAGATGGCAATTGCCACTGAGCTCAGAGGAAAATAATGATTTGGAGAAATGGGAAACAGTAATAAATGAATGTAGCAAGAAGGTGCTGAGATTTATCATAGAGAAAAAGAAAAGAACATTGAGATGTATTAATGAAAAGATAGAACAACATAAATTGTCTTTGGAGCCTTCTAAAGATCAGAAGACATATGTTGAGCTATCGAAAAGATGTCAAAAACATATCATAAAAACGAAAAAGAAAGTAAAGGATTAAAAGCACAATAAATATATGAAATAATGGGGATGTAGCTTTACCCAAACAGGGAGATAACACAGCAAATAAAGAAAATGGATTAACATCAGCTGCACAAGAGAGGAACCCTATAAATCAGAAACCAAGATAGAAAAATTACCGAGGAAATACACCATATAGACCACCATTTAATGGGAGAAATGGAGGAGGATACTATAGACATGATCGATATTCAAATAGTTATTATCCTAGATATAGGAATGGACAGTATAGATACTACAGGCAGAATTATTATTAAAATAGTTATTATGGGCAATCAAAGAAAGACAAGGTTAAAACACAGGAACAAACGCCACGGGAAAATGACCAGCAAAATTTTCCCCAATTGGTTATAAAGGGGATACAGAGAGAATCAATAATAGAAACACCCCAAAAAATGACAACTCCGGTAATAATAAATGTACGAGAGGAAGGAGAGGAAATAGGAAGAAACAGCCAGAAATCGAAGAGAAGTCGGGAAATATAATGGGGATATACAATCCTAGTTCCTATCAGCTTACAGAAATAGAGAAAGTGGTTTTGAGGAAAGGGCTGAAATTTGCCCCTACTAAGAGGCCAAACAAATTTGGCATATTTTTGGACATTCATAAATATATTCGGAAACTTAATATGTAAAAATATGCGATAAATAAACAAAAAACTTGTGGGGACATTATGAACCAACAAATAATAATACCATCTGACCTGGCAAAAATAATTCATAGTAATCTAAATGAAAAAAGCTATTTTTTTCCAGTAAACAAAGAAAATGACTGCGTGGAGGCCTTCAAGAGAGGTTTGCTAAAAGATTTAAAGAAGATGAATGACAAACCCCAAAAATATAATTTAACAATAGAGGAAAAAAATGCTGAAATAATAATAAAACCCGTAGATAAAGGGGGAGGAGTGGTCATATTAGATCAGGATCAATACAACAAAGAAATACTGAGATTATTAGCAGATAGGGAAACCTTTAAAATACTGAAAAAAGATCCGACTATTGAGTTAAAACAGAAACTGGAAAAAATATTGCAGGAAGGTTTCAAAAAGGGTATAATCAATAAGAAAGAACTTGAATACCTTAAAGTAAAATTCCCCAAGACACCTGAAATATACCAGCTCCCCAAAATACATAAAGATCTGTGTAATCCGCCCGGGAGACCAATAGTATCGGGGATTGTATCCCTGACCAGCAGGGTGACGGAGTACATAGATTTGAATTTACAAAAGTATGCACAGCTTTCCCCCTCTTACCTAAAGGACACTGGGAGTGTGCTGGAGATTTTTAAAACCTTTGGTCCAGTACAACATGAAACATGGCTGGCTACAGCCGATGTCTCATCTCTCTATACTATTATCCCCAGGGATCTAGGGATCTGAGCGGTGAAGGAACAGCTAACTAAAGATCTGGAGATGACAGAAGAACAAGGGGTTTTCATCTTTGAATGTCTTGATTTTTGCCTGAGTAATAATTATTTTTTGTTTTAGGTTTTTTTTTTATAGGCAGGAGATCGGAACGCTAATGTTTTTATGTCTGCATGGGAGGGAGAAAGAATTAAACCTGAGTTGCAAAGGAAGCAGATAGGAGGGAGGCTTATTTTATGGAAGAGATTTTTTAGACGATTGCCTGAATTTTCTGGGAAGGGGAGGAGATGGTTGAGGAATTTTATGAAAGATCTTAATAATAACACTTGGAACCTAGTTTTTACTAGTGAGATTAGTGCAGAGAGGGTTAACTTCTTGGATCTAACTATATATATATATATATATATATAAGGAAAGGAAGGAGGTATATGTGGTGTATAGGATCGAGTTAGTGGTGAAAAAAGATATGTGTGATATATAACATCTGGTTGTTAAAATAAGGGGGTATTTTAGTTTATAATTTTATGTATGAAAAATTAATGGAATATTTATGGAGAATTTTGTGGAGAAGGTTTTTAAAATTCTAATGAATTAACATAGAGGTGTGCTATTTGGCTCCCTCCGTGGTATAAAGGAACTCACAAGGAAGGGTGGGACATTTGCCCCTGATGAAGCTATTCTGGCGAAACCCGAGTCGGGTGGTGCTACAGATTTTATTGTTCAATGCCTGAATTTTAGTGACTCTTGTAAGTGTATTTAAAAGTATTTGAGAGATTAAGATTGGTGGAACTTCACTATGTGCGGCGCAACTTTGTAATCCACAGGAGGAACTCGCACGATAGAGATTGCCTGTTGGTGGAAGTCTGTCATAGCTACACAAAAAGAGCTGCTGTTTTTCCTTGACTTTGCACTCTGACACTTTGAAGTGTGCCTGGCAGCGTGACTACCTATAAATTTAGTCTGACCTTTGAGTGACTGACCACCGCTGAGACAAGTAATTAACTGCAGTGGTGCAGGTGACCCCATTAATGCAGGAAGATTATATAAGGCGACCAAAAGTGAAGTGAAGATGGTACGAGACTCAGAGAGTCGGAGCCTAGCAGTTGGGAACAGGCAAGTATACTTACCTTCACAGGTCATTTTTTTTTGTTTAGCGCTAATAAATGAAGCTTTATTCTGCACGATGCTGGTTATGTTTATCTTTAATTGGGAAAGATGGTAATTTGATTTTCACTCATTTTATAATAAAAAAGAAATGAAAAAGATAACACACACATATTAGGTATTGCTGTGTCCTTAACGTCCAGCTCTATAAATATATCACATAATCTACCCTGTCAGATAAACACCATAAAAAATGAAAAAATAAATACAGTGCCAAAAAAGCCATTTTTTCTCACCTTAACAACAAAAAGTGCTACACCAATCGATCAAAAAGACGTATGCAGCCCAACATAGTACCAATCAAACCGTCAACTCATCCTGCAAAAAATTAGCCCCTTCATAAAAAAAAAGTATGGCTCTCAGAATATTGAGACACTAAATTATGATCTTTTTGTTTCAAAATGCTTTTAAATAAGAAAAAGTATTGCCACGTCCGTAATGACCTGCTCTATAAAATTATCCCAGGACTTATTCCCACAGGTGAACCCTGTCAGATAAACACCATCAAAAATGAAAAAATAAATACAGTGCCAAAAAAGCCATTTTTTCTCACCTTAACAACAAAAAGTGCTACACCTATCGATCAAAAAGACGTATGCAGCCCAACATAGTACCAATCAAACCGTCAACTCATCCTGCAAAAAATGAGCCCCTTCATAAGACAGAAAAAAAAGTATGGCTCTCAGAATATTGAGACACTAAATTATGATCTTTTTGTTTCAAAATGCTTTTAAATAAGAAAAAGTATTGCCATGTCCGTAATGACCTGCTCTATAAAATTATCCCAGGACTTATTCCCACAGGTGAACGCTGTATAAAAACCTAAATAAAAACTGCCAAAACAACCAATTTTTTGATCACCTTGCTCCATAAAGTGTAATATTAAATGATCAAAAAATTATGTGTACCCAAAAATGGTACCGATAAAAACAACAACTCTTCCTGCAAAAAACGAGCACAAGATGATTGACAAAAAAGATATGGCGTTCAGAAAATGGAGACACAAAAACATCTTTTTTTTTTCAAAAATGTTTTATGTAAAACTGAAACAAACAAAAAAGTAGACATATTTTATATTGTCACGTCCATAACAATAGCACATGATCAAACCAGTCAGATAGACATTGTAAAAACAAAAAATAAAAATGGTGCCAAAACAGCCATTTTGTGGTTACCTTGCCTCACAAAAATCATATGTACCCCAAAATTGTATCAATAAAACTGTCACCTTATCCTGTAGTTTCCAAAATAAGGGTAACTTTTCTACAGGGGTCTTTAAATGGGACATGGTGTTGAAATACCAGTCCAACAAAATCTGCCTTCCTAAAACCATGTGGCGCTCCTTTTCTTGTGCACCTGGCTGTGTGCCCATACAACAGTTTACGACCCCATATGAGGTGTTTCTGTAAACTACATAACTAGGGTAATAGATTTTGAGTTTTGATTGGCTGTTAACCCATGATGTGTTACAGAAAATTTTTTTATTCAAATTAGTGTTGGGCGCAAATATTCAAATTGCGAATTTTAATTGCGAATATCGCCAATTCGAGAATTTGCAAAGGTTTAGAATATAGTGCTTTATATTCGTATTCACAAATATTCCAGATTTATTTTCATCTGAACCCATAATTAGAGTTGAGCGAACACCTGGATGTTCGGGTTCGAGAAGTTCGGCCGAACATCCCGGAAATGTTCGGGTTCGGGATCCGAACCCGATCCGAACTTCGTCCCGAACCCGAACCCCATTGAAGTCAATGGGGACCCGAACTTTTCGGCACTAAAACGGCTGTAAAACAGCCCAGGAAAGGGCTAGAGGGCTGCAAAAGGCAGCAACATGTAGGTAAATCCCCTGCAAACAAATGTGGATAGGGAAATTAATTAAAATAAAAATTAAATAAATAAAAATTAACCAAAATCAATTGGAGAGAGGTTCCATAGCAGAGAATCTGGCTTCCCGTCACCCACCACTGGAACAGTCCATTCTCAGATATTTAGGCCCCGGCACCCAGGCAGAGGAGAGAGGTCCCGTAACAGACAATCTGGCTTCATGTCAGCAGAGAATCAGTCTTCATGTCATAGCAGAGAATCAGGCTTCACGTCACCCACCACTGTAATAGTCCATTTTCATAAATTTAGGCCCAGCACCCAGGCAGAGGAGAGAGGTCCCGTAACAGACAATCTGGCTTCATGTCAGCAGAGAATCAGTCTTCATATCATAGCAGAGAATCTGGCTTCCCGTTACCCACCACTGGAACAGTCCATTCTCAGATATTTAGGCCCCGGCACCCAGGCAGAGGAGAGAGGTCCCGTAACAGACAATCTGGCTTCATGTCAGCAGAGAATCAGTCTTCATATCATAGCAGAGAATCAGGCTTCACGTCAGCCACCACTGCAACAGTCCATTGTCATAAATTCAGGCCCAGCACCCAGGCAGAGGAGAGAGGTCCCGTAACAGACAATCTGGCTTCATGTCAGCAGAGAATCAGTCTGCATGTCATAGCAGAGAATGAGGCTTCACGTCACCCACCACTGCAACAGTCCATTTTCATAAATTTAGGCCCAGCACCCAGGCAGAGGAGAGAGGTCCCGTAACAGAGGATCTGGCTTCATGTCACCAGAGAATCAGTCTGCATGTCATAGCAGAGAATCAGGCTTCACGTCACCCACCACTGCAACAGTCCATTTTCATAAATTTAGGCCCAGCACCCAGGCAGAGGAGAGAGGTCCCGTAACAGAGGATCTGGCTTCATGTCACCAGAGAATCAGTCTGCATGTCATAGCAGAGAATCAGGCTTCACGTCAGCCACCACTGCAACAATCCATTGGCATATATTTAGGCCTAGCACACAGGCAGAGGAGAGAGGTCCCGTAACAGACAATCTGGCTTCATGTCAGCAGAGAATCAGTCTTCATATCATAGCAGAGAATCAGGCTTCACGTCAGCCACCAATGCAACAGTCCATTGTCAGATATTTAGGCCCAGCACCCAGGCAGAGGAGAGAGGTCCCGTAACAGAGGATCTGGCTTCATGTCACCAGAGAATCAGTCTGCATGTCATAGCAGAGAATCAGGCTTCACGTCAGCCACCACTGCAACAATCCATTGGCATATATTTAGGCCTAGCACACAGGCAGAGGAGAGAGGTCCCGTAACAGACAATCTGGCTTCATGTCAGCAGAGAATCAGTCTGCATGTCATAGCAGAGAATGAGGCTTCACGTCACCCACCACTGCAACAGTCCATTTTCATAAATTTAGGCCCAGCACCCAGGCAGAGGAGAGAGGTCCCGTAACAGAGGATCTGGCTTCATGTCACCAGAGAATCAGTCTGCATGTCATAGCAGAGAATCAGGCTTCACGTCACCCACCACTGCAACAGTCCATTTTCATATATTTAGGCCCAGCACCCAGGCAGAGGAGAGAGGTCCCGTAACAGAGGATCTGGCTTCATGTCACCAGAGAATCAGTCTGCATGTCATAGCAGAGAATCAGGCTTCACGTCAGCCACCACTGCAACAATCCATTGGCATATATTTAGGCCTAGCACACAGGCAGAGGAGAGAGGTCCCGTAACAGACAATCTGGCTTCATGTCAGCAGAGAATCAGTCTTCATATCATAGCAGAGAATCAGGCTTCACGTCAGCCACCAATGCAACAGTCCATTGTCAGATATTTAGGCCCAGCACCCAGGCAGAGGAGAGAGGTCCCGTAACAGAGGATCTGGCTTCATGTCAGCAGAGAATCAGTCTTCATGTCATAGCAGAGAATCAGGCTTCACGTCACCCACCACTGCAACAGTCCATTTTCATAAATTTAGGCCCAGCACCCAGGCAGAGGAGAGAGGTCCCGTAACAGAGGATCTGGCTTCATGTCAGCAGAGAATCAGTCTTCATGTCATAGCAGAGAATCAGGCTTCACGTCACCCACCACTGTAAGAGTCCATTTTCATAAATTTAGGCCCAGCACCCAGGCAGAGGAGAGAGGTCCCGTAACAGACAATCTGGCTTCATGTCAGCAGAGAATCAGTCTTCATATCATAGCAGAGAATCAGGCTTCACGTCAGCCACCAATGCAACAGTCCATTGTCAGATATTTAGGCCCAGCACCCAGGCAGAGGAGAGAGGTCCCGTAACAGAGGATCTGGCTTCATGTCAGCAGAGAATCAGTCTTCATGTCATAGCAGAGAATCAGGCTTCACGTCACCCACCACTGTAAGAGTCCATTTTCATAAATTTAGGCCCAGCACCCAGGCAGAGGAGAGAGGTCCCGTAACAGACAATCTGGCTTCATGTCAGCAGAGAATCAGTCTTCATATCATAGCAGAGAATCAGGCTTCACGTCACCCACCACTGTAACAGTCCATTTTCATAAATTTAGGCCCAGCACCCAGGCAGAGGAGAGAGGTCCCGTAACAGACAATCTGGCTTCATGTCAGGAGAGAATCAGTCTTCATGTCATAGCAGAGAATCAGGCTTCACGTCACCCACCACTGCAACAGTCCATTTTCATAAATTTAGGCCCAGCACCCAGGCAGAGGAGAGAGGTCCCGTAACAGACAATCTGGCTTCATGTCAGCAGAGAATTAGTCTGCATGTCATAGCAGAGAATCAGGCTTCACGTCAGCCACCAATGCAACAGTCCATTGTCAGATATTTAGGCCCAGCACCCAGGCAGAGGAGAGAGGTCCCGTAACAGAGGATCTGGCTTCATGTCACCAGAGAATCAGTCTGCATGTCATAGCAGAGAATCAGGCTTCACGTCACCCACCACTGCAACAGTCCATTTTCATAAATTCAGGCCCAGCACCCAGGCAGAGGAGAGAGGTCCCGTAACAGACAATCTGGCTTCATGTCACCAGAGAATCAGTCTGCATGTCATAGCAGAGAATGAGGCTTCACGTCAGCCACCACTGCAACAATCCATTGGCATATATTTAGGCCTAGCACACAGGCAGAGGAGAGGTTCATTCAACTTTGGGTAGCCTTGCAATATAATGGTAAAATGAAAATAAAAATAGGATTGAATGAGGAAGTGCCCTGGAGTCCAATAATATATGGTTATGGGGAGGTAGTTAATGTCTAATCTGGACAAGGGACGGACAGGTCCGGGCAGGCCAGCACCTCCAAGGCATAAAAGGCTAGCTCTGGCCACGTGGACAATTTAGAGACCCAGAAGTTGAATGGGGCCGAACCATCAGTCAGTACGTGGAGGGGTGTGCACACGTACTGTTCCACCATGTTAGTGAAATGTTGCCTCCTGCTAACACGTTGCGTATCAGGTGGTGGTGCAGTTAGCTGTGGCGTGTTGACAAAAGTTTTCCACATCTCTGCCATGCTAACCCTGCCCTCAGAGGAGCTGGCCGTGACACAGCTGCCTTGGCGACCTCTTGCTCCTCCTCTGCCTTGGCCTTGGGCTTCCACTTGTTCCCCTGTGACATTTGGGAATGCTCTCAGTAGCGCGTCTACCAACGTGCGCTTGTACTCGCGCATCTTCCTATCACGCTCCAGTGCAGGAAGTAAGGTGGGCACATTGTCTTTGTAGCGTAGATCCAGCAGGGTGGCAACCCAGTAGTCCGCACAGGTTAAAATGTGGGCAACTCTGCTGTCGTTGCGCAGGCACTGCAGCATGTAGTCGCTCATGTGTGCCAGGCTGCCCAGGGGTAAGGACAAGCTGTCCTCTGTGGGAGGCGTATCGTCATCGTCCTGCCTTTCCCCCCAGCCACGCACCAGTGATGGACCCGAGCTGCGTTGGGTGCCACCCCGCTGTGACCATGCTTCATCCTCATCCTCCTCCACCTCCTCCTCATCCTCGTCCTCCTCGTCCTCCAGTAGTGGGCCCTGGCTGGCCACATTTGTACCTGGCCTCTGCTGTTGCCAAAAACCTCCCTCTGAGTCACTTCGAAGAGACTGGCCTGAAAGTGCTAAAAATGACCCCTCTTCCTCCTCCTCCTCCTCCTCCTGGGCCACCTCCTCTTCCATCATCGCCCTAAGTGTTTTCTCAAGGAGACATAGAAGTGGTATTGTAACGCTGATAACGGTGTCATCGCCACTGGCCATGTTGGTGGAGTACTCGAAACAGCGCAACAGGGCACACAGGTCTCGCATGGAGGCCCAGTCATTGGTGGTGAAGTGGTGCTGTTCTGTAGTGCGACTGACCCGTGCGTGCTGCAGCTGAAACTCCACTATGGCCTGCTGCTGCTCGCACAGTCTGTCCAGCATGTGCAAGGTGGAGTTCCACCTGGTGGGCACGTCGCATATGAGGCGGTGAGCGGGAAGGCCGAAGTTACGCTGTAGCGCAGACAGGCGAGCAGCAGCAGGATGTGAACGCCGGAAGCGCGAACAGACGGCCCGCACTTTATGCAGCAGCTCTGACATGTCGGGGTAGTTGTGAATGAACTTCTGCACCACCAAATTCAGCACATGCGCCAAGCAAGGGATGTGCGTCAAATTGGCTAGTCCCAGAGCTGCAACGAGATTTCGCCCATTATCACACACCACCAGGCCGGGCTTGAGGCTCACCGGCAGCAACCACTCGTCGGTCTGTTGTTCTATACCCCGCCACAACTCCTGTGCGGTGTGGGGCCTGTCCCCCAAACATATGAGTTTCAGAATGGCCTGCTGACGTTTACCCCGGGCTGTGCTGAAGTTGGTGGTGAAGGTGTGTGGCTGACTGGATGAGCAGGTGGAAGAAGAGGAGGAGGAAGCCGAGAAGGAGGAGGTGGCAACAGGAGGCAAAGAATGTTGCCCTGCGATCCTTGGCGGCGGAAGGACGTGCGCCAAACAGCTCTCCGCCTGGGGCCCAGCTGCCACTACATTTACCCAGTGTGCAGTTAGGGAGATATAGCGTCCCTGGCCGTGCTTACTGGTCCACGTATCTGTGGTTAGGTGGACCTTGCCACAGATGGCGTTGCGCAGTGCACACTTGATTTTATCGGATACTTGGTTGTGCAGGGAAGGCACGGCTCTCTTGGAGAAGTAGTGCCGGCTGGGAACAACATACTGTGGGACAGCAAGCGACATGAGCTGTTTGAAGCTGTCTGTGTCCACCAGCCTAAATGACAGCATTTCATAGGCCAGTAGTTTAGAAATGCTGGCATTCAGGGCCAGGGATCGAGGGTGGCTAGGTGGGAATTTACGCTTTCTATCAAATGTTTGTGAGATGGAGAGCTGAACGCTGGCGTGTGACATGGTTGAGACGCTTGGTGACGGAGGTGGTGTTGGTGGTACATCCCCTGTTTGCTGGGCGGCAGGTGCCAACGTTCCTCCAGAGGCGGAGGAAGAGGCCGAGGCGGCAGCAGCAGAATAGGCCGAGGCGGCAGCAGCAGCAGAAGAGGTAGCAGGGGGAGCCTGAGTGACTTCCTTGGTTTTAAGGTGTTTACTCCACTGCAGTTCATGCTTTGCATGCAGGTGCCTGGTCATGCAGGTTGTGCTCAGGTTCAGAACGTTAATGCCTCGCTTCAGGCTCTGATGGCACAGCGTGCAAACCACTCGGGTCTTGTCGTCAGCACATTGTTTGAAGAAGTGCCATGCCAGGGAACTTCTTGAAGCTGCCTTTGGGGTGCTCGGTCCCAGATGGCGGCGGTCAGTAGCAGGCGGAGTCTCTTGGCGGCGGGTGTTCTGCTTTTGCCCACTGCTCCCTCTTTTGCTACGCTGTTGGCTCGGTCTCACCACTGCCTCTTCCTCCGAACTGTGAAAGTCAGTGGCACGACCTTCATTCCATGTGGGGTCTAGGACCTCATCGTCCCCTGCATCGTCTTCCACCCAGTCTTGATCCCTGACCTCCTGTTCAGTCTGCACACTGCAGAAAGACGCAGCAGTTGGCACCTGTGTTTCGTCATCATCAGAGACATGCTGAGGTGGTATTCCCATGTCCTCATCATCAGGAAACATAAGTGGTTGTGCGTCAGTGCATTCTATGTCTTTCACCGCTGGGGAAGGGCTAGGTGGATGCCCTTGGGAAACCCTGCCAGCGGAGTCTTCAAACAGCATAAGAGACTGCTGCATAACTTGAGGCTGAGACAGTTTCCCTGGTATGCATGGGGGTGATGTGACAGACTGATGGGGTTGGTTTTCAGGCGCCATCTGTGCGCTTTCTGCAGAAGACTGGGTGGGAGATAATGTGAACGTGCTGGATCCACTGTCGGCCACCCAATTGACTAATGCCTGTACCTGCTCAGGCCTTACCATCCTTAGAACGGCATTGGGCCCCACCATATATCGCTGTAAATTCTGGCGGCTACTGGGACCTGAGGTAGTTGGTACACTAGGACGTGTGGATGTGGCAGAACGGCCACGTCCTCTCCCAGCACCAGAGGGTCCACTAACACCACCACGACCATGTCCACGTCCGCGTCCCTTACTAGATGTTTTTCTCATTGTTATGGTTCACCACAACAACAAATATATTATTTGGCCCAATGTATTGTATTCAAATTCAGCGGGATATAAATTTGAGGCCTAGTATTTAGGCGCTGGGTGACCGGTATGGATTTAGTGACAGAATTAGACTTGGAAATGCACAGAAGCGTGTGTGTGAAGTTATTCTGAATGACCCTATGTGCACCTTCAATATGATCTACCCTTTTAGGGATAGATTTCAAATAGCTCTGATATAGCAGAAACGACTAAATTATGAAATTGCTAAATTGGGAATTGTATTTCAACCCAGAACAAAAAATGTGCTTTGACGGACACTAAATAACTTTCCCAGCCACAACAGGACAGCGGTAACGAGAGATTTAGCGGGATATAAATTTGAGGCCTAGTATTTAGGCGCTGGGTGACAGGTATGGGTTTAGTGACAGAATTAGATTTGGAAATGCACAGTAGCGGGTGTGTGAAGTTATTCTGAATGACCCTATGTGCACCTTGAATATTATATACCCTTTTAGGGATAGATTTCAAATAGCTCTGATATAGCAGAAACCACTAAATTATGAAATTGCTAAATTGGGAATTGTATTTCAACCCAGAACAAGAAATGTGCTTGAACGGACACTAAATAACTCGCCCAGCTACAGCACTAGGGACAGATTTAGCGGGATATAAATTTGAGGCCTAGTATTTAGGCGCTGGGTGACAGGTATGGGTTTAGTGACAGAATTAGACTTGGAAATACACAGTAGCGGGTGTGTGTGAAGTTATTCTGAATGACCCAATGTGCACCTTGAATATTATATACCCTTTTAGGGATAGATTTCAAATAGCTCTGATATAGCAGAAACCACTAAATTATGAAATTGCTAAATTGGGAATTGTATTTCAACCCAGAACAAAAAATGTGCTTTGACGGACACTAAATATCTTGCCCAGCAACAACAGTACAGCGGTAACGAGAGATTTAGCAGGATATAAATTTGAGGCCTAGTATTTAGGCGCTGGGTGACAGGTATGGGTTTAGTGACAGAATTAGACTTGAAAATACACAGTAGCGGGTGTGTGTGAAGTTATTCTGAATGACCCAATGTGCACCTTGAATATTATATACCCTTTTAGGGATAGATTTCAAATAGCTCTGATATAGCAGAAACCACTAAATTATGAAATTGCTAAATTGGGAATTGTATTTCAACCCAGAACAAAAAATGTGCTTTGACGGACACTAAATATCTTGCCCAGCAACAACAGTACAGCGGTAACGAGAGATTTAGCAGGATATAAATTTGAGGCCTAGTATTTAGGCGCTGGGTGACAGGTATGGGTTTAGTGACAGAATTAGACTTGAAAATACACAGTAGCGGGTGTGTGTGAAGTTATTCTGAATGACCCAATGTGCACCTTGAATATTATATACCCTTTTAGGGATAGATTTCAAATAGCTCTGATATAGCAGAAACCACTAAATTATGAAATTGCTAAATTGGGAATTGTACTTCAACCCAGAACAAAAAATGTGCTTTGACGGACACTAAATATCTTTCCAAGCAACAACAGTACAGCGGTAACGAGAGATTTAGCAGGATATAAATTTGAGGCCTAGTATTTAGGCGCTGGGTGACAGGTATGGGTTTAGTGACAGAATTAGACTTGAAAATACACAGTAGCGGGTGTGTGTGAAGTTATTCTGAATGACCCAATGTGCACCTTGAATATTATATACCCTTTTAGGGATAGATTTCAAATAGCTCTGATATAGCAGAAACCACTAAATTATGAAATTGCTAAATTGGGAATTGTACTTCAACCCAGAACAAAAAATGTGCTTTGACGGACACTAAATAACTTTCCCAGCTACAACAGGACAGCGGTAACGAGAGATTTAGCGGGATATAAATTTGAGGCCTAGTATTTAGGCGCTGGGTGACAGGTATGGGTTTAGTGACAGAATTAGACTTGGAAATACACAGTAGCGGGTGTGTGTGAAGTTATTCTGAATGACCCTATGTGCACCTTCAATATGATCTACCCTTTTAGGGATAGATTTCAAATAGCTCTGATATAGCAGAAACCACTAAATTATGAAATTGCTAAATTGGGAATTGTATTTCAACCCAGAAGAAAAAATGTGCTTTGACGGACACTAAATAACTTTCCCAGCTACAACAGGACAGCGGTAACGAGAGATTTAGCAGGATATAAATTTGAGGCCTAGTATTTAGGCGCTGGGTGACAGGTATGGGTTTAGTGACAGAATTAGACTTGGAAATACACAGTAGCGGGTGTGTGTGAAGTTATTCTGAATGACCCAATGTGCACCTTGAATATTATATACCCTTTTAGGGATAGATTTCAAATAGCTCTGATATAGCAGAAACCACTAAATTATGAAATTGCTAAATTGGGAATTGTACTTCAACCCAGAACAAAAAATGTGCTTTGACGGACACTAAATATCTTTCCAAGCAACAACAGTACAGCGGTAACGAGAGATTTAGCAGGATATAAATTTGAGGCCTAGTATTTAGGCGCTGGGTGACAGGTATGGGTTTAGTGACAGAATTAGACTTGGAAATACACAGTAGCGGGTGTGTGTGAAGTTATTCTGAATGACCCAATGTGCACCTTGAATATTATATACCCTTTTAGGGATAGATTTCAAATAGCTCTGATATAGCAGAAACCACTAAATTATGAAATTGCTAAATTGGGAATTGTACTTCAACCCAGAACAAAAAATGTGCTTTGACGGACACTAAATAACTTTCCCAGCTACAACAGGACAGCGGTAACGAGAGATTTAGCGGGATATAAATTTGAGGCCTAGTATTTAGGCGCTGGGTGACAGGTATGGGTTTAGTGACAGAATTAGACTTGGAAATACACAGTAGCGGGTGTGTGTGAAGTTATTCTGAATGACCCTATGTGCACCTTCAATATGATCTACCCTTTTAGGGATAGATTTCAAATAGCTCTGATATAGCAGAAACCACTAAATTATGAAATTGCTAAATTGGGAATTGTATTTCAACCCAGAACAAAAAATGTGCTTTGACGGACACTAAATAACTTTCCCAGCTACAACAGGACAGCGGTAACGAGAGATTTAGCAGGATATAAATTTGAGGCCTAGTATTTAGGCGCTGGGTGACAGGTATGGGTTTAGTGACAGAATTAGACTTGGAAATACACAGTAGCGGGTGTGTGTGAAGTTATTCTGAATGACCCAATGTGCACCTTGAATATTATATACCCTTTTAGGGATAGATTTCAAATAGCTCTGATATAGCAGAAACCACTAAATTATGAAATTGCTAAATTGGGAATTGTACTTCAACCCAGAACAAAAAATGTGCTTTGACGGACACTAAATAACTTTCCCAGCTACAACAGGACAGCGGTAACGAGAGATTTAGCAGGATATAAATTTGAGGCCTAGTATTTAGGCGCTGGGTGACAGGTATGGGTTTAGTGACAGAATTAGACTTGAAAATACACAGTAGCGGGTGTGTGTGAAGTTATTCTGAATGACCCAATGTGCACCTTGAATATTATATACCCTTTTAGGGATAGATTTCAAATAGCTCTGATATAGCAGAAACCACTAAATTATGAAATTGCTAAATTGGGAATTGTACTTCAACCCAGAACAAAAAATGTGCTTTGACGGACACTAAATAACTTTCCCAGCTACAACAGGACAGCGGTAACGAGAGATTTAGCGGGATATAAATTTGAGGCCTAGTATTTAGGCGCTGGGTGACCGGTATGGATTTAGTGACAGAATTAGACTGGGATATGGCCAAAAAATAACCACACTATTGCTGGTTAAATGCACTTGGTGACGGGCGCAGCTTGCCCCTGATGTAGTATATGGCCAAAAAATGAACAGACTATTGCTGGTTAAATGCACTTGGTGTCACAGCTTGACCAACCACACTACTGAGGGTTAAATGCACTTGGTGACGGGCGCAGCTTGCCCCTGATGTAGTATATGGCCAAAAAATAAACAGACTATTGCTGGTTAAATGCACTTGGTGTGACAGCTTCACCCTGATGTAGGCTTTAGCCAGAAAACAACCACACCATTGAGGGTTAAATGCACTTGGTGACAGGCGCAGCTTGCCCCTGATTTTGTATATGGCCAAAAAATGAACAGACTATTGCTGGTTAAATGCACTTGGTGTGACAGCTTCACCCTGATGTAGGCTTTAGCCAAAAAACAACCACACCATTGAGGGTTAAATGCACTTGGTGACAGGCGCAGCTTGCCCCTGATTTTGTATATGGCCAAAAAATGAACAGACTATTGCTGGTTAAATGCACTTGGTGTGACAGCTTCACCCTGATGTAGGCTTTAGCCAAAAAACAACCACACCATTGAGGGTTAAATGCACTTGGTGACAGGCGCAGCTTGCCCCTGATTTTGTATATGGCCAAAAAATGAACAGACTATTGCTGGTTAAATGCACTTGGTGTGACAGCTTCACCCTGATGTAGGCTTTAGCCAAAAAACAACCACACCATTGAGGGTTAAATGCACTTGGTGACAGGCGCAGCTTGCCCCTGATTTTGTATATGGCCAAAAAATGAACAGACTATTGCTGGTTAAATGCACTTGGTGTGACAGCTTCACCCTGATGTAGGCTTTAGCCAAAAAACAACCACACCATTGAGGGTTAAATGCACTTGGTCGCAGCTTGTGCTGGCGCACCACAAGACACAAAATGGCCGCCGATCACCCCAGAAAAATGTGACTGACAAACGGTCTGGGCAGCCTAAAAACAGTGAGCAATTGAGGATCAGCAGCTCAATGATCCACAGCTGCAGATCGATCAGTTAATCAAGTCCTTTGGAGGAGTTAATCTGCCTAATCTCGCCCTACTGTCGCAGCCGCAATCTCTCCCTACGCTAATCAGAGCAGAGTGACGGGCGGCGCTATGTGACTCCAGCTTAAATAGAGGCTGGGTCACATGGTGCTCTGGCCAATCACAGCCATGCCAATAGTAGGCATGGCTGTGATGGCCTCTTGGGGCAAGTAGTATGACGCTTGTTGATTGGCTGCTTTGCAGCCTTTCAAAAAGCGCCAAGAAAGCGTCACAAAAGCGCCAAGAAAGCGACGAACACCGAACCCGAACCCGGACTTTTACGAAAATGTCCGGGTTCGGGTCCGTGTCACGGACACCCCAAAATTCGGTACGAACCCGAACTATACAGTTCGAGTTCGCTCATCCCTACCCATAATCCCTCACTGCTTCTTGCTTGTGGGCCAATGAGAAGGCTGCAATGTCTTTGTCTGAGTTTAGCAACATCCCTAGCGACCAATAGGAAAGTTGCCTACCCCTTACTATATAAGTACCTCCCCAGCAACCATTTTCTGCAGTTGTTTGAAGTTCTGGGGAAGACAGCAGTGACATTGCTGTGCTCTGTGCTTTGCTGTGTCATTACATTAGATAGTTAATTAGTTAGTTAGCTTATATACAAAATACAGATAGTTAGTGGGAGATAGTCAGTGTAGGTTAGATTGTGATATAGTCTAGCTCTAGTTCCAGTCAGTGGCGTACCTACCATATAGGCAGACCACGCAGCTGCTATGGGGCCCGTGAGGAAGGGGAGCCCGCAGTGGAGGAGAGTCCCCGCCCCCATCTATCTTCCTAACTGTCTCCCGTCTGATAGCCCCGCCTCCTAGCTCTGCCTCCCGCCGGCTAGCTCCGCCTCCCGCCTGTTAGCTCCATTATGCCCGATTCCTATTTCCTCTGGATTGCCAGTAATGAAGTAAGTGACCACTTGTGTAGGTGCGGACAGTGCAGAGGTGTGTGTGTGTGTCACTCAGCTTTCCCAGGCTATTCCTCTTCACATATGCCATTCAGAACAGGAGGAAAGCTGGGTGCTATTATGTAATGTGACTCGGCTTTCCTGATGTGCTGCATGGCACAAGTGCAGAGGCATGAGAAGATATGAGTGGAGGTGGGAGCTGTGTCACTCAGCTTTCTCAGACTATTCTCATGTCTCTCCACATGTGCCATGCAGGACAGCAGAAAAGCTGGGTGCTGTTACATCATGCAATGTCCCTCAGATTTCCTGCTATCCTGCAAGGCATAAATGCGGATAATAAGAACATGGAAAGGCAGGGGGGGGGGGTGTCACTCAGCTTTCCCTGAGACTCCTGTCTCTGCACATGTGTCATGCAGGATAGCGAGTAATGACAGTGTCTCCCAGCTGTCCTGCATGACACAGAGGATGGGGGAGGGGGGCACTCGCTTCCTCAAACTTTTCTCATGTCTATGCGCATGTGCCATGCTGGACAGCAGGAAAGTTGGGTGCTATTACATCATGTAACGCCCCAAATTCTTGTCAATATATGCTGAACACCGCCGGGACCTACCAGATCCCATTCTCTATAAGGCTACTTTCACACTTGCGGCAGGACGGATCCGACAGGCTGTTCACCATGTCGGATCCATCCTGCGGCTATTTAGCGCGACTGCCGCTCCGTCCCCATTGACTATAACGGGGGCAGAGCTCTGGTGCAGCATGGCGGTGCACTGCGAAAGCCGCCGGACTAAAAGGTACTGCATGTCTGACTTTTTAGTCCGGCGACTTTCGCCGTGCACCATGAAGTCAATGGGGACGGAGCGGAGGCACGGCGAAATAGCCGCAGGATGGATCCGACATGGTGAACAGCCTGTCGGATCTGTCCTGCCGCAAGTGTGAAAGTAGCCTAATGGGTCTGTTGGGTTCCGGCATGAGTACTGCTATTTTGTAGAACAAAATACTTCTGCATGAGGTGGGGCAGGGGAGAAGTTAGGGAGGGTAGTGAGAGGAGCCAGGGAGCATAGTGGGAGAGACTAGGAACGGGCATGGGGGCCCAATTTAAATTCTTGCTATGGGGCCCAATGATTTCTGTGTACGCCCCTGGTTCCAGTACAGGTAGTGTGATAGGTTCTGCTGTCCATACATACATGCTACGGACATAGTGCTGTGATGTCACAAGTTCACAATACTTAGTGCACCGATCTGTAATATGCAGTCAGACCTGCTAAAATGTGAAGTTGCACGTATTGCGCCAAAATATGCTCATCATTAAGTGCTGATTTGCACAATCGCGAATATATTGGAGCACTCTATCTGCATATAAATCTATTGTAATGTTCTGCCGTGCCAACCATTTTCTCCAGTCTCAGGAAACTTTTAACAGCTTGGAAAATGTAGCAAAAGTTACATATTATATTGCCGATTTTCGCAATCAGGAAAATAATGGCGAATTCTCGAACTCGCGAATTTATGACGAATATTCGCCCAAATATTCATGAAATATCGCGAAATCATAATATATCCCCTGCTGCTCATCACTACTTAAAATGGAAAATCTGCCAAAAAAGTGAAATTTTGAAATCTCATCAACCTTTTCCTTTCATACTTGTGGAACACCTAAAGGGTTAACAAAGTTAGTAAAATCAGTTTTGAATAACTTGGGGTGTAGTCTCTAAAATGGGGTCATTTATGGGTGGTTTCTAGTACATAAGCCCCACCAAGTGACTAACTGAACCGGTCCTTAAAAAATGGGTTTTAGTAATTTTTCTTAAAAACTTAAAGAATTGCTTTTAAAATTGTAATCCATCTAGCGTTTAAAGAAATAAAATGACATTTTCAATATGATGGCAACATAAAGTAGACATATAAGAAATGTTAAGTAATAACTATTTTATGCGGTATGACTTTATTTTAAAAGCAGTGAAATAACAATTTTGAAAATTGATAATTTTTCAAAATTTGGGGTAAATTTGGGATTTTTTCATAAATAAAGGTGAAATATATTAACTCAAATTTATTACTATTATGAAGTATAATTTGTCATGAGAAAATAATTAAGTTATTACCATATTGTCACGGGACGCCGAGGCGCTCGCTCTCCTCAGCGGCGTCGGCGTACCTTTGCTGTACAGGAGGGAGGACGCGCCCAGCGCCCTCATCTCCTAGGTAACAGGGGGCGGGACGGACCGGCCACGCATATCTCCTCTGCACGGCCGGCGTCCTCAGTTCCCCTAGTAACCAGGGGAAGTCTGAGCAATGAGCTGGACACTCGGTGCTCGGCTGTTCTCCCTGGTGCAGGTCATGTGGCGCTGGCCACGTCACATGACCTCAGCCTGCTGGCTAATTAGGTATCTGGCATTTGTTTGGTTTCTTGCCTACTTACCTGATCCTGCGTTCCCTGACGGTTCTCTGCCTGCTCCTCCTGTACTGCGCATGTCTCCTGGTATTCTGACCCCGGCTTCTACCTGACGATGCTTTGCGGACTCCTGTTGTACTTCGTTTCTCTCCTGGTATTTGACCTCGGCTTTTCCTGACTATTCTCTGCTCATTCCTTAGTACTGCGTAGCTCTCTAGGTATTGACCCGGTCCGTTCACGTTCCGTTATTTGTCTTGTCTGTCCTTTCCGCACGTATCCTAAGTTAGGGACTGCCGTCCAGTTGTCCCTTGTGATCAGGACTCATGTGGCAAGTAGGCAGGGCCAGGGGTGAGGGTGGAGTGCAGTAGTCACTATCCGCCCCCTGTGTGTGTGTGTGTACGTGACCGTTACACATATAAAGTGACAAAAGCAGATTTGAAAAAAATGCCCCGGGCAGAAAGGCAAAAACTGGGGTAGAAGGGGTTAATATAATTTTTAGTACCCTTAGGGGAAGTGTATATGTAATCACTTGTACTACTCACTGCAATAGAAGATTATTGCAGTCTATGGTATCTTTGCAGACTGCCTGTCAAGCTGTGTTTCAGGCTTAAAGGGAACCAGTTACCAGGATTTTGGGTATAGAGCTGAGGACATGGGTTGCTAGATCGCCACTAGCACATCCGCATGCTCTAGCTCGCGCATCGCGAGATTACGGCGCTCTAGCTTTCTGATGTCAGGGAGTAAGGAAGAGATTCGGAGGATACGGGGCGGTGCTGGGCTCCTTCACGCTGGACTCATCTCAGGGACAGGACTCATCTCAGGTTCATTTTCATATGTATCAAATCGTTTTTTTACACAATAAAAGCACACAGAGCTATGGGGACTGGGTATTGTTGGTGTGCCAGTGGCGATCTAGCAGCCCATGTCCTCAGCTCTATACACAAAATCCAGGTTCCCTTTAACTTTGCAGGCAGTTCACTATGACAGGCCTAGGAGTCTACACAAGGCACCAGGCTGTCATAGCAACCGATGATTGGAGCCCCATGATTTTGCCACAGGGGCTCTGATCAGAGAAAACCCCTACCTCTGTCTAACCTCACAGATGCCGCAGTCGCTATGGACAGCGGTATCTGATGGGTTAAATGACTGGGATCAGAGTCATCTCCATTCCCAGATTGTCATCTGTGTAATACATCCGGCACCTGCCATAGAGAGATCAGTGCCTGAGCCCGCTCCATACAAGCTCTGAAAGCTTCTGGTTATCAGCACCATTCACAACCAGCACAGCAAGATTCCTGAGCACCTGACTCCTCCCACATATAATCACATGATGATGACATCATGAAAGGTCCTTTATCTCCTCACCTCGAATCTGACCCCTCCCACACATAATCACATAGTGATGACTTTACCTCCTCCAGCAGCACAGCCTGGAGACTGACTCCTCCCACACACAGTCACATGGTCATGTCATTAGCACAGGTCCGTTACCTCCTTCAGCAGCACAGCCTGACTCCTCCCACACACAGTCACATGGTCATGTCATTAGCACAGGTCCGTTACCTCCTCCAGCAGCACAGCCTGACTCCTCCCACACACAGTCACATGGTCATGTCATTAGCACAGGTCCTTTACCTCCTCCAGCAGCACAGCCTGACTCCTCCCACACATAGTCACATGGTCATGTCATTAGCACAGGTCCTTTACCTCCTCCAGCAGCACAGCCTGACTCCTCCCACACACAGTCACATGGTCATGTCATTAGCACAGGTCCGTTACCTCCTTCAGCAGCACAGCCTGACTCCTCCCACACACAGTCACATGGTCATGTCATTAGCACAGGTCCGTTACCTCCTCCAGCAGCACAGCCTGACTCCTCCCACACACAGTCACATGGTCATGTCATTAGCACAGGTCCGTTACCTCCTCCAGCAGCACAGCCTGACTCCTCCCACACATAGTCACATGGTCATGACATCATGAAAGGTCCTTTAGCCCACTAGTCTCTCCCTCCCCCATACATGTAGTGTCCAGCGGTGCAGCCGGAGGTATGTGTCCGGTCACTGCTGACAGAAGGGGTTGTTATTTTCCGGGCTGACTTGTATTTTTTAATGGAACCGTTACATTAAGTTATTCGGGGTGGAATGGTGAAATATGCAATTGCGCCATTGTTTTCTGAGGTCTATTTTTATATCTCTTATTAGGCAGTAGGAATGATGTTATCTTTTTTCTGCTGGTCACTATTTTTTTTTGTAGCCTTTTGTGCCAATTTTTTCTTACACTTTGGCATCTTTTTCATGGGTTGACAGAGCCACAACTCCTTTAACTACCTCAGGACCGCCCTACGCAGGATTGCGTCCTGGCGGCGGCCCTGCTTTTCTGGGTGGACGCATATACGCGTCCTCCCGCGAGAGCCGAGATTTACTGTGAACGCGCGCGTGCACCCAGGAACGGAAGGTAAGCGAGTGGATCTCTAGCCTGCCAGCGGCGATCGCTCGCTGGCAGGCTGGAGATATGATTTTTTTAACCCCTAACAGGTATATTAGACGCTGTTTTGATAACAGCGTCTAATATACCTGCTACCTGGTCCTCTGGTGGTCCCTTTTGTTTGGATCGACCACCAGAGGACACAGGCAGCTCAATAAAGTAGCACCAAACACCACACTACACTACCCCCCCCCCCCCCCCGTCACTTATTAACCCTTTATGAACCACTGATCACCCCATATAGACTCCCTGATCACCCCCCTGTCATTGATCACCCCCCTGTAAGGCTCCATTCAGACGTCCGTATGATTTTTACGGATCCACGGATACATGGATCGGATCCGCAAAACACATGCGGACGTCTGAATGGAGCCTTACAGGGGGGTGATCAATGACAAGGGGGTGATCACGCATATAGACTTCCTGATCACTTCCCTGTCATTGATCACCACCCTGTCATTGATCACCCCCCTGTAAGGCTCCATTCAGACGTCCGTATGATTTTTACGGATCCATGGATACATGGATCGGATCCGCAAAACTCCATTCAGACGTCCGTATGATTTTTACGGATCCGTGGATCCGTAAAAATCATACGGACGTCTGAATGGAGCCTTACCAGGGGGGTGATCAATGACAGGGGGGTGATCAGGTAGTGTATATGGGTGATCACCCCCCTGTCATTGATCACCCCCCTGTAAGGCTCCATTCAGACGTCCGTATGATTTTTACGGATACATGGATCGGATCCGCAAAACACATGCGGACGTCTGAATGGAGCCTTACAGGGGGGTGATCAGGGAGTGTATATGGGTGATCACCCCCCTGTCATTGATCACCCCCCCTGTAAGGCTCCATTCAGACATTTTTTAGGCCCAAGTTAGCGGAAATATATATATTTTTTTGTTTTGTTTTTTCTTACAAAGTCTCATATTCCACTAACTTGTGTCAAAAAAGAAAATCTCACATGACCCCATTTTGGAAAGAAGACCCCCCAAGGTATTCCGTGAGGGGCACGGCGAGTTCCTAGAATTTTTTATTTTTTGTCACAAGTTAGCGGAAAATGATGATTTTTTTTTTTCTTACAAAGTCTCATATTCCACTAACTTGTGACAAAAAATAAAAAATTCTAGGAACTCGCCATGCCCCTCACGGAATACCTTGGGGTGTCTTCTTTCCAAAATGGGGTCACTTGTGGCGTAGTTATACTGCCCTGGCAATTTAGGGGCCCAAATGTGTGAGAAGAACTTTGCAATCAAAATGTGTAAAAAATGGCCTGCGAAATATGTGCCCCTTTGCCCACCTTGGCTGCAAAAAAGTGTCACACATCTGGTATCGCCGTACTCAGGAGAAGTTGGGGAATGTGTTTTGGGGTGTTATTTTACATATACCCATGCTGGGTGAGAGAAATATCTTGGTCAAATGCCAACTGTGTATAAAAAAATTGGAAAAGTTGTTTTTTGCCAAGATATTTATCTCACCCAGCATGGGTATATGTAAAATAACACCTCAAAACACATTCCCCAACTTCTCCTGAGTACGGCGATACCAGATGTGTGACACTTTTTTGCAGCCAAGGTGGGCAAAGGGGCACATATTTCAAAGTGCACCTTTTGGATTTCACCAGCCATTTTTTACACATTTTGATTGCAAAGTTCTTCTCACACATTTGGGCCCCTAAATTGCCAGGGCAGTATAACTACGCCACAAGTGACCCCATTTTGGAAAGAAGACACCCCAAGGTATTCCGTGAGGGGCATGGCGAGTTTCTAGAATTTTTTATTTTTTGTCGCAAGTTAGTGGAATATGAGACTTTGTAAGAAAAAAAAAAAAAAAATCATCATTTTCCGCTAACTTGTGGTGACCCCATTTTGGAAAGAAGACACCCCAAGGTATTTCATGATGGGCATAGTGAGTTCTTGGAAGTTTTAATTTTTTGTCACAAGTTAGTGGAATATGAGACTTTGTAAGGAAAAAAAAAACTTGTGACAAAAAATAAAAAGTTCTATGAACTCACTATGCCCATCAGCGAATACCTTAGGGTGTCTACTTTCCAAAATGGGGTCATTTGTGGGGGTTTTCTACTGTCTGGGCATTGTAGAACCTCACGAAACATGACAGGTGCTCAGAAAGTCAGAGCTGCTTCAAAAAGCGGAAATTCCCATTTTTGTACCATAGTTTGTAAACGCTATAACTTTTACCCAAACCATTTTTTTTCCCCCAAACATCTTTTTTTTATCAAAGACATGTAGAACAATAAATTTAGCGAAAAATTTATATATGGATGTCGTTTTTTTTGCAAAATTTTACAGCTGAAAGTGAAAAATTTCATTTTTTTCCAAAAAAATCGTTAAATTTCGATTAATAACAAAAAAAGTAAAAATGTCAGCAGCAATTAAATACCACCAAATGAAAGCTCTATTAGTGAGAAGAAAAGGAGGTAAAATTCATTTGGGTGGTAAGTTGCATGACCGAGCAATAAACGGTGAAAGTAGTGTAGTGCAGAAGTGTAAAAAGTGGCCTGGTCATTAAGGGGGTTTTAGCTAGCGGGGTTGAAGTGGTTAAGGAGCCTGTTGGGTAATGGGTATTGACTGGAGCTCTCCTCTTGGAATGTGTATCCCTCAAGAGTCCTGTTCTTTTCCTTTATCTCTCGAGAATCTGCAGTCGGAGGACTGAAGGGGGTTTTCATCTAAACAGCGTACACTAACCCTTAACAACGTGGACCTATTGCAATCTATGTGACTGTGTCACCAACCAATAATAATAATTAAAAAAAAAAGATAACACAGCGCCATAATTGTATATTACACAGAAATAATGCGCCTTTACGGATAGGTAACTAAAAACACATATAAAATCACCACCTCCCCAATAAGTATAGATCAGCACAACCGCCACCTCCCCAATATGTATCAACGAGGACAATCACCACTTCCCCCATAAGTATAGAGGAGAACAACCACTACCTCCAAATAGGTATCGACCAGCACAACCGCCACCTCTCCAATAACTATCGACCAGCACAACCGCCACCACCTCAAAAAGTATCAACAAGGACAACCACCACTCTTCCCATAGGTATAGATCAGCACAACCGCCACCTCCCCAATAGGTATCGACCAGCACAACCGCCACCTCTCCAATAAGCTTAGACCAGCACAACCGCCACTTCCCCCCATAAGTATAGACCAGCACAACCGCCACCTCCCCAATAAGTATCGACCAGCACAACCACCACTTCCCCTATAAGTATCGGCCAGCACAACCACCACCTGCCCCATAAGTATAGACAAGCACAACCGCCACCTCTCCAATAAGCTTAGACCAGCACAACCGCCACTTCCTCTATAAGTATCGACCAGCACAACCACCACCTGCCCCATAAGTATAGACCAGCACAACCGCCACCTCCCCAATAAGTATCGACCAGCACAACCGCCACCTCCCCAATAAGTATAGACCAGCACAACCACCACCTGTCCCATAAGTATAGACCAGCACAACCGCCACCTCCCCAATAAGTATCGACCAGCACAACCACCACTTCCCCTATAAGTATCGACCCGCACAACCACCACCTGCCCCATAAGTATAGACCAGCACAACCGCCACCTTCCCCAAAATTATAGACCAGCACAACCGCCACCTTCCCCAAAATGATAGACCATCACAACCGCCACCTCCCCAATAAGTATAGACCAGTACAATCGCCACCTCCACTACGTATGGTTTCTTCCGGGGCATGAGGTGTGGATGTTACATAGTGTATTTTATTCACAGAGAGAGAATAGCAGCTCACCTTTGAGCGGTGGAGAGCACGGACATGCTAAGGCTGCACCAAGTAGATAACCAACGAAAAAAGCCAGGAATAGAAAGTATTTGTCAGACATCCCACATGCTCAAACACATTTCTCAAAGTTGATACCGCCACGTGTTATACAAGGGATTCAGCGTGTCACTGGGGGTTAGAATTATTCCATCATACCAGGAAAAATACATAGAATTCAATCTAAAGAAAAGATGAAAGGTGTCCACAGCCTTACTGATCCCCATCCCCAGTAATCCTGACAGACAATGGCAGTGACTGTACACATACCTCCACCTGCACCGCTGGACACTACATGTATGGGGGAGGGGGAGACTAGTGGGCCACTATATAAGTACTTTCCACTATATAGTGGGAGGTAGGGTAAAAAAGAGTTTCCTAATATACTTTATAAAAAAAATCTGAATGGTAATGTTTTTATAATGAGCCCCCTCAGCCCCGCTCTGCGTGCAGCCATTCGTCCATGGCTGCACACGACATGAAGAGCTTTAGAGAAAGCTCGTCCATGGCTTTATTCTTACTGAACATGCGCTGCTTTTCCAAATTAGAGCAGAACATGCCTAGTCAGCCCCTGCCACTGGCGCGCTCCCTGCTCAGACTCTGTCTCTACAACCGGCTTTTTCGTGTCAGAGTTCGGAGCGGGAATAAAAGTACAAGCCCTTTAAGGACCTTTCATAATGTCATGACCATGTGTGGGAGGAGTCCTCCAGGCTGTGCTGTTGGAGGAGGTAAAGGACCTGTGATGATGCAATGAACATGTGACTATGTATGGGAGGAGTCTGGAATCACATGACTGGGTGCTATTCAGTGTATTCATTTGTTGTGATGGTTGTGATCGGTGCTGGATGACCTGAAGTGTTGCATCGGGATGTAGTTACAGAGTGTATGCAGTGGAGCTGTCTCTGTCTCTCCTACAATATAGGATCCGCTCAGTGGAGTTCTTCTATATCAGATCCTTCTCCTGATTGACCTATCAAGAATGGACAGGGACAAGATGGCGGAGAGTATAATAAATCTCACCCTAGAGATCCTCTTCCGGCTTACTGGAGAGGTGAGAGATTCTGATGATGTCACATTACATCATCTTATCTAATCTTATCTAATGTATGGAGTGATATTTATTACTGTGTCTCTCCAAACCAGGACTACACAGTAGTGAAGAAGACCTCTAGAGAGCGCTGTCAGGACCCTGTGTCTGAAGGATGGGGAAGAACCCTGAGCCCAAACATGGGGCCTCCACCTCATCCCCTGATACATGAGGAAATCAATAGAGAGAAGATCCTAGAGCTCACCAACAAGATGATTGAGCTGCTGACTGGAGAGGTGACACTGCTAGGAATGCTGGGACATTATACAGGAACGCTATGAAGGGATTTGGGTGGTGACTGTATCATTGTGTTGTCAGGTTCCTATAAGGTACCAGGATGTCACCATCTATTTCTCCATGGAGGAGTGGGAGTATTTAGAAGGAAACAAAGATCTCTACAAGGACGTCATGATGGAGGATCACTGGCCCCTCACATCACCAGGTAATAGACATGACTAAATACACACGTCCTCTCATTATCTGTATGTAAGGAATTAATTCAGTCACTGGATGTGTTTCCAACAGTTAAGGAAGAGAGAAGAACACAAGAGAGATGTCCCAGTCCTCTTCTTCCACAGGATGGTACAGAAGAACATCACAATATCCCACATGAAGATCAGGTAGATGGAGATAAGGTCTCATGAAATGTCCCCTATGATCTGTAGAAGGCTGTGAAGATCTTGTTTTATCCACAAGTATTCTATGTTTTATCCTTGTATAATGAGAAAGGTAGAGATGGCAGAATTACAGCTGACCATAGACATTACATGTAGTCTGGATCTTCTCACAATGTTCTAGTTATGGAGACTGCTGGTTGGAATAAAGAACTAATAGGTTGGATTAGTATAGGAGACATGCAGATATTTGGGTCAGATAACTCCTGCTGTCCTATCATTTATGGTTGTCATTCTAATTACTGATCTTCCACACGACTTCTCCAACCTTCTGATGACTTCTATAATATTTGTTTCACAGTTTGTTAATCCAGGTGAAGATCTGAACAATATTAATCCTACAGAGACAGATGTGAGGGGTGATGAGCAGAGTATAGAGGACATTCCTACAGATAACCGCCCAGGTGAGTAGTAACCACTAAATAAAGCAGAGAAAACCCACAGATTCTACTCCTTCACTAGATACTTTTAAAGAGGTTTTCTCCTCTATAGAAGAAGTGGAATAAACTGTGAATAAAATAAAATTTTTATTAATAACTATTAAAACAAAGAGGTGACCACTGCATGGAGACTAAAGTGCCACTGAATAAATAAAATAAATATGGCACTCGTATGTCGCATTGGCAGATTGGTCCTCATTAGTGTTGATCACAAATATTCGAATTGTGAATTTTAATGACGAATATCGGCACTTCGAGAATTCGCAAATATTTAGAATATCGCAAAATATATTTGTAATCGCGAATATTAGATTTTTTTTAAAATACCAGTTCAAGCGAATATTTTATGCGAATTTTCGCAATCATATTCTTACCTCTTCTGAGGATTAGTCATCAGTAATTTACTCCTGGAATCCCCCTTTTAGCTCTGTGTTCTGTCAGTTTTTTTAGCTGCATAGGTTTTTAATAAAACATTGCTGCGCTGAGAAATAACTAGAAAAAAAAATTACAATGAGACCTCCCTGAGTTTCTTGTATAAGGGTCCGTGCGCATTCACCTGCAGATGCTTTGGTCATGCCTGGAGCTTTTATGTTCTTCCTATGTTTCCATGGGTTTCCTCCGAAGGTCATATCTGACAGCCTATTTAACCCCATTGGGGGCAGCCAATTTTTGGGCGTTAGTGACCAAGTAACTCCCCCCCCCCCCCCCCCCCCCTTTTTTATCATTGCATTTTAAGAGCCACAGCTTATTTTTATTTTTCTGTTGATGTGGTCATATTAGAGCTTGCTTTTGTTCTGGGAAAAGTGTTGTTTTTAACTGTTTTTAAAAAGAATAGAAAAAGAATTCCCAGCAACTCCGCAATGTTTTTGTTTTCATTAGACCATTGGTTGCCATGTTAGAGCAGGAACTTGGCTATCATTATACAGCTGAGCCCCCTCACCCTCTGTTATGGACACCAGCTAATAGCACTTTCTTACAGGTCATTTTATGATTATCAAATGAGCATTTAACTAGAAAAGAATATGGTAGACACACTGAAAAGTGAACCTTTGAATATACTGGTTTCAACACAAAAGTGAAAAACTACAGCCTAGTGACCTAACATTCTGAACTAATGGTTCTTGCTCTGAGAATAGATTAGATTAGGATCTGTTTTGCAAACCACTGTCCTACTCAGTGAAGAATTTAATTTTGCTACATTCCTTGCAATTTATATTTAAGTGTTGAGATAGAAATGTTATAGCATATTAATATTATTTAAGGTTATATTATTAAAAAATAATACAAATTTATTATTGGCAGAAGACTGCACCAGGAGCTCAGAGGGACATGGGATATCGTCACAACATACTTTGACTCAAGATGTATACGAACAGCACGTCATTATCCCAGATGTATCCTCAGACTTTCGCAGCAAAGATCCATCATCTGAATCTTTTCAATATATCCGATCTTCTGATTTATCACATTTATCATTTATAAAGCAAAACAAAGAACACAGAAGTAGTGTACATCAAAGACGAGAGAAGCCATTTTCATGCTCAGAATGTGAGAAATGTTTTAGTGCTAAATCATATCTTGTTAGACATCAGAGAATTCACACAGGGGAGAAGCCATTTTCATGTTCAGAATGTGGGAAATATTTTACCCAGAAGCAAGAACTTGGTATACATCAGAGAATTCACACAGGGGAGAAGCCATTTTCATGCTCAGAATGTGGGAAATGTTTTAATTGGAAATCAAATCTTGTTATACATCAGAGAATTCACACAGGGGAGAAACCATTTTTATGTTCAGAATGTGGGAAATCTTTTATCCAGAAGCAAGATCTTGTTATACATCAGAGAACTCACACAGGGGAGAAGCCATTTTCATGCTCAGAATGCGAGAAATGTTTTAATGCTAAAACAGATCTTGTCAGACATCAGAGAATTCACACAGGGGAGAAGCCATTTTCATGCTCGGATTGTGGGAAATGTTTTAATCGGAAAACAAATCTTGGTTTCCATCAGAAAACTCATACAGGGGAAAAGCCAAAGCTTTCAAGTTGTAGTCCAAGAAAGGGAAATAAATGTAAATGATGATTGAGAAATTTATGTAATTACGAATAAATCTCTTATTTAAAAGCATATAGAAACTTCTTTGCGAAATCACTTTGCTTTTAAGATGGTGCAGAAAACATGAAAATCACAATAAAAAACACACATTACTCAACACTATGTATTGTAGATTTTGGTGTGAAATTTTTGATGAAACAACAATACAGCAATCGTGGATCCACACAAATAATCATGCTCCAGTGACGGAATTAAGGACACCACGTTGTCTTTGTAGTGGGGATCCAGCAGGGTGGCCACCCAGTAATCAGCACTTGTTAGAATGTGGGCAACTCGGCGATCGTTGCGTAGGCACTGCAGCATGTAGTCTCTCATGTGTGCCAGGCTGCCCAGAGGCAATGAAAAGCTGTTCTCTGTAGGAGGTGTATCATCTGTGTCCTCTGTATCCCCCCAGCCACGCTCCAGTGATGCCCCTAAGCTGCTTTCGGTGTCATCCTGCTGTAAACACTGTTTCTCCTCATCATCATCCAAAACTGTGTGCTGGCTGGACAGTTGTGTACCTGGCCTCTGTTAGTGTTCAGGAACCCACCCTCCGAACCACTTATAATTAACTGGCCTGATAACCGTGGAAATGACGCCTCTTCTTCCTCCTGTGCCACATCCTCTTCCATCATGGCCCGAAGGATTTTTTCAAGGAGACATAGAAGTGGGTAAGTAACGCTGAGCATGGCGTCATCGGCACTGGCCATTTTGGTAGAGGACTCGAAACAGCGCAACACGGCACACACGTCCGCATGGAGGCCCACTCGTTGGTGATGCTGTTCCGCAGAGCAACTAACCTGTACGTGCTGCAGCTAAAACTCCACTCTCGCCTGCTGTTGCTTGCACAGTCTCTCCAGCATGTGCAAGGTGGAATTCGTTGCATATGATGCGGTGAGCGGAAAGGCCGAAGTTACGCTGCAGGGCAGACAGGCGAGCAGCAGTGAGAATACCGAAAGTGCACAGAGACGGCCCGTACTTTCTGCAGCAGCTCTGACGTATCGGGGTAATTTTTCAGGAACCTCTGCACCACCAAATTCAGCACATGCCCCAGGCAAGGGATGTACATCAAACCGGCTAGGCCCAGAGTTGCTATGAGACTTCGCCCGTTATCGCACACCACCAGGCCATGCTTGAGGCTTAGCGGCACCAACCACTCATCAGTCTGTTGTTCCATGACCATCCACAGCTCCTTCGGGGTGTGTGGTTTTTAACCCAAACAGATGAGTTTCAAAACAGCCTGCTGTCGTTTCCCCCTGGCTGTGCTGAAGTTGGTGGTGTATGTGTTATGCTGACCGGACGAGGAGGCGGTAGAGAATAAAGCGGAGTAGGAGGCAATGAGAAATGCCCTGCAATCTTCGGTGGCAGAAGGACATGCGCCAAACTTCTATCCGCCTCAGGCCCAGCCGCCACTGCATTTACCCAGTGTGCAGTTAGGAAGCTATAACGTCCCTGCTCCTGCTTACTGGTCCACATATCGGTGGTTATGTGACTTTGCCACAGATGGCGTTGTGCAGTTCACACCTGATTTTGTCTGCTACTTGGTTGTGCAGGGCAGGGATGGCTCGCCTGCAAAAGTAGTGGCGGCTGGTGGTGTGACAGAATGACAGCATTTTAAAGGCCAGGAATTTTGAAATGCCTGCATTCAGAGCCAAGAGATGGCTGGTGGGTAGGGGGGTACTTCCTATTTCTCTCCAGTTTTTGGGGGATGGGCAGCTGAACACTTCCATGGGACAGTGTGGAGATGCTTGGTGACGTTGGTGTAGTTGGTGGTGTTGCTGCGACATCCTCTGTTTGCAGGGTGGCAGGTGCCACTGTCACTCCAAGGGGGAGGAAGAGGCTGAGACTGCAGCAGAAGAGGGAGCAGGAGGATCCTGGGATCTTTCATGGATTTTGAGGTGTTTACTCCACTGCAGCTCGTGCTTTGCATTTAGATGCCTGTTCATGCAGGTAGTGCTCAGGTTTAGAACATTTATGCCTCGTGTAGGAAGGCGCAGTGGAGCTGTGAAGGCTCTGTGTTTCTGAAAGCCACATGAGAGCCACATGAGAGCTACCAGCTGGAAGCCAGATGCCCTAATGCCTGCTGTGGATTGTCCGGTGACGTGTTTTTTTTAATTCTGTGGACATTTGCTGTGTGAAAAAACACGAGGAATTCCTGCGGTGTGAATTAACACCAGGACTCTGCAAAGTGTTTGTGTTATTTTTTTCCTTTTGTGTGAATAAACACTGAACTTTTTGCTTTACTACCGTGTTCTTGCCTCTGTACTGCGACTGCTTACCCTGCCTACCAGAGCAAATCCCTACAATTGGTGGCTTGGAGTGGGCAAGCGCAGTAAGGCTGGCGTGAACGCCAAAATATTTTTGGTTTGTACATGGTTGTATGTCATTTATCAATGTCACGGACGGTGTACAGGAAACAAGGCAAAGCAACATGCATAAATGACTCGCTGGATCCAAAAGCTAAGGAACAAAAGGGAGACCCCTGCAGAAGACCTGGCACTTTCCCTGGCTGCTCAGCCTATGCAAAGATCCGAATGGTGGAGGTTTGCATATCCACGTACCTTGACTATATAACCCCTGAGCACCCTACAATAGTGAGGGGACACGACCACCGGCTCCCTACACAAGATACGGAGGGAGTCAGGGTCACCTGGGATCCAGCAAAAATAGCAGATAAATATTCAACACTTAACTTTGTAGCAGAGAGGAGAACAAGACCAGCATGCACACACACTCCAGGAAGAAGTATAAGCCGCCCAGAAAAGCATTCTGGGGAGGAATTTAAAGGGAGGCAATTAGTCCAACACATGACAGCTGAGAGAGGCTAACGAGATGAGTAACTGAATACCACAACAAAGGAAGTCAAGGAGGAGGTTCTGAAAGGCCTCTGTCAGAGCTTCTCAGCTGTCTGGTTGTGACAGTACCCCTCCCTCTACGAGTGGACTCTGGACACTCAGAACCCACCTTCTCAGGATGGGACCTATGGAAAGCCCTGATGAGACGAGAGGCCTTAATGTCCGTCACTGGGACCCACATCCTCTCCTCAGGACCATACCCCTCCCAATGAACAAGGTACTGAAGAGAACCGCGGACAAGACGAGAATCCACAATCCTAGAGACCTGAAATTCAAGATTCCCATCAACCATAATCGGAGGAGGAGGCAAAGGTGAGGGTACAATGGGTTTAACATAAGGTTTCAATAAGGACTTATGAAAAACATTATGGATCTTCCAAGTCTGAGGAAGATCAAGACGGTATGCAACATGATTGATGACAGACAGGATTTTGTAAGGCCCAATAAACCTAGGACCCAACTTCCAGGAGGGAACCTTCAATTTGATATTCTTGGTGGACAACCACACCAGATCACCAACATTCAGGTCCGGACCAAGCACACGTCTCTTATCTGCCACACGCTTATATCTCTCACTCATGCTCTTTAGATTATCCTGAATCTTTTGCCAAATAGATGACAAAGACGAGGAGAATCTGTCCTCATCAGGTAAACCAGAAGACCCCTCTCCCGAGAAAGTCCCAAACTGCGGATGAAACCCATATGCACCAAAAAATGGTGACTTATCAGAGGACTCCTGACGACGGTTATTTAAAGCAAACTCAGCAAGGGACAAAAAAGAACACCAATCCTCTTGATTCTCCGCCACAAAACAGCGCAGATATGTCTCCAGATTCTGATTGACGCGCTCTGTCTGGCCATTCGACTGCGGGTGGAAAGCAGAAGAGAATGACAACCGAACCCCCAAGCGAGAACAGAAAGCCTTCCAGAATCTGGAAACAAACTGCGTGCCCCTATCAGAGACTATGTCTGAAGGAATACCGTGCAATTTGACAATGTGATCAATAAATGCCTGCGCCAGCGTCTTAGCATTGGGCAAACCAGGAAAAGGGATGAAATGCACCATTTTGCTAAAACGGTCCACCACCACCAGAATCACAGTCTTCCCCGAGGAACGAGGCAGGTCCGTTATGAAGTCCATGGACAGATGTGTCCAAGGACGGAAAGGAATGGGTAAGGGAAGGAGAGGACCTGATGGCCGTGAATGAGGGACTTTGGCACGAGCGCAAGTCTCGCAGGCTGCCACAAAACCCTCAACCGACTTACGAAGCGCAGGCCACCAGAATCTCCGAGCGATGAGATCCAGTGTGGCTCTTACCCCCGGGTGCCCAGCAAGGATCGTATTGTGGTGTTCTTTAAAAATCTTGTGTCTTAAAGCGAGAGGCACAAACAACCTCCCAGGAGGACAAAGATCAGGAGCCCCTGACTGGGCTGCCTGCACCTCTGCCTCCAATTCAGGAAAAAGAGCCGAGACCACCACACCTTCAGCCAAAATGGGAACCGGGTCTTCAAAATTCCCGCCTCCCGGAAAACAACGTGACAGGGCATCTGCCTTCACATTCTTAACTCCAGGGCGGAACGTGACAACAAAATTAAACCTAGAAAAGAACAAAGACCTTCTGGCCTGTCTCGGGTTCAGACGCTTGGCTGACTCCAAGTAGGCCAGATTTTTATGGTCAGTAAATACGGTAATAGGGTGTCTGGCTCCCTCTAGCCAATGGCGCCATTCCTCAAAAGCCAACTTGATGGCCAACAATTCCCTATCTCCCACATCGTAGTTTCTCTCTGCGGAGGAGAGTTTTCTTGAGAAAAAGGCACACGGTCGCCAATTGGCAGGAGAGGAACCCTGAGACAAGACCGCCCCCACACCCACCTCAGAAGCATCAACCTCAACTACGAAGGGTAAAGAAACATCAGGTTGCACCAAGATGGGAGCGTAAGCAAAACTCTCCTTGATATCTGAAAAAGCCTTACGCGCCTCTACTGACCAAGAAGAAAAATCTACCCCCTTTCTGGTCATATCAGTGAGTGGTTTAACAATAGAAGAATAATTCAAAATTAACTTCCTGTAATAATTGGCAAAGCCCAAAAAATGCATCAGCGCCTTCTGATTCTCAGGAAGCTCCCACTCAAGCACAGCGCGGACCTTCTCGGGGTCCATGCGAAAACCAGAAGCGGAGAGAAGAAACCCCAGAAATTGAATTTCTGGAACCGCAAACACACATTTTTCCAGTTTCGCATATAATTTATTCTCCCGCAGGATGAGCAAGACCTGACGTAAATGTTCCTTATGAGTTTTGAAATCGGGAGAAAAAAATCAAAATGTCATCCAAATACACCAATACAAATTTTCCCATCAAATGATAAAAAATGCTGTTCACAAAATGCTGAAAAACGGCTGGGGCATTCATCAAACCAAAAGGCATAACCAAATTTTCAAAATGGCCCTCAGGGGTATTGAAGGCCGTCTTCCATTCATCCCCTTCTCTGACCCTGACCAGGTTGTATGCCCCTCTTAGATCTAATTTGGAAAAGACTTTAGCCCCAACAACCTGGTTAAACAGGTCCGGGATCAGAGGAAGCGGATAAGGGTCACAAATTGTGATACTGTTCAGCTCCCTGAAATCCAGACAAGGTCTTAAAGAACCATCTTTTTTCTTAACAAAGAAAAAACCAGCGGCAACAGGTGACTTCGAGGGTCATATGTGTCCTTTTCTCAGACTCTCAGAGATATAAGCACGCATGGCGACCCTTTCAAGTTGGGAAAGATTGTATAAACGAGATTTAGGCAGCTTGGTGTCTGGGATGAGATTAATAGGGCAATCGTACTCCCTGTGCGGGGGCAAATCCTGAACTCCACTCTCAGAGAAGACATCTGAAAATTCAGAGAGAAAAGATGGTACAGTCTTAGTAGCAACCTCAGAAACAGATGTCATGAGGCAATTCTCTCTGCAAAAGTCACTCCAACCATTTATTTGCCTCGCTTGCCAATCAATGGTGGGGTTATGTTTAGTGAGCCAGGGCAGCCCCAACATCAGAGGGGTAGGTAAACCGCTAAGGACGAAACATGACACATCCTCAACATGAGCATCACTCACAATTAAACGGATATTGTGAACTATGCCCTTTAATGATTTCTGAGAAAGTGGAGCGGAATCGATAGCAAAAACAGGAATATCCTTTCCCAAAGTGCGCACCTGGAAACCATGAGTTATCGCAAATTGATTATCAATGAGATTGACCGCTGCTCCACTATCCACAAAAATCTCACAAAAAATCTTCTTGCTCTCTAGCGCCACCCTAGCCGGCAGGACAAAACGGGAACTACAAGCAAACGGAAAACCTTCAATTTCCGCCTCAACCCTGCCAATAGTAACAGACGGAACATTTTTAAAAGATTTTTTCCTGTTTGTTTCTTTATTACTCCCAGAAAACTGCCTGAATCTCCTAGAGGGACAAATATTTGCCAAATGATTTATACCTCCACAACAAAAACAAACCCTCCCATGCGAGCTGAATCTTCTATTGTCAGAAGCAATCAACCCCAGCTGCATGGGCTCCTGCTCAGAAGGGGCTGACAGCGACTGAGACCCCTGCGCACAGAATGGGACCGCTGCACTGTCCTGGAACTGAGTATGACAGGAAGGGGACATCTCTCCTCTCTCTCTAAGACGCCTGTCAATACGAACGGCCTGAGACATAGCAGAGTCCAAAGAAATAGGCCTCTCATGAAAGGCAAATGCATCTTTCAATCCCTCTGAAAGACCATGGCAAAATTGACTTCGGAGTGCAGCATCATTCCAACCAGTATCAACTGCCCATCTCCGAAATTCTGAGCAGTATATTTCTGCGGATTGTTTACCCTGGCATAATAGACGTAGTCTAGACTCAGCCAGAGCAATACGATCCGGATCATCATATATCTGACCCAGGGCTACAAAGAATTCATCCACTGAACGGAGAGGCCGTGCCCCCTCCGGCAGCGAAAAGGCCCAGGACTGAGCGTTACCTCTGAGCAGCGATATAATGATCCCCACCCTCCGTTCCTCATCACCAGAGGAATGGGGAAGAAGGTGAAAATGGAGTTTGCAAGCCTCTCTAAAACGCACAAAATTCTCACTACCCCCGGAGAACGTATCCGGGAGCGAGATCTTAGGCTCAGAACAAACTCCATGAACGCCAGCTGAACCGGTCACTTGAAGCTGAGAAAAAGTCCTGCGGAGATCAGCTACCTCCAATGAAAGACCCTGAAGGCGTTCAGCCAAAAGTGAAACCGGATCCATGCTTGAGACGGTTTCGGCGGCTTATAATGTCACGGACGGTGTACAGGAAACAAGGCAAAGCAACATGCATATATGACTCGCTGGATCCAAAAGCTAAGGAACAAAAGGGAGACCCCTGCAGAAGACCTGGCACTTTCCCTGGCTGCTCAGCCTATGCAAAGATCCGAATGGTGGAGGTTTGCATATCCACGTACCTTGACTATATAACCCCTGAGCACCCTACAATAGTGAGGGGACACGACCACCGGCTCCCTACACAAGATACGGAGGGAGTCAGGGTCACCTGGGATCCAGCAAACAGAAAATAGCAGATAAATATTCAACACCTAACTTTGTAGCAGAGAGGAGAACAAGACCAGCATGCACACACACTCCAGGAAGAAGTATAAGCCGCCCAGAAAAGCATTCTGGGGAGGAATTTAAAGGGAAGCAATTTGTCCAATACATGACAGCTGAGAGAGGCTAACGAGATGAGTAACTGAATACCACAACAAAGGAAGTCAAGGAGGAGGTTCTGAAAGGCCTCTGTCAGAGCTTCTCAGCTGTCTGGTTGTGACAATCAAACCAGCTAGATTCAAACCGGTGTCACGTGACAAATTGGAGGCTGTTATGAAGTCCCTCGTGGAGGCTAACCTGCAGAAACGCGAGGCTAATAAGCAGCAGCAGGAGACCAACCTGTTGCTGCTAAAACATATAATGGAGCGATCCCTAAAATGACCCCCGCAGACGACGTCGAGACCTACCTGGCGATGTATGAAAAAGTGCCCACCAGGGAAAAGCTACCCCAAGACCAGTGGGCTTAGGTCGTCGCTCCTTTTCTGACGTCAGAGTCCCAGCGGGTGTTTTTCAACAGTTTTTGGACTTGCTGGATGATCAAGCGGGGAAGATTTTGTCAAGACTGGGGGTGAATGTGCTGGTCCGGGCCCAGTGGGTTCATCAGTGGGGGTTCAACCCGACGGAGCCCGTGAGACCCCAGTATTATGATCTGCTTAACCTGTTGCAAAAGTGGCTACAACCTGACGTGTTGAGCCCAACTGCTATGTTGGACCGGTTGTTGGCAGACAGGTTCTGGAGGCCTCTGCCACCCCCTCTCCAGGAATGGATTGGCCAGGTCTCCCAGGTAATGCACTGGAGATGGTCGACCTGGTGGAGCGCTATGAGGCTACCCAGAACTTACACAGGGGTTCTGTTGGGTGGGGGGCAGTCAGATCCCGTAACTCTCCACCCCGGATCCAGCAACCAGTCCCCACCAAAACCGCCCAGGATGTAACCCGTATGGACCCCGCTCCAATAATCTGCTGGCAGTGTTGGGCGCCAGGCCATGTTCGAGCGGACTGTCCACGTCAGGAGGAACTCGTGTTAGAGTTAGCCCACCAGCATGTTCTTGGGGGTCATCTGGGAATGTAGAAAACACAGGACCGGATACTACAACCGTTTTACTGGCCCAGTGTGTTTAAAGAGGTGGACGAGTTCTGTAAGTCTTGCCCAACCTGCCAGCTCAGCTGGGTGTAGTATGTTCCTCCAAGTGAAAGTGGAGCTGTAAAGGCTCTGTGTTTCTGTGCCTCTGTACTGTGACTGCTTACCCTGCCTACCAGAGCAAATCCCTACACTCGCTTCAGGCTCCGATTGCACAACGTGCAAACCACTCATGTCTTGTCGTCAGCACATTGTCTGAAGAACGACCACGCCAGGGAACTCCTTGGAGCTGGCTTTGGTGTGCTCAGTCCCAGAGTTCGGTGGGCAGTAGCAAGTGTACTGGCTAGTGCACAGCAACTCAGTTTTTTCACCGTGCTCCCTCTTTTGCTGTGTGGCTGGCGCTGTGTGACCACCACCACTTCCTCCGAACTGCACACTTCACTCGCATGACCTTGATTCCATGTGAGGTCTAGGACCTCATCATCCTCCACATCATCTGCCACCCACTCTTTACTCCTGCCCTCCTTCCCGGTCTGCACACTGCAGAAAGCCACAGCAGTTGGCACCAGTGTTTCGTCATCATGAGAGACATGCTGCGGTGTCCACATGTATAAAGTTATTAGTTTGGAGAGGGGTTAAGGGAGGCACCTTGGTAATGCCAAGGTGCCTCCATTAATCCCTCTCCAAACCAATAACTTTATACATGCTAAGGTCAAGGTGCCCCCATTAACCCCTCTCCAAACCAATAACTTTATACATGCCAACTTGGCATGCATAAAGTTAATGGTTTGGAGAGTGGTTAAAGGGGTTGTCCCATTTCATTAATTGCTGTTAATCAGTTTCCCCAAGTGTCCTTGAATAATCTTCTAAATAACTTCCATTTCCTAACTTGCACGGTTCTCCTGAAAAATGCCTTCATCTGCGCCTCTGTTGTCTACCTGTATCCCATGGATACGGCCAGCTACTTGCGGGGCTTGTATGTGCCGCGCCTGCGCACAATGTCCTACCTTCTCCCCAGCCGGCCGCTCGAGAACGCGCACGCATGGCTGTTTTACAAGCTGGGGAGGCGTGTCCTGCATGCTGGAGATAGTGCCGGGGAGAGAAACAGTCTGCCTGCTACGCTGCTGTCCTGCAGATTCTAGAGGAGGAAGGAGGGCCCTGGAAGATCACGGTGGCAGAGGTTAGTGATTGATATGCTCCCCTGGGCCCTATTAGTCCCGGGCTGACTCCTTCTGGGCGCCGGAGCACACGGCGTCCTCGGTTGCTATGACGCCGTGCGCTCCCTCCTGCCACCGGAATACAGTGATACATCTTATAGATCATAGCAGTGTATTACTGTTTTCCGGCAGCAGGAGGGAGCGCACGGCGTCATAGCAACCGAGGACGCCGTGTGCTCCGGCGCCCAGAAGGAGTCCAGGCAGCAATCCACAGATGCCCCCACCCCATAAGTGCCCTCCACAGATGCCCCCCCCACCCCATAAGTGCACTCCACAGATGCCCCCACCCCATAAGTGCCCTTCACAGATGCCCCCCCACCCCATAAGTGCCCTCCACAGATGCCCCCCCACCCCATAAGTGTCCTCCACAGATGCCCCCACCCCATAAGTGCCCTCCACAGATGCCCCCCCCCCATATAAGCTGGGTAATAGGTCAGTGATAATATCAGACACCAGGAAAGCTGGGTAATAAGTCTATAAGACTTATTACCCAGCTTTCCCGGTATCAGATATTATCACTGACTTATTACCCAGCTTTCCCGGTATCAGATATTATCACTGACTTATTACCCAGCTTTCCCGGTATCAGATATTATCACTGACTTATTACCCAGCTTTCCCGGTATCAGATATTATCACTGACTTATTACCCAGCTTTCCCGGTGTACAATAATATTACAGACTTATTACCCAGCTTTCCCGGTATCAGATATTATCACTGACTTATTACCCAGCTTTCCCGGTATCAGATATTATCACTGACTTATTACCCAGCTTTCCCGGTGAACAATATTATCACTGACTTATTACCCAGCTTTCCCGGTGAACAATATTATCACTGACTTATTACCCAGCTTTCCCGGTATCAGATATTATCACTGACTTATTACCCAGCTTTACCGGGAAAGCTGGGTAATAAGTCAGTGATAATATTGTTCACCGGGAAAGCTGGGTAATAAGTCAGTGATAATATTGTTCACCGGGAAAGCTGGGTAATAAGTCTGTAATATTATTGTACACCGGGAAAGCTGGGTAATAAGTCAGTGATAATATTGTTCACCGGGAAAGCTGGGTAATAAGTCAGTGATAATATTGTTCACCGGGAAAGCTGGGTAATAAGTCAGTGATAATATTGTACACCGGGAAAGCTGGGTAATAAGTCGGTGATAATATTGTACACCGGGAAAGCTGGGTAATAAGTCAGTGATAATATTGTACACCGGGAAAGCTGGGTAATAAGTCTGTAATATTATTGTACACTGGGAAAGCTGGGTAATAAGTCTGTAATATTATTGTACACCGGGAAAGCTGGGTAATAAGTCAGTGATAATATTGTTCACCGGGAAAGCTGGGTAATAAGTCGGTGATAATATTGTACACCGGGAAAGCTGGGTAATAAGTCAGTGATAATATTGTACACCGGGAAAGCTGGGTAATAAGTCTGTAATATTATTGTACACCGGGAAAGCTGGGTAATAAGTCTGTAATATTATTGTACACCAGGAAAGCTGGGTAATAAGTCAGTGATAATATTGTACACCGGGAAAGCTGGGTAATAAGTCAGTGATAATATTGTACACCGGGAAAGCTGGGTAATAAGTCTGTAATATTATTGTACACCGGGAAAGCTGGGTAATAAGTCTGTAATATTATTGTACACCAGGAAAGCTGGGTAATAAGTCAGTGATAATATTGTACACCGGGAAAGCTGGGTAATACAGACGTGGACAAAATTGTTGGTACCCTTTGGTCAATGAAAGAAAAAGTCACAATGGTCACAGAAATAACTTTAATCTGACAAAAGTAATAATAAATTAAAATTCTATAAATGTTAACCAATGAAAGTCAGACATTGTTTTTCAACCATGCTTCAACAGAATTATGTAAAAAAATAAACTCATGAAACAGGCATGGACAAAAATGATGGTACCCCTAGAAAACACAGAACATAATGTGACCAAAGGGACATGTTAATTCAAGGTGTGTCCACTAATTAGCATCACAGGTGTCTACAACCTTGTAATCAGCCATTGGGCCTATATATATGGCTCCAGGTAATCACTGTGTTGTTTGGTGATATGGTGTGTACCACACTCGACATGGACCAGAGGAAGCAAAGGAAAGAGCTGTCTCAAGAGATCAGAAAGAAAATTATAGACAAGCATGTTAAAGGTAAAGGCTATAAGACCATCTCCAAGCAACTAGATGTTCCTGTGAGTACAGTTGCACATATTATTCATAAGTTTAAGATCCATGGGACTGTAGCCAACCTCCCTGGACGTGGCCGCAGGAGGAAAATTGATGACAAATCTAAGAGACGGATAATCCGAATGGTAACAAAAGAGCCTAGAAAGACTTCTAAAGAGATTCAAGGTGAACTTCATGCTCAAGGAACATCAGTGTCAGATCGCACCATCCGTCGTTGTTTGAGCCAAAGTGGACTACATGGGAGACGACCAAGGAGGACACCATTGTTGAAAACGAATCATAAAAAAGCAAGACTGGAATATGCCAAACTACATGTTGACAAGCCACAAAGCTTCTGGGAGAATGTCCTGTGGACAGATGAGACAAAAATCGAAGTTTTTGCCAAGGCACATCAGCTGTATGTTCACAGACGAAAAAATGAAGCATATCAAGAAAAGAACACTGTCCCTACTGTGAAACATGGAGGAGGCTCTGTTATGTTCTGGGGCTGCTTTGCTGCGTCTGGCACAGGGTGTCTTGAATCTGTGCAGGGTACAATGAAATCTCAAGACTATCAAGGAATTCTAGAGAGAAATGTACTAGCCAGTGTCAGAAAGCTTGGTCTCAGTCGCAGGTCATGGGTCTTGCAACAGGACAATGACCCAAAACACACCGCTAAAAACACCCAAGAATGGCTAAGAGGAAAAAATTGGACTATTCTAAAGTGGCCTTCTATGAGCCCTGACCTCAATCCTATTGAGCATCTTTGGAAGGAGCTGAAACATGCAGTCTGGAAAAGGCACCCTTCAAACCGGACACAACTGGAGCAGTTTGCTCATGAGGAGTGGGCCAAAATACCTGCTGAGAGGTGCAGATGTCTCATTGACAGTTACAGGAAGCGTTTGATTGCAGTGATTGCCTCAAAAGGTTGCGCAACAAAATATTAAGTTAGGGGTACCATCATTTTTGTCCATGCCTGTTTCATGAGTTTATTTTTTTACATAATTCTGTTGAAGCATGGTTGAAAAACAATGTCTGACTTTCATTGGTTAACATTTATAGAATTTTAATTTATTATTACTTTTGTCAGATTAAAGTTATTTCTGTGACCATTGTGACTTTTTCTTTCATTGACCAAAGGGTACCAACAATTTTGTCCACGTCTGTAAGTCTGTAATATTATTGTACACCAGGAAAGCTGGGTAATAAGTCAGTGATAATATTGTACACCGGGAAAGCTGGGTAATAAGTCGGTGATAATATTGTACACCGGGAAAGCTGGGTAATAAGTCGGTGATAATATTGTACACCGGGAAAGCAGGGTAATAAGTCAGTGATAATATCAGACATCGGGAAAGCTGGGTAATAAGTCAGTGAATATATCTATCTATATCTAGCACAGATCATATGGCTACTAGCTAACATGCATTTGGGCTGTAGTGATTTATTGTTTTTGCTGCACAGAATGGGTTTGTAACACAGGTTTTATGTGTAAGTGTATTAGAATGCAGGACAGCCACAAGTTACTCCATTAGTTCACTAGCATTGGTCAGTGGTCACTGAGTGATTCCCCAGCAGGGGGATGGGCTTTACATACTCTGCAGGCTCCATGTGGATGACTCATCCACATGAACGAGCACGGACTGAGCTCTGAGGGTGAGTCATGAGGAGGCGTGGCCTTCACTCAACTGCCGGAGCCAAACCAGGAAGTTATCAGGACATTTACTGCTGGTAAGATTGAAACAGCAAAGTGGGACAACCCCTGGAGCGAACCATACTGATAAATTCAGTGTGGTGAGCCATGATGACATGGCACCTAACATTACAGTTAATATGTTGATTATATTATTTACTTACCTATGTGAAGAATGGGTTAACCCAGATGCTGTGGGTGCTTGCGCTGATATCTTCAAATTTGATTGGAGATCACTTTAACTGCCAGTTTGAGAACCTATAAAAGAACAGAAAATAACGATTTTGGCTCATTCACGTAAGTATTTTTCAAGAGACAGACCTGCGTTCATCTGTGTCATGGAAGATCTGTTGAAACAACTTATTTTCAGAGCAGAAAGCCAAGGGGGAGAAGAATGGCTGAGGAAGTGCTTACAGCAAGGACCGGACCAGCAAGAAGAGCTTCTTTTATCTTCTAATCCCGTCTGCTGCGCAGTACCTGGCGCGAGCGCCGAACTGATCGATCCTCCCTGCGATAATTTTTTGCGCATGCGCGAAAAACCTGAGACCCGCTCGCCGATTAAAAAACGTCAGCGGAGAGACAAGAGGGCATATTCCCCTTCACAATATGCGCCTCCTTCTAAGACCAAGAAAACCAACTTATCTTCAAGCCGAGCCAGCAGGAAAATTCAACGGCGTCATTTTCAACAGCATTCAACTGTCACTCAGGAGCCATCACCTGCTTCAACAGTTGATCATCCTCCTACATCATCTGCTTCTGGTGAGCTGAATTATAACTTTTTAAGTGACTGCAAACCGCAGGGCACTATTAATCAAGAGATTAATTCACTTGACATTGATTCTTCTAAATTGAAGATTCAGTTGTTTGATGAATTTTTACTTTACCTATCTAAAAAGGATGAATCACCAAAAAAATGTTTGGTCTGGATTAGCAGATGTCAGTCAAGTTAATACCCTTAATAGTCTGACTGCTGCTAATTCAACCATTCAACCGTTCACTAATGTACCTAAAATGTCCAATATTAACCCTGAAATGGCAGTAATTCCTGAGCTTGAATTTAACTCAGGTATAAAAGAGACATCTGTTAAAAAAAAAAAAAAAATCAGATTCTGAAGAAAATAGAAAATTACACCAGAAATCCTTTTTTAACTGGCTGCAAGCATTTAATATATACGCAGCAGTTTTGGGTGAAAAATTTCCTAGTCTTTGTACTGGTTTATTTTACCATGTAGATACTATTTTGGAGGCATATAGAAATTTTGGCGGAATGGGTTGGTGTCTGTATGACGAATCCTTTCGTCAGAAACTTGCAGTATATCCGAATCTAAATTGGGGTAGTAAAGATGTCGGGCTTTGGTTGAATTTAATGCTCCCTAACAAAAACAATCTTTTTCGTCAACCCAATTTCATTAACGTCAAAAAAGGTATCTGTTTCGCATTTAACGAGTCGCATTGCAGATGGCAACATAATTGCAAATACCGACACGAGTGTTCTTTCTGTGCCGGTTCTCATTCAGCCTCAAAATGTTTTAAAAAACAAGGTATTCACTTCCCAATTTCTAACAAGGAAATTCAATCGTTTAAACAAGGTGACTCCGCTGAATTTGCCAATAATAATTCAGTGGCTAGGTCATTACCCAAACATTCAGATGGCTAATTTATTAATTGACAGTTTTACCAATGGGTTTTTCATACCTGAATTTGTGGGTCCAGGTTGCATTCTAGTTGAAAATGCGTTATCTGTAAAACAAAATATTGACATTGTTAAAGAAAAAATTGAATCTGAAATTTTGGCAGGTAGGATTGCTGGTCCCTTTGATTCTCCCCCCTTCTTGAATTTTCGTATATCTCCTTTAGCTTTAGTTCCTAAAAAAGAACCAAATTCTTTTCGTCTTATTCACAATTTATCTTATCCTAAATTCAGTTCCTTAAACGATGAGATGGAAAAAAATAAAGCTAGTGTGAAATACTCCTCATTTGATCAAGCTTTGTCTTTTTTACAAAAAGCAGGCCGCAATTCTCTTCTTGCCAAAGCTGACATTAAATCTGCTTTCAGACTACTACCTATAAACCCCATCGGTTATAATTCTTTGGGTTTTTATTTTCTCGATAAATTCTTTTATGATATGGCCCTTCCCATGGGATTCACCCTATCTTGCTTTTATTTTGAGGCGTTTTCAACTTTTCTACACTGGGTTATGGATATTCACTCAGGTAGTGGATTTTTACTACATTATCTCGATGACTTTTTATTTATAGGTCGTGTAGATTCGGATGATTGTATGAATCTTCTGAATAGATTCATTGGTATAGCTAAATATTTCTGCATTCCATTAGCTGTAGATAAAACTGTCTATCCTACTACGAATCTCAAGTTTTTGGGCATAGATATAAATACAGTAACAATGGAATTTAGCATACCAATGGAAAAAATCCAGAATACTGTTCAACAATTAACTCGCATATCCGGAAAAGAAAAAATTACGCTTAAACAACTTCAGTCTCTTTTAGGTTCTCTTAATTTTATTTCTCGTGTGATTCCCATGGGAAGGGTCTTTTCTAAAAGATTGTATGCTGCCACATCAGGTAAGTCCTCACCTCGATCCCATATTCGCATCACCAAACAACTAAAGGATGACATTTCAGTTTGGTTGCAATTTTTATGTGAATTTAACGGTCACACCATTTGGCAGGAAGAGTTTGTTGGCTCAGACACCTTGTCTCTTTATACAGATGCGTCTGGTGCTATTGGATATGGTGCTTATTTTGACAACTTTTGGTCTGCCGAACGTTGGCCTTTAAATTGGATTACTAATAACAAGTACTCAAAAAATTTGGTTTTTCTAGAATTATTTCCAGTTCTAGTTTCTCTAACAATTTGGTCCTCAGTGTTTCAGAATAAGAGAATTCTGCTAAGGTCGGACAATATGGGAGTAGTTTTTTCCATAAACTGTTTAACTTCAAAGTCTCCGTTAGTTTCTTCATTATTGCGTAAGATAGTTTTTCAATGTCTAAAATTTAACATTTGGATAAAAGCTAGATTTATTTCTGGGAAAACTAATTATATTGCTGATTATTTGTCCCGACAGCGCTTCAAGGAATTCTTCTTAATGACACCTCGAGCTTCCCGAATGGGAATTCCTTGTCCAACTCATCTTTGGGAGATATCAGAGGATTAACTAATGAACTTATTTTTGGTTCATTAGCCAAGAATACATGGACAGCATATTCTGCCGCATGGTTGGATTGAAGCTTTTCTGCATATCTCAAAAAATTTCTTACATTGATTTTAATTTAGGGAATTTTATCAAATTTATTATATATCTTTACAACAACGGTTTACAAGCCGATTCTATTTCTAAAAAATTATCGGGCATTTCTTTTTTCTTTAAATTAAAAGGCGAAAGCTCTATTCTGAATAATTTTATCATTAAACAAATGATTAAAGGTATCAAAAGAAAGTCAGACCACAATGTTAAGACCAGCCCTTTATCTATTGAATTGTTACAAAAGGTCATATGTAATTTAGTATTAGTTTGTTCTTCGGAATATGAAACCAATTTATTTTCTGCAGCATTTTCTATAGCTTTCTTTGCTGCTCTAAGATTAAGCGAGATTGCTGCAGACAATAAAATCTCAAATCCCCCATTATTGATATAGGACCTTCAAAAGTTGTATGGATTTTTGGTGATGAACTGATTCAATTGGCTGAGAGAAGATCTGCTTTTAGACATTCTACTGTTAATTTAGGTTATTCAGCAGAATTTTCCATAAACTGGTTTTCCTTTGCTGACCTTAAAATTTCTGATATCTTCAAGAATGTCAGCCTTATATATTCAAAAATGTCGAAACCTGACCTGTTTATTTTACATATTGGCTCGTTTGATTTGGGAAAAATCAAAACGCATTTGTTAATTTATGAATTAAAAGAATTGTTATGTAAAATATGCTACTTACTTGATGGTGTTGTACTCGTATTTTCTGACATCATCCCAAAATTTTCTTGGTTCAATTCTGAGTTATCCTTTCTGGAAACAATTAGGAAAAGAATTAATAAAAAAAATGGAGATTTATTTGAAGGAAATTGGTCATGGCAATTACAGACATGTTGAATTAGAAGGATTCGTTAGAGGACTTTACCAAGAAAAGGATGATCAGCTTTCTGATATTGGATGTGATATATTCATTTCAGATTTACAGAACATAATTGATAATGGTTTTTATTAAAGGCTTGCAATGTTTATTGGGCCACTTGTTTTTATGTGGCGTTGTGGGGTTAAGTCACTCTCTGAGTGGACTGAGTGTTATATGGTTTATTGGTTTAAATATTTACTTATTTATATTTGAGAATAAATTGGATTAACCAGATTATAATTAATTGGTTAAGTAATAAGCATTGCGGCCTTTAATTACCCAACTAAATAAATAAAGATATTTGCTTAAATTCTATTTTGAGTGATGATTTATTCTATTTTGTGAATTGGAGCGTATGACATCATGGAGCGAACCATACTGATAAATTCAGTGTGGTGAGCCATGATGACATGGCACCTAACATTACAGTTAATATGTTGATTATATTATTTACTTACCTATGTGAAGAATGGGTTAACCCAGATGCTGTGGGTGCTTGCGCTGATATCTTCAAATTTGATTGGAGATCACTTTAACTGCCAGTTTGAGAACCTATAAAAGAACAGAAAATAACGATTTTGGCTCATTCACGTAAGTATTTTTCAAGTTCCCTCCCTCCCTTCCCTATTTATTTTGTCGCTTTGCTTATTGACGGGGGTTAAGTCACTCTCTGAGTGGACTGAGTGTTATATGGTTTATTGGTTTAAATATTTACTTATTTATATTTGAGAATAAATTGGATTAACCAGATTATAATTAATTGGTTAAGTAATAAGCATTGCGGCCTTTAATTACCCAACTAAATAAATAAAGATATTTGCTTAAATTCTATTTTGAGTGATGATTTATTCTATTTTGTGAATTGGAGCGTATGACATCATTTAATGGAGGCACCTTGGCATGTATAAAGTTATTTGTTTTTGAGAGGGAACACTGGAACTCTGATCATCTGGCGACTGGCCGGAGTCCGGACAAAAAATCCTATGTCGCTGTGCAGCATTTTTTGTCCTGATCCCCATTACAGTCAATGGGCATCCATCCAGCTAAGATAGATAGAGCCAGTGTACTCCAGCAGTGTGATCCTCCACCGGACTAGACTGACGCAGTTCACAACATAACCTTAGATACACATTCTAGCAGAACAGCCTGCAGGGGTATACCGTATTGGGTATAGCCGGATACTACCAGCTATATGCTCTCATTGCCTATAATATGGTCCAAGGCCATCTGGCCATGTCACGGCATTCATTCTGGATATTGTACAAACTTCGCTTTTTTTTTTTTGTCTGGCCAAAACCCAGCTTGAATGCTGTAACAAGGCCAGACCCCATTACACCATTACAGTCAATTGCTGCAGCAGCCGGCAGTATCCAACTATACCCGATATGGTACATTCCAGCTGGCTGTTCTTCTGACAGAACCAGAATGTATATTGCAGCTGTGAAATAAGCCTTATGTGTGTGTAATTATTTGCTAAGACACTGTAAGGAATAAAAATATAGTTTTTATAAAGCAATACTGTCACGGATGATGTTGCAGTTAGCTGGAAGTTATGAATAAACGTCCGACTGGCTTGAACACAAACTAAGGAGCATATAGGTGACCCCTATAAAATCCTAAGAGCTCACCCTGACTGCTAAGCACATACAAGGGTCTCAGAGGTAGACAATTGTATGCCCACGTACCTAAGACTGTGTGACACCTGAAAACCCTATAATAGTGAGGGGACACGACCACCGGCTCCCTGCACTTCATACGGAGGGAGTCAGGGTCACCTAGAATCAAGCCAGCAAGGAAACACAATACATAAAAGGACTTATCTGAACAAGCAGCAGCAGAAGCCTCCAGCAGTGAACACTTCAATCCAGGAAGTAGTATAAACCGCAAAGTGAGGCAGTATGGGAGGGAATATAAAGGAAAGATAATTAGTCTAAAAAGGTGACACCTAGGAGAAGGAAATGAGATGAGAAAGTGAAACTAAAGCAAAGAACATCATGCAAGAGGTAGAGAAGGATGTCTGTCAGACCTTCTCACAGAACTGGAGGTGACAGTACCCCTCCCTCTACGGGTAGACTCCGTACACTCAGAACCCACCTTCTCAGGATGAGACCTATGGAAAGCCTTGATGAGAGGAGTGGCCTTAATGTCCGCCACTGGGACCCATCTCCTTTCCTCTGAACCATAACCCTCCCAATGAACAAGATATTGGAGAGAACCGTGGATAATGCGAGAGTCCACAATCCTAGAGACCTGGAATTCAAGATTACCATCAACAAAAATCGGAGGAGGAGGCAAAGAGGAGGGTACAGTGGGTTGGACATAAGATTTTAATAGGGACCTGTGAAAAACATTATGGATCTTCCAAGTCTGAGGAAGATCAAGACGGAAGGCAACGGGATTGATGACGGACAAGATCTTGTAAGGCCCAATAAACTTAGGACCCAACTTCCAGGAGGGAAACTTCAGTTTGATATTATTTGTAGACAACCACACCAGATCACCCACATTCAGGTCCAGACCAGGCACACGTCTCTTATCCGCCACATGCTTATATCTCTCACTCATCCTCTTCAGATTACCCTGAATCTTTTGCCAAATAAATGACAAAGACGAGGAAAATCTCTCCTCATCAGGTAAACCAGAAGACCCCTCTCCAGAGAATGTCCCAAACTGTGGATGAAACCCATATCAGAGGACTCTTGGTGACGGTTATTTAAAGCAAAAGAAATACCAATCCTCCTGATTCTCCGCCACAAAACAGCGCAGATATGTCTCCAGATTCTGATTGACGCGTTCAGTCTGACCATTCGACTGCGGGTGAAAAGCAGAAAAATATGACAACTGAATCCCCAAGGGAGAACAGAAGGCCTTCCAGAATCTGGAAACAAATTGCGTGCCCCTATCAGAAATAATGTCTGAAGGAATGCCATGCAATTTAACAATATGATCAACAAATGCTTGCACCAACGTCTTAGCATTGGGTAATCCAGGAAAGGGAATGAAATGCGCCATTTTGCTAAAACGGTCCACTACCACCAGAATCACAGTCTTCCCCAAGGAACGAGGCAGGTTTGTAATGAAGTCCATGGACAGATGCGTCAAAGGACGGGAAGGAATAGGTAACGGGAGGAGAGAACCCGATGGCCGTAAATGAGGGACCTTGGCACGAGTGCAGGTCTCGCAGGCTGCCACAAAACCCTCAACCATCTTACGAAGAGCCGGCCACCAGAATCTCAGAGCAATGAGATCTACTGCTGCTCTACTCCCCGGGTGCCCAGCAAGGACAGTATCGTGGTGCTCCTTAACCACTTAAGGACCACAGGTTTATACCCCCCTAGTGACCAGGCCCTTTTTTACAAATCGGCACTTCACAACTTTAACAGTTTATTGCTCGGTCATGCAACTTGGCACCCAAATGAATTTTACCTCCTTTTCTTCTCATAAATACAGCTTTCTTTTGGTATTATTTGATTGCTGCTGAGATTTTTTGTTTTTCTGATATTAATCAAAAAATACCGCAATTTTCTCAAAAGAAGTGTATTTTTAACTTTTTCTGGTAAAATTGTTCAAATATAATTACATTTCTATACAAGTTTGTGTCAGAATTTATTGTGCTACATTTCTTTAACCACTTCAACCCCCCTAGCTGAAACCCCCTTAATGACCAGGCCACTTTTTACACTTCTGCACTACACTACTTTCACCGTTTATTGCTCGGTCATGCAACTTACCACCCAAATTAATTTTACCTCCTTTTCTTCTCACTAATAGAGCTTTCATTTGGTGGTATTTTATTGCTGCTGACAGTTTTACTTTTTTGTTATTGTCACGGCCATGGCTATGACCGTGACTCTTCAACCGCATGTGATTGTCAGCGGTTTGGTTTTGTTGTCAATCACAGGTGAGGGCAGTGGTATTTGCCTCACCTGTGGTTTCCGCTGACAACGCTAGTCTTGTGGCAGCTTTCCTGCTGTGCATGCGGTTGCACCTAGCAACCTCTATGTTAGGTGTATGTGTGCACTTGTGTTTATGTATTGTGTGCACTTCCCCTTTAAGTTGTGAGTTTCCCTTCTGTGGTGCTGGAAGGGTTAACTCCCTTCCCAGTGTGTGTGTGATGTCACTGGGTGTGTCCGACTGTGGGGTGTGGCTTCTTGCCCTATATAGCCTGGGTGTTTAGCATGGCTCAGGGGGTTGCTTCAGCCATGCTTGCTGGAGCAGCCTCCTGTGACCTCCATCTTCCTTGCCAGTGAGAGCCACCCCTGTGGTCATACTGTCATGGCCGAGTAGCCACTACACCACCTGGCATCGCACGGCTGAGGGTTTCCCCCATCCTCAGCCGTGACAGTTATTAATCGAAATTTAACGATTTTTTTGCAAAAAAATGACATTTTTATATAATTTTTTTGCTAAATTTATTGTTCTACATGTCTTTGATAAAAAAATGTTTGGGCAAAAAAATAATGGTTTGGGTAAAAGTTATAGCGTTTACAAACTATGGTACAAAAATGTGAATTTCCGCTTTTTGAAGCAGCTCTGACTTTCTGAGCACCTGTCATGTTTCCTGAGGTTCTACAATGCCCAGACAGTAGAAAACCACCACAAATGACCCCATTTTGGAACGTAGACACCCTAAGGTATTCGCTGATGGGCATAGTGAGTTCATAGAACTTTTTATTTTTTGTCACAAGTTAGCGGAAAATGATGATTTATTTTTTTATTTTATTTTTTCTTACAAAGTCTCATATTCCACTAACTTGTGACAAAAAATAAAAACTTCCATTAACTCACTATGCCCATCATGAAATACCTTGAGGTGTCTTCTTTCCAAAATGGGGTCACTTGTGGGGTAGTTATACTGCCCTGGCATTTAAGGGGCCCATATGCGTGAGAAGTAGTTTGCAATCAAAATCTGTAAAAAATGACTGGTGAAATCCGAAAGGTGCACTTTGGAATGTGGGTCCCTTTGCCCACCTAGGCTGCAAAAAAGTGTCACACATCTGGTATCGCCGTACTCAGGAGAAGTTGGGGAATGTGTTTTGGGGTGTCATTTTACATATACCCATGCTGGGTGAGAGAAATATCTTGGCAAAAGACAACTTTTCCCATTTTTTTATACAAAGTTGGCATTTGACCAAGATATTTATCTCACCCAGCATGGGTATATGTAAAATGAAACCCCAAAACACATTTCCCAACTTCTCCTGAGGACGGCGATACCACATGTGTGACACTTTTTTGCAGCCTAGATGCGCAAAGGTGCCCAAATTCCTTTTAGGAGGGCATTTTTAGACATTTGGATCCCAGACTTCTTCTCACGCTTTAGGGCCCCTAAAAAGCCAGGGCAGTATAAATACCCCACATGTGACCCCACTTTGGAAAGAAGACACCCTAAGGTATTTAATGAGGGGCCTGGCGAGTTCATAGAACTTTTCTTTTTTTGGCATAAGTTAGCGGAATTTGATTTTTTTTTTGTTTTTTTCTCACAAAATCTCACTTTCCGCTAACTTGGGACAAAATTTTCAATCTTTCATGGACTCAATATGCCCCTCAGCGAATACCTTGGGGTGTCTTCTATCCAAAATGGGGTCATTTATGGGGTGTTTGTACTGCCCTGGCATTTGAGGGTCTCCGCAATCATTACATGTATGGCCAGCATTAGGAGTTTCTGCTATTCTCCTTATATTGAGCATACAGGTAATGAGATTTCTTTTTTTCCGTTCAGCCTCTGGGCTGAGAAAAAAAAATGAACGGCACAGATTTCTTCATTCGCATCGATCAATGTGGATGAAAAAATCTCTGCCAAAAAAAAAAGGAGGGAAAGGCATCTGCCAGGACATAGGAGCTCCGCCCAATATCCATACCCACTTAGCTCGTATGCCCTGGCAAACCAGATTTCTCCATTCACATCAATCGATGTGGATGAATAAATCATTGCCGGTATTTTTTTATTGATTTTTTTATATACAAAGTGTTTGCCAAAGCATATGAACACCGCCGCCTCCTCAGCTCATATGCCTCGGCAAACGTATCTTTTACTGCAGAGGAGAAATCTCGTCTTGCAGCGCCGCATACACCGACTTGTGTGTAATCTGACAGCAGCGCAATGCTTCTGTCAGAATGCACATCAGTGCTGCAGCTAGTCGATCGGTTGGTCCACCTGGAAGGTAAAAAAACAAAACAAAAAAGAAAAAACCAGGCCGCAACGCAATAATTTTATTAATTTTTGAACAGAACATATAAACTTTAACTTTCTGAACTGAACATTAACCTTTTTGCTTACTGGTGATTTTTTTTTTTTTTACCTTTATAAGACAAACCTCTCCTTCCCCATGGGACAATGTGCAAAGCGCAAATCGCCCAAATATGTGGCAAAGTGCATTATGCACTTTGTCCCAGGTGAAAGGAGAGGTTTGCAGCAGCTCTGTGTGAATGGGCCCTAATAGCCCTGTGTGCCTGTCCTGGTGAGATGTGATCCCTATGCTAGGTGTACCTGTGTGTGGTACTTCCGGAAACACTCCCCTAAGTATAGGGCAGGGTGGTCAGGGCAGTCAGGACAGAAATAGCGGGTGTCACGCCTTCTTCCACTCCTGCTACAGACAACATCTTTTTCGGGGTGACGGTTGGGTTGAGGTACCGGCAACGACATTGGGGAAATGTCGCTCGTGTAGACGGCTAACTACACTGGTGGATGGGGCCACGGAACCTCCTGGGTACAGGAGGTTCTCGATGATCTCTTCCTGAAATTTGAGGAAGGATCCTGTTCTCCCAGCCTTACTGTAGAGAACAAAACTATTATACAGAGCCAATTGAATCAAATATACAGACACCTTCTTATGCCAGTGTCTGGTTCTGCGGGAATCTAAATACAGAGACAACATCTGGTCATTGAAGTCCACCCCTCCCATGTGAAGGTTATAGTCGTGGACTGAGAGGGGCTTTTCAATGACACGGGTTGCTCGCTCAATTTGGATTGTCGTGTCTGCGTGAATGGAGTAGAGCATGTAAACGTCACGCTTGTCTCTCCATTTCACCGCCAGCAGTTTGTTACACAAGGCAGCCCTCTCCCCCCTTGCAAGACGGGTGGTAACGAGCCGTTGGGGGAAGCCCGCGCGACTAGTTCCTGAAGAGACCACACTTGTGTAGAAATTGTCCACATAAAGATGGTACCCCTTGCCGAATAAGGGTGACACCAAGTCCCAGACTGTCTTCCCACTGCTCCCCAGGTAGTCAGGGCAACCGACCGGCTCCAGGGTCTGATCTTTTCCCTCATAGATCCGAAATTTGTGGGTATAGCCTGTGGCCCTTTCACAGAGCTTATACAATTTGACCCCATACCAGGCGCGCTTGCTTGGGATGTATTGTTTGAAGCCAAGGCGCCCGGTAAAATGTATTAGGGACTCGTCTACGCAGATGTTTTGCTCTGGGGTATACAAATCTGCAAATTTCAGGTTGAAGTGGTCTATGAGGGGCCGAATTTTGTGGAGCCGGTCAAAAGCTGGGTGGCCTCTGGGACGGGAGGGGGTGTTGTCGCTAAAGTGCAGGAAACGCAGGATGGCCTCAAATCGTGCCCTGGACATGGCAGCAGAGAACATGGGCATGTGATGAATTGGGTTCGTGGACCAATATGACCGCAATTCATGCTTTTTGATTAGACCCATGTTGAGGAGAAGGCCCAGAAAAGTTTTAACTTCGGAAACTGGTTTCCACCGGAAAGGCTGGGCATATTAGCTTCCTGGAATGGCAGTTATAAATTGTGTGGCATACCGGTTTGTTTCTGCCACGACTATGTCCATTAGCTACGGAGTCAAGAACAGCTCAAAAAATCCCACGGCCGAATCGATCTGAGCTGTCTCAACCCGAACTCCAGACTGGGTGATGAAAGGGGGAACTACAGGTGCGGCTGAAGTTGGGGCCAATCAGGATTTTCCAGCACCTCAGGGATTCTAGGGGGTCTACGGGCCTGTCTGTGCGGTGGCTGCGACGGGGTAACTACTGCACGTGCCACCGTACCAGCTTCAACTGCCCTTCTGCTGCTCGCCACTTCACCATGTTGTACGGCAGTGCTGGTACTAGGTCCAGGGAGGGCTGCGCTGCTGGTGTATGCCTCACCATGTAATCCGACAGCGCCAGCCCCACTCTGCTGCCCTTGAAGCGGATCCTGCGCAACCTGTGGTCTAGCAACACGGGGCCGGGTACGCCTGGTGCTATCAGGGACCTCAACCTCCTTGTCTGAACTTTGAGTCAGACTGCCACTGCTTTCTACAGGTTCATACTCTGACCCGCTAGATTCGTCAGATGAGGGTTCCCATTCCTCATCCGACTGGGTCAGAAGCCTGTAGGCCTCTTCAGAAAAATACCCCCTGTTTGACATTTGGGCAACTAAATTTAGGGGTATTCCCTGAGACTACCCAAGAAAAAAAACAAGCCTGTCTTACAAATGGGAGGCTAGCAAAACTGATTTTTTTGTCGCCGCAGCGCGTGTAAAGTGAATGTGCAGTGATCAAAAAAATAATAATTTTGGGTCACTGCAGCGGGGCGGGCGTGGGTGAACGCACGTGTGGGCGACCGATCAGGCCTGATCGGGCAAACACTGCGTTTTGGGTGGAGGGCAAACTAAGGTGACACTAATACTATTATAGATCTGACTGTGATCAGTTTTGATCACTTACAGATACTATAAAAGTACAAAAGCTGATTAGCGATACGCTAATCAGCGAATAAGTGACTGCGGTGCGGTGGGCTGGGCGCTAACTGATCGCTAAACTACCTAACCAAGGGGCCTAAACTATCCTAAAACCTAACGGTCAATACCAGTGAAAAAAAAAAGTGACAGTTTACACTGATCACTTTTTTCCTTTCACTAGTGATTGACAGGGGCGATCAAAGGGGTGATCAAAGGGTTAATTGGGGTGCAGGGGGTGATCTGGGGCTAAAGTGTGTGGTGTTTGGTGTACTCACTGTGAAGCCTGCTCCTCTGCTGGAACCAACCGACCAAAAGGACCAGCAGAGGAGCAGGGAAGCCATTTAACACATCATATTTACTAATATGATGTGTTATCTGGCTTCTCATTGGATTTTTTTAAAATCATCAGCTTGCCAGCCACGATCATTGGCTGGCAAGCTGATGACGCGACCCCCCCTGGAAGAAATGCCGGCCCGCGATGTGCATGTGCGGGCCGGCTGAGCGCGTCATCTCGCGTCTCGCGAGATGACGCGTATATGCGTCACTCTGCCTACAGCTGCCGCCTCCGGACCGCGAATCTGCGTTCGGCGGTCCGGAGGCGGTTAATAAAAAAAAATCCAATAAGTGTATATTTATTGGTTTGCGCAAAAGTTATAGCGTTTACAAACTATGGTACAAAAATGTGAATTTCCGGATTTTGTTTTGTGTCATGTTTCTTGAGGTGCTAGAGTGCCAGGATAGTATAAATACCCCCAAATGACCCCATTTTAGAAAGAAGACACCCCAAAGTATTCGCGGAGGGGCATGGTGAGTTCATGCATGATTAAATTTTTTTTCACAAGTTAGTGGAAAATTATAATAATAAAGTTTCCATTTCTGCTAACTTCTGGCAAAAAAAATATAAAAATCTCCCACAGACTCACTATGCCCCTCAGTGAATACCTTGGGGTGTCTACTTTCCGAAATGGGGTCATTTGTGGGGTGTGTTTACTGTTCTGGCATTTTGGGTGGGGCTAAATTGTGAGCAACCCTGTAAAGCCTAAAGGTACTCGTTGGACTTTCGGCCCCTTTACGCACCTAGGCTGCAAAAAAGTGTCACACATGTGGTATCGCCGTACTCAGAAGAAGTAGGGAAATGTGTTTTGGGGTGTATTTTTTACATATACCCATGCTGGGTGAGAGAAATATCTCTGTGAATTGACAACTTTGTATAAAAATAAATAAAAAAGTTGTCATTTACAGAGATATTTCTCACACACAGTATGGGTATATGTAAACATACACCCCAAAACACATTGCCCTAGTTCTTCTGAGTACGGCGATACCAAATGCGTGACACTTTTTTGCAGCCTAGGTGCACAAAAGGGCACAAATTCTAATGAGTACCTTTAGGATTTCACAGGGCATTTTTACGCATTTGGATTCCAAACTACTTCTCACGCTTTAGGGCCCCTAAAATGCCAGAGCAGTATAAATACCCCACAAGTGACCCCATTTTGGAAAGAAGGCACCCCAAGGTATTCCATGAGGGGTATGGTGAGTTCATGTAAGATTTTATTTTTTTGTCACAAGTTAGTGGAATATGAGACTTTGTAAGAAAAAACAAAAAAACTAAAAAAATATCAATTTACGCTAACTTGTGCCAAAACAAAAAATCTTCCATGAACTCGCCATGCCCCTCATGAAATACCTTGGGGTGTCTTCTTTCCAAAATGGGGTCACTTGTGGGGTATTTATACTGCCCTGGCATTTTAGGGTCTCTAAAGCGTGAAAAGTAGTTTGGAATTCAAATGCGTAAAAATGACGCTTTTTTGACATTTTGGGCTAACTAAATTTAGGGGGTATTCCTCTGAGACTACCCAGGAAAAAAAGAGCACACCTGCCTAGTAAAAAGGAGTGCTTGCGAAGTAAAGCTGCGATCGCTAATAAAGATCCAAAAAGCTCAAAAGTGATCTTTATAGCGCCGCAGCGATTTTACAGTGTTTTTGCAGTGATCATAAAAAAAAATTCTGTCACTTCGGTGGGGCGGACTGAACGCAAGTGTGGGCACAAGATCAGGCCTGATCGGGCGAACACTGCATTTTTTGTAGAGCCTAAGGTGACCCTAATGTACTTATATAGATCTGATTGCGATCAGTCTTGATCACTTACAGATACTATATAGTACTAGTGCTGATTAGCGACAGCGATGACGCTAATCAGCGACTAATCAGTGACTGCGGTGCGGTGGGCTGGGCGCTAACTACCTAACAAGTAGCTAAGTAACTGGCGGTGATAAGGGACCCTTACAGGGGGGTGATTAATGACAGGGGGTGATAAAGGAGTCTATATGGGGTGATCAGGGGTTAATAAGGGGTTAATAAGTGACAGTGGGGGGTGTAATGTGTGTGTGGTGCTTGGTGCTACTTACAGAGCTGCCTGTGTCCTCTAGTGGTCGATCCAAGCAAAAGGGACCACCAGAGGACCAGGTAGCAGGTATATCAGACGCTATTTACAAAATAGCGTCTGATATACCTATTTAATTGGTTCTTTTAAAAATCTACAGCCTGCCAGCCAATGAGCAGCACTGGCAGGCTGAAGTTATACTTGAATACTGCGCAATCCTGTAAGCGCGCGTTCACAGGAAATCTCAGGTCTCATGAGATGACGCCAATAGGCGTCACTGAGACCTGAGAGCGCTGCTGTCCGGACGCCTATCAGCGTTACCGTGACGGCAAGCAGTTAAAAACCTTGTGTCGTAAAGCGAGAGGCATAAACAACCTCCCAGGAGGACAAAGATCAGGAGCCTCTGCCTGGGCTGCCTGAACCTCTGCCTCCAAATCAGGATAAAGAGCAGAGACAACCACCCCTTCAGCCAAAATGGGACCTGGGTCTTTAAAGTTCCCCCCTCCCGGAAAAGAACGTGACAGGGCATCCGCCTTCACATTTTTAACCCCAGGGCGGAACGTGACAACAGAATTAAACCTAGAAAAGAACAAAGACCAAAGACCATCTGGTCTGTCTCAGGTTCAGACGCTTGGCTGATTCCAAGTAGGCCAGATTCTTATGGTCGGTATAGGGTAATAAGGTGTCTGGCTCCCTCTAGCCAATGCCATTCCTCAAACGCTAATTTCATGGCCAACAACTCCCTATCTCATACATCGTAATTTCTCTCTGCAGATGAGAGTTTCCTTGAGAAAAAGGCACGCGGTCGCCATTTGGCAGCAGAGGGACCCTAAAAAAGACCGCACCCACACCCACCTCAGAAGCGTCCACCTCAACAATAAAAGGTAGAGAGACATCAGGTTGTACCAAAATGGGAGCGGAAGCAAAACTCTCTTTGATACTAGAAAAGGCCTTAAGCGTATCTACCGACCAGGAGGAAAAATCTACCCCCTTTTTAGTCATATCAGTGAATGGCTTAACAACAGAGGAATAATTCAAAATGAACTTTCTGTAATAATTGGCAAAACCCAAAAACCGCATCAGCGCCTTCTGATTCTCAGGACGCTCCCAATCAAGCACAGCGCGGACCTTCTCAGGGTCCATGCAAAAACCAGAAGCGGAGAGAAGAAAACCAAGAAATTGAATCTCGGGAACCTCAAACACACATTTTTCCAGTTTAGCGTAAAATTTATTCTCCCGCAGAATGAGCAAGACCTGACGTAGGTGGTCCCTATGAGTTTTGAAATCAGGAGAAAAAAATCTAAATGTCATCTAGATACACCAGTACAAATTTCCCCATTAAATGATAAAAAATGCTGACTAGGTTGTATGCCCCTCATAAATCCAACTTAGAAAAAAACTTTAGCCCCAACAATCTGGTTAAACAGGTCCGGGAGCAGAGGAAGCGGATATGGGTCACGAATTGTGATACGGTTCAGCTCCCTGAAATCCAGACAAGGTCTTAAAGAACCATCTTTTTTCTTAACAAACAAAAAAACTGCGGCAACAGGTGACTTCGAGGGTCGGATGTGTCCCTTTCACAGGCTCTCAGAGATATACACTCACCTAAAGAATTATTAGGAACACCTGTTCTATTTCTCATTAATGTGATTATCTAGTCAACCAATCACATGGCAGTTGCTTCAATGCATGTAGGGTTGTGGTCCTGGTCAAGACAATCTCCTGAACTCCAAACTGAATGTCAGAATGGGAAAGAAAGGTGATTTAAGCAATTTTGAGCGTGGCATGGTTGTTTGTGAAATACTCAGACCGGCCCGTCTGGCACCATCTGCTCAGTTACAGGGATTTTCACGCACAAACATTTCTAGGGTTTACAAAGAATGGTGTGAAAAGGTAAAAACATCCAGTATGCGGCAGTCCTGTGGGCGAAAATGCCTTGTTGATGCTAGAGGTCAGAGGAGAATGGGCCGACTGATTCAAGCTGATAGAAGAGCAACGTTGACTGAAATAACCACTTGTTACAACCGAAGTATGCAGCAAAGCATTTGTGAAGCCACAACACGCACAACCTTGAGGCGGATGGGCTACAACAGCAGAAGACCCCACCGGGTACCACTCATCTCCACTACAAATAGGAAAAAGAGGCTACAATTTGCACGAGCTCACCAAAATTGGACTGTTTAAGACTGGAAAAATGTTGCCTGGTCTGATGAGTCTCGATTTCTGTTAAGACATTCAAATGGTAGAATCCGAATTTGGCGTAAACAGAATGAGAACATGTATCCATCGTGCCTTGTTACCACTGTGCAGGCTGGTGGTGGTGGTGTAATGGTGTGGGGGATGTTTTCTGGGCACACTTTAGGCCCCTTAGTGCCAATTGGCCATCGTTTAAATGCCACGAGCTACCTGAGCATTGTTTCTGACCATGTCCATCCCTTCATGACCACCATGTACCCATCCTCTGATGGCTACTTCCAGCAGGATAATGCACCATGTCACAAAGCTTGAATCATTTCAAATTGGTTTCCGGAACATGACAATGAGTTCACTGTACTAAAATGGCCCCCACAGTCACCAGATCTCAACCCAATAGAGCATCTTTGGGATGTGGTGGAACGGGAGCTTCGTGCCCTGGATGTGCATCCCTCAAATCTCCATCAACTGCAAAATGCTATCCTATCAATATGGGCCAACATTTCTAAAGAATGCTATCAGCACCTTGTTGAATCAATGCCATGTAGAATTAAGGCAGTTCTGAAGGCAAAAGGGGGTCCAACACCGTATTAGTATGGTGTTCCTAATAATTCTTTAGGTGAGTGTGCAACACGCCAGACCTGCAAGGTATAGCGACAGTGAGGTCACGGTATGGGCAATCAAGGGTTACTCACTTTTTGGAGGACCCTGGGCAGGCATGCAGCAGTGAATGAGAGGCAGACACTAGTTCCTCTGGGGCACACTCTGAGTGTAGAGACCTGGCCTGATGTTGGGTGAGGTGCCCTGGTTGTTGCAGGTGTTTAGAGTGCCTGAGACAAGGTCCCTTTAAGGTATGTGACGCCAGTGCCTGTAACGGTGGCACACCGGTTTTCAGTAGCAATAAGTGAGGTACACGGATGATATGGTGAACCAAACGTTGCTTTACTTATAACAGTCCAACTTTGTACATCAAGATGGTAATACAGTCCTTTACAGTCCCAAATGCACAGCAGGTTTCAATCTTGCAAGATACTTGGAGGGTATATAATTAATGCTTGGCAGTGCTATGCTGCTCTATCCCCACAGCTATTCTAGCTGGCTGGATCCCAAGGCCCGGATGCCTATTCGCTGGCTTAAATCCTTGGTGTGAATTCCTTCCTCCAGTATTGGCACTTGCTTAAGGTTACAATACCTTTGTTTCCTAGCTGTCTCTCTGCTTCAGGTGACAGGTGACTGCAGGTTGCTCCCAGGAGGTGCTGTCCTACTACTGGGGTATCTCAACTGAGCTATCCTTAGCCTCAGGAGCTTCAGGCTGACGAGGTAACTCCTCTAGTCCCCTAGAATACACTACGGTCTCCAAGCAGGCTTTACTCCATCTAGCCCCTTGTGCAGCTAGAAACCAGGACTATCCAGCTGCATGTCAGGAGGAGGCTCTCAGCATATCTTGGGCTGGTGCCTTCTCACTTCTGTCTCCACAGACTCCTTACTATGACCTCACCACTCCCTGTCTGGGCCTGGACATTTATACTAGGGGCTCCCTATCTCCCTCTAGTGTCTGGGAGGCTAAATTACACCCCACTAGGCCTGCAAAGCATATGACAGGGGAAATCATACATGTAAAAACACACAGTAAATTACATTAAATGCATAGATCAATACAATATAACTGTCCCTTGTGAGTAGAAGTACACGCTACCCAATTGACCCTTGTGTAGTGCCCACTCCTACCTAGTGGGACACTACATACCCCCACGCTATGACGTTGCCCGTCCTCGGTGCAACCTGAAAGGGGCCCTGCCCAGCTGGATACTGCACCTGTAATAGAAAAACAATGCAAAGCAGGAAAATACATCTACATTTGCAAAAAATACATTATATGTATATATCAGGCAGTTCCACTGGCTAAGGAGCATGTTCGGTGAAAAGGGGCGTCGTTCTCTTCTCTCAGGATAACATAAGGGAACAGGGGCGCTGACCTGGCACAGCGTATCAATAAATACCAGGATAGTCCATATTAATCAAATTGTCCATAATAGAACAGTAGAAAAAAGGTAAAACAATTAAAAGTTCTTGGAGGCTCAAAGAACAAACATGAGTCCGTACCCAGGTTCCTTTCTTATTCTGCAGCAAGTATTTCACATCAAGCAGTGACAAAGGTACAAGATCACAGAGGCTCACGTACAGTGGAGTCCATCTCCGGGCACATTTCTTTAAAGTAGTAGCAAAATCTCAGAGGCTCTGGTGCATTAGAGTCTATCCCTGGGCGCATTCCTTTTAATATTTGCGTTGCATAATAAAAGTGACAGCACATAAAATAGTCCTCATTATTTAAATGGCATATATAAAAATAAGTGCTGCAATACCCTTAATCAACCTGAAAAGGGGGTGAAAGGGTTAAAGGTGCAACATTCACAAAATAGGCACAACTGGGATTATTTCTTCACTCTGAGAAAGCAGGCAGGAGGTCCTGTAAACAATATGGCCTTGCTGCAATTGGTATTTCAGTGGCCGACCATTACCACTGAGCCGTGGGTAACTGGCAGCAGCAACAGAGGGCCAAAACAACGAAGGACTCCTGTCCTGAAAGGGTTAATCCACTTTACTTAGGGTCCCTTGGCAAAATAAATCAATGGCCTAGCAGGCCAATTCACAGGGGCATATCAAATCCACTAGGCATCTCAGTGGTGCTCCCTGGCTCCATTTGTAGACTGGGCCTGTACTGAGGATCAACAGGCGGGTGTGCCCACAACACAATATTGGGGGGCAACTGCAGCATGAAAGTGCCCCTAATAGGTATTGGCCCCATAGGCCTAGGGGTAATCAGGGTTGCTGACCGCACCGGTGCAGGCATGACAATTGGAGGTTGCTGCACTGGCCTGGGTACCGCTGTTGCAAGCGGTCCAGTGGGTTCCTGGACGTCTGGCTCTGTGCGCCAGTGCACAGCATAGGAAGACCTCACCGCAGGTGTTGAAACTAAAGAGGGCCGGCTGGAAGGGACAGGTACTCTCACCTTAGACCCGGAGACGTCCGAGTCCTTAAGTCCACTTTCTTTTAGGTCAGGTGGAGTCTGGATCCTGGCGGAGGCAATCTGGCGCAGCTCACGCAGTTTCTTCTCCAGCCGCACGATGTGGTCGTCCAAGCTTTCGGAGTCGGGATCGCTGTCCTCCGCTGTCACCGCTGGCACTTGTAAGGTGGATGGCACGTCCTGCGCAGCCGCTACAAGTTCAGGTGAGGCGTCCGCTTTTCTTCCTCTTCTGATGTTGTCCAGGGCAGCATGGAATCTTTCGGTATCTTCCAGCTCATGGACAGTCGTCTCCCTGCGAGGCAGCTCAGGTGAGGGCCATGGGCTTACCCTCTTTTCCACCACTGTAGGTTGCCAAAAGACGTTCGGGCCAATGAAGGAGCCCCGTTCTTGGAAGGCATGATGGGCCGATTCTGGAGAGCGCACAGGTTCGCGCTCGCAGCCAGGGTGGTCCTCATCAAGGTCCCAGGCCTCCGTTTTCTTTTTAGGACGGGACACAGCAGTGGCGTAGGGGCCTCGCAGGCCCTCGGCAGGGGTGAACTCTACTTCCTCTCCCTCGCGGAGGTTATGCAGATGCCCTGGGAGGTAACTCCGCTTGACGGACCTCCGATTCACGTATAAGTCTCTTCCGGTAATATAGTCTTTAATGAAACCGAAGCCTCGGTCCTTGTCAAAGGCCACAACCAACCCCATTTTCCTTTCCAGGCGGGGTTGGGTGTTAGTGTGGCACTCATGAACGGTCTTTGCCAGTTCTTCATAGTAGATCTTGGTCTTGGTAGTTTTCTTTATTGCGGCCTCCTGAATCTCTGCCATCAATGCTGACCACTTAAACGAGAGCTGGAAAAAGTCTATCCAGGAGCCATAGTAGGTCTCCGGTTGCGTCCTCGGTGGCGGGCAGGTGGGTCTCTCCGGTCCCGGAGAGTAGGCCGGTGGAGCGTCCTCTTGCTCTACACCAACACAGTTCATTTGTAAAAGGTCAGGCGCAGACATCCCAGCAGAGCAGTCTTCACTTTTCAACATGCTCGATCCTTCTCTGGAGAGCGACAGGGTGGCGCCCAACAATTTCAGACAGATCCTCCCATTGCACTGGGAGGCCGCCCCCCAGGTACTCCAGTATGGGGGAGGCGGAGTCCATTTCTGCAGACATGTAAATTTCCAGACAGGGCGGCGGCGCGGACATACAGCCTTTCCCACACTTTTCAGCAGAAGGCGCCAATTTTTACCGCCAATTTAGTATGAAGATGACGCAGCAATTTAATCGAGTCAAGCTAAGCGGCCATCTTTCAGCAAAATCGCTGTCTATTCACTGACAGCAAGCGGTGGCTAAAATAAGCAGCAAACAGTCTATACAATACAATCTTCACACCACAATTATCACAGTTCACTTTGGCCCAGCAATTTTCAATAAAACAATTAGGGCTTGTCACTTTAAGGCAATTAACAGCACACAGTTTTTATATCCGCAATGGCGCAGGAATGTTCGTATCCTGTTCGTGACGCCAATTTATGCAACACGCCAGACCTGCAGGGTATAGCGACAGTGAGGTCACGGTATGGGCAATTGAGGGTTACTCACTTTTTGGAGGACCCTGGGCAGGCATGCAGCAGTGAATGAGAGGCAGACACTAGTTCCTCTGGGGCACACTCTGAGTGTAGAGACCTGGCCTGATGTTGGGTGAGGTGCCCTGGTTGTTGCAGGTGTTTAGAGTGCCTGAGGCAAGGTCCCTTTAAGGTACGTGATGCCAGTGCCTGTAACGGTGGCACACCGGTTTTCAGTAGCAATAAGTGAGGTACACGGATGATATGGTGAACCAAACGTTGCTTTATTTATAACAGTCCAACTTTGTACATCAAGATGGTAATACAGTCCTTTACAGTCCCAAATGCACAGCAGGTTTATATCACAGCAGGTTTCAATCTTGCAAGATACTTGGAGGGTATATAATTAATGCTTGGCAGTGCTATGCTGCTCTATCCCCACAGCTATCCTAGCTGGCTGGATCCCAAGGCCCGGATGCTTATTCGCTGGCTTAAATCCTTGGTGTGAATTCCTTCCTCCAGTATTGGCACTTGCTTAAGGTTACAATACCTTTGTTTCCTAGCTGTCTCTCTGCTTCAGGTGACAGGTGACTGCAGGTTGCTCCCAGGAGGTGCTGTCCTACTACTGGGGTATCTCAACTGAGCTATCTTTAGCCTCAGGAGCTTCAGGCTGACGAGGTAACTCCTCTAGTCCCCTGGAATACACTACGGTCTCCAAGCAGGCTGTACTCCATCTAGCCCCTTGGTGCAGCTAGAAACCAGGACTATCCAGCTGCATGTCAGGAGGAGGCTCTCAGCATATCTTGGGCTGGTGCCTTCTCACTTCTGTCTCCACAGACTCCTGACTATGACCTCACCACTCCCTGTCTGGGCCTGGACATTTATACTAGGGGCTCCCTATCTCCCTCTAGTGTCTGGGAGGCTAAATTACACCCCACTAGGCCTGCAAAACATATGACAGGGGAAATCATACATGTAAAAACACACAGTAAATTACATTAAATGCATAGATCAATACAATATAACTGTCCCTTGTGAGTAGAAGTACACGCTACCCAATTGACCCTTGTGTAGTGCCCACTCCTACCTAGTGGGACACTACAAGTGTAAGTACGCATAGCGACTCTTTCAGGTTGGGAGAGATTGTATAAACGTGATTTTGGCAGCTTGGCGCCTGGGATGAGATTAATAGGGCAATCGTACTCCCAGTGAGGGGGCAGCTCCTGGACACCACTCTCAGAAAACACATCCAAAAATTCAAAGAGAAAAGATGGTACAGTCTTGGTAGAAACCACTGAAAGAGACGCAGTGAGGCAATTCTCTCTGCAAAAGTCACTCCAACCATTTATTTGCCTTGCTTGCCAATCAATAGTGGGGTTATGTTTAGTGAGCCAGGGTAGCCCCAACACTAGAGGAGTAGGTAATCCGCTTAGGAAGAAACATGACATATCTACAACATGAGCATCACCCACAGTCAAATGGATATTGTGAACTATGCCTTTAACGATCTTTGAGAAAGTGGAGCGGAATCGATAGCAAAAACAGGCATATCCTTTTCCATAGTGCATACCTGGAAACCATGCGTTATAGCAAATTGATTGTCAATGAGATTGACAGCTGCTCCATTATCTACAAAAATCTCACAAACAATGTTCTTGCTGTCTAGCGCCACCCTAGCAGGTAGGAGAAAACAGGAACTACAAGCCTTGCCAATAGTAGCAAATGGAAAGTTTTTAGAGGGTTTTTTTTTATTTTTGTTTCTTTTTTATTACCCTCAGAAAACTCCATGAATCTCCTAGAGGGGCAAACATTAGCCAAATTATTTATACCCCCACAACAGAAACAAACCCTTCTCTGAGAGCTGAATCCTCTAATATCAGAGGCAAGCAAACCCAGCTGCATGGCCTCCTGCTCAGAGGGGATTGAGAGAAACTGAGACCCCTTGCATACTGAATGAGACAGCCCCACTGTCCTTGGGCTGAATATGACAGGAAGGAGTGGTCTAGAACAGCTAGAGACATGGCAGACTCCAACGAGGCAGGTCTCTCATGAAAGGCAAATGCATCTGTCAATCCCTCCGAAAGACCATGGCAAAATTGAATTTGGAGTGCAGCATCGTTCCAACCAGTATCAGCTGACCATCTCCGAAATTCAGAACAATATATCTCTGCGGACTGTTTACCCTGGCATAAAAGACGCAGTTTAGATTAAGCCAGAGCAATGCAATCCGGGTCATCATATATCTGCCTCAGGGCTACAAAAAATGAATCCACCGATTGGAGGGGCCGTGCCCCCACCGGCAGCGAATAGGCCCAAGACTGAGCTTTATCCCTGAGCAGCGAGATGATGATCCCCACCCTCTGCTCCTCATCACCAGAGGAATGGGGAAGTAGGTGAAAATGGAGTTTGCAAGCCTCTCTAAAGCGAACAAAATTCTCACTACCCCTGGAGAACGTATCCGAAAGCGAGATCTTAGGCTCGGAACAAACTCCATGAACGCAAGCAGAACCGGTCACCTGAAACTGAGACACAGTTTTACGGAGATCTGCTACCTCCACTAAAAGACCTTGCATGCGGTCAATCAAGGCTGAAAGGATCCGGTTTATAATGTCACGGATGATGTGGCAGATAGCTGTAAGTTATGAATGTCCGACTGGCTTGAACCCAAACTAAGGAGCATATAGGTGACCCCTATAAAACCCTAAGAGCTCACCCTGACTGCTAAGTACATACAAGGGTCTCAGAGTTAGACGATTGTATGCCCACGTACCTAAGACTGTGTGACACCTGAAAATCCTATAATAGTGAGAGGACACGACCACCGGCTCCCTGCACTTCACACGGAGAGAGTCACCTAGAATCAAGCCAGCAAGGAAACACAATACATGAAAGGACTTATCTGAACAAGCAGCAGCAGAAGCTTCCAGCAGTGAATACTTCAATCCAGGAAGTAGTATAAACCGCAAAGTGAGGCAGTATGGGAGGGAATGTAAAAGGACAGAGGATTTGTCTAAATAGGTGACACCTGGGAGAAGGAAATAAGATGATAAAGTAAAACCAAAACAAAGAACATCATGCAAGACGTAGAGAAAGACGTCTGTCAGACCATCTCAGAACTGGCAGTGACAAATACATTATTTTAAGAAGGTTTTTCTTATTAGAGTACTCGATTAATCGTGAAAAATAATCGATAGAATACTTGATTACTAAAATATTTATTTACTGCAGCCATAATACAGGTGTACCTCACACAAAAAATGAGTATATGTCACCCACCGAACTCACATACGGATTAACTATATTACTCTCCCTGTCACGTATGCAGTGCAGGTGTACCTCTCACAAAAAATGGGTATATGTCACCCACCGAACTGACAGACGGATTAACTTTATTAATTTCCCTGTCACGTATGCAGTGCAGGTGAACCTCTCACAAACAACGGGTATTTGTCACCCAGCAAACTCACAGACAGAATAACTATATTATTTTCCTGTCACGTATGCAGTGCAGGTGTACCTCACAAAAACAATTGGTATATGTCACCCACCGATGTAACAGACAAATTAACTTTATTAATTTCCCTGTCAAGTATGCAATGCAGGTGTACCTCACACAAAAAATGGGTACATGTCACCCATCGACGGATTAACTATAATATTTTTGTGTCAGGGGTACAAAGATGGTGCATTTTATCGCTATAGGTCACCCACAGAATTAACAGCCAGACTAATGGTTATATTTCTGTGTCAGGGGTGCAAAGCTGGTGTATTACACCCATAAAAAAAGTCACTATAGGCCACCTACAGAATAAATAGCCACATGAGATTCCTAACACTCTCCCTCACTTCAGCTGCCTGCTTCCTGTCCCTGCACTACTCAGAGCTGATGGACGGTGGAGCTTTAAAGCTTGTTGATTGGCTGCCCTAAACCTAAACTGTTCCGGAAAAGTTCAGTATCAACCTGAACTTTACAGTTCGGGTTTGGTCAACGCTATCCATAAATATTGTCCCCGCATTGCCACCTCTGAACTTTTTATTGTTCAAATACTTTTATTAGCAAGAACCAAAATAATCACTTTACAATGAAAACAGCCCGATTCCAAGTCGGGGCTGTGTACAATATTAGCGTACAACTAGGTGGTCACATAAAATGTAAGCAAATACATTTGTAGACATGGATATGGAAAAAATAACATGTGATCCCAACATCCAAAGTAAAGGTATCCAATAGACCCAGTTACGGGTGTAGAGGTATAGAAAGCTCCCACTTAAATACACAACAATAGAAGACAAACAAGGACAGGACCACATAGGGGAAGGAGGAGAAGGAGAAGGGGAGTCCCTGACAAGACAAGTAGAGGTAAAAAGGACAATGTAAAATATATCCTATTAAGGCATACAGAATGCAGGTGGAATATACTCTAACTTAGGTGCAACCATCGAGGAGGCAAAAAGAATAGAATTCTAAATGGAAGGTGCAGTCTCCCTAGGGACCGGCAACCCCTCTGTTCAGCCACGTGATAAAATCAGGAGATCCCTTAAACAGGATCCAAGAAGTCCAAATTTTTAAAAACTTAGTAGAGTTGCCCATGTCCTCCGCCCAGAGCTCCTCCTTTCTGTAAATTTTTTCAAAGGTGGTAAGCCAGTCCCTAAGGAGAGGGGCGGATGTGGACTTCCAGAATCTAGGGATAACCAGACGTGCTGCTTGAACAAAGAATCTCAGAAGACCCTTTTTCAGAGCAGAAATAGAGCTAGGGAACATGGAGAGCAAAGCGCCCTCAGGAGTCCATCTGGAGGAACTACCGCAAACCATGTCGTACAGATTATTAATAGCCTCCCAAAAAGGAGTGATTTTGCTGCAGAACCACCAGATATGGGACATGCTACTCTCCTCACGGCCGCATCTCCAGCAAGTGCTAGGACAGGAAGGAAAGAAAGAGTGCAGCAGGACCGGGGTTCTGTACCATCTGGACAAAATCTTAAAATTCTTCTCCTGAAGACTGCAGCTTATTGACATATGTCAGAAGGGAAAGATTTCCCTAATTCTCTTTCCGAAGCTCTTACAAAGGGAAGGTCAGAGATGGTATCATCTCTCCCCTGGAGTAGCCCGTAAATCAGAGACACTAAATGCGTGGGGGGGGGGGGGATGTTTGGGTGCACAGCGCCTCAAATGGGGAAAGGTCTCTAGATAAAGTGTTATTGGGGCCTAGAGAGGACAAAAAGTCTCTTAAGCTGATATACTTAAGCCATGCCCCTCTAGCTGACCCTCCCTGGAAGGAGGAAATTGGCTGAAGGGATCCCCTCACCAAAACCATAGATACAGTAGGATTGCCTCCGCGGTCCACACCGAGAAAGGACGTACAACCTAAGACCAAAGGAAAGTCAGGATTGTTGAGAAGGGGAGTCAAAGGGCTGGGGAACTGAGTGAGGCCTAATGGTATTGCTATTCTATCCCAAATTTTTAGGATACCCAAGATCAATAGGGGGAGTCGTGAGGGCCTCTTGGATTTAGAAATCCAAAGTAGATTTTGGGTTGGGAATCCCACCACCTGCTTCTCTTTTAGATTGCCCGTTATGGAACCAATCCAATATGTATGAAAGGATTGCCGCTTTATGGTAATTTGGTAAATCCGGAACCCCCGCACCTCCCCTTGACCTGCTGCGCACCAAAAATCTCATCCTCGACCTAGGGGAGGATCCTGCCCAGATAAATTTAAGGATCATAGATCTCAGAGTCCTGAAAAGGGTGTTCGGGAGGGGTATTGGTATGGTGCGAAAAAAGTATAGGATACGAGGGAGAATATTCATTTTAAGTGTGTGAATCCTACCAAACCAGGACAATGGCAACCCCCTCCAGTCCTTCAAATCCCTACGGACCTCCTCAATAAGGGGAATGAAATTCAAGGAGAAGAGGTTGGCTAAGTCAGAGGGAATGACCGTACCTAAATAAGCTATTTGGCCGCTGGCCCAGCGAAAGGGGAAGGAGAACTGTAAGCTATTGACCAGTTCCTGCGGCAAAGTAATATTAAGGACCTCAGACTTGTGAAGGTTTACTTTAAAATCACCAAAGGTCGAGAATTCCTTCAGAATGTTAGGGAAGCGGACTAGCGGATATGTGCAAAAGATTAGGAGGTCATCTGCATAGATGGCAATTTTTGACTCCAAATCACCCATACTTAGGCCCCTGATGGAATCATTGGCCCGTAGAGCTCTAGCTAGAAATTCCATAACCATAATGTATAGCAGAGGGGAAAGTGGACACCCTTGTCTGGTTCAATTATGGATACGGAAGGGAGTCGATAATGATCCGTTGACACGGACCTGGACGCTAGGGTCACGGTACAATGCCAGAATCCTATCGATCATGCCAGGGCCAAAACCGAACGCTTTTAGGGATTCAGATAGAAAGGACCAATCTACTTGATCGAACGACAAGAGACACAGAGGAGATCCCCCTTTGCTAGCATGGTCAATGATGGCCATGGTACGGATGGTGTTGTCACGTGTTTCCCTCCCCGGGACAAAGCCCACCTGGTCCACATGAATCAAAAATGGTATAAGGGGCTTCATTCGATCTGCTAATATTTTTGCATAGATCTTCACGTCTACGTTGATCAGAGAAATAGGGCGATAATTGCCACATACTAACGTGTCTTTCCCCGGTTTTGGAATAACACATATGTGGGCCATCAAAGCCTGAGGAGAGAAAGACGAGCCCTCCGCCAAGGAGTTACACATTCTAGCAAAGGGGGATGAAATCTCATTTAGAAAGTTCTTGTAAAAATGAGGCGTGAAGCCGTCTGGTCCTGGGCTTTAACCGACCGTCAAACCCTTAATTGTTTTATGGATCTCCATTTCCGTTATTTCACCTTCTAATTCCTCCCTCTGTTCAGCGGATATTGTTGGGCCAAGCAAGTTGGACATATAGTCCCTGATCTTTTTAGTTTTAGCTTCCATGGGTAAATCCACAAACTTCCCCTTAATGTTACACAATTGTTCATAATAGGAGCGGAGTATGTCCCCTGTAGCGTGTATTTTTCCTCCTAATCTGCGATTCAGGGAAGGAATATAAGAAGCGTTCGATTTGGGCCGCAGAATCCTCGCTAACAGTCTGCCACTTTTATCACCGTGACCATAGAAGAGTTTTTGTAACCTATCCCTAGCGCCCAGGTACTTTTGATCAATTATTTTCCTGAGAGCTGTGCGAGTCTCACTTAGCTCCTGGAAAGCCTCATTTGAGAGTGACCCCTTATGTTTCTGCTCCAGGTCCGCTAGTTTTATCAATAACGATTTAACTTCCCCAGCTCTAATTTTCTTAAGTCTGGAAGCGTGTAAGATGAATCTGCCTCTGATCACACACTTCAGGGCTTCCCACTGAATGGTCGGACTAGAAGGGTCAGATTAGTGGTTTAAGGCAAAGTCGGTGAGGGCGGATCGTATGTCAGCAGCGCAGACAGGATCTCTAAGTATGTTGTCATTGAGTTTCCAGGAACCGAATGACCTGGAGGGGTCACCAATGTCAAGGGCCACCCATGTCATGGAATGATCTGAAAACAATGCAGGTTCAATTCCTGCAACTGGGCGCGAGTCTAGTAAGGAGTGGGAGATAAATATATAGTCCAGGCGGTGATATGTGTTATGAGATGCAGAAAAGTATGTGTAGTCTTTCGTGGTATGGAATAAAATTCGCCACACGTCTACTAGTTTAAGGGATCTGAGATGTCTCTTGAAGCCACGGGCTACCCCAGGGGACATAAAGGACCTACCAGGGAGGAGGAGGCATCCAGGAATACGTCCAGGGGAAAGTTAATATCTCCTCCCAGGACAATCGGCAGGCCATCCTCAAAGTCAATCAAGGTGGAGAACATCTTGGATGCAAAACGAGAGTCCCCTGCATCAGGAAAGTAAATGTTAGCAATTATCAGGATTCTTGACGAAAGGGACACCTTAATAAAGAGGAAACGGCCAGAGGCATCAGAAACTGTTTCTAAAATTTCGCACGGTACTGATTTGTGGACAGCAATGGACACGCCCCGAGATTTGGACTCGGAATGTGTACAATGCGACCAGGTCGTGTAATACCTATTTTTGCAGGAGGGCACATGACCAGTTTTTAAGTGTGTCTCCTGCAAAAGAGCTATCGAGACTTTATGCATGCTATACAAGATTTGATTGCGCTTAGCAGGTTCATTAAATCCATTCACATTATAGAAACTAATTCTAACAGACGCCATCTAGGGAAGTAGGTATGAGAGACCTTAGTACACCAGTGTCAGGGACAAAGGGGGGAGGGGAAGAACGACAAGGGAAACAGGACAAAACAGGGTGGACAACACATAAACTCACAATTAGCACATAAGGCAAGAACCAGTGGCAAACAGTCTGAAAAAGCGGCATCTCAGGGGAGTCTCTGCCACACAAACTCTATCGGAAGGAGGGTGAGCTCGCACCCTCCCGCCATTCATAATAAACGGAAAACAGGCATAAAGCTATCATAGTTAACATAGTACTGCCCATGTATTAGTCCCCAAATGGGAGCCAAGGCGCGGCCAGCACTAACAATATTGCAGGAAACACTCATAGGTGAGTATAAATGAGAACCGAAAACAGTCAGAATAGACTAGTTGAAACAATGGACAGAAAAACTGAGTACGTGGGCCCAAAGAATACAAAACGGGTGTAGAGGTCCACTTAATAAATGGACTAGGGATAGACCAACATAAGGAGACTAGCCACCGAAATCACGGCGTCTTCTTAGGCTTTGCGGACCGCGGAGAAACTTGTGTCCACTGTACTCTGTCTTTCAGCTGTGCATGGAATGGCAGCACTGGCCAATCTGGGAGAGAAACTTTGGGCAGCGAGAAAGTCTCAAGGAATTTAGGAAGATCCTCCAGGTCTCGGAACGTCGCTGTCTTGCCGTCCTTCCTGGCATGAAGCTGAAACGGAAAGCCCCAGTGGTATACCTCTGAACTTTTTAGTATAATCCTAAAACACCAAATTATGTAAATAATAAAGTCACCACTGTGGAAATTCAAAACGTTCCTCGGCGTCGCAGACCAACCGTGTGATGTGGGTGATTTTCACAATAAGTCTCTGTAAATTCAAAGGTAGTTGCGCTGCCAGGCACACTTCAAAGCATCAGAGTGCAAAGTAAAGGAAAAACAGCAGCTCTTTTTGTGTAGCTATGACACAGACATTCCACCAACAGGCAATCTCTATCGAGTTCCTCCTGTGGATTACAAGGTTGCGCCGCACATAGTGAAGTTCCACCAATCTTAATCTCTCAAATACTTTTTAAGATACTCACAAGAGTCACTAAAATTCAGGCATTAAACAATAAAATCTGTAGCACCACCCGACCCGGGTTTCGCCAGAATAACTTTGTCAAGGGCAAATGTGCCACCCTTCCTTGGGCATTCCTTTATACCACGGAGGGAACCAAATAACAAACCTCTTTCCTTATGTTAATTAATTGGAATTTTAAAAACCTTCTCCATAAATATTCCATAAATATTCCATTCATTTTTTATACACAAAATTATAAACTAAAATACCCCTTATCCTATACACCACGTATACCTCCTTCCTTTCATTACACTTATATTCCTATTCACACTGCGGCAGGAAACAACTATTGAATCAAACATGGCTTCAAGTCAAAATCGACATTCAATCCACTGGGTTGCAGTGAATCTAACCTGTAGAGCCGCTCAACCTTTCTACAGTTAATGTTACTAACTGGATCTCCACCTCTCAAGTTTTGAACCACTTTTTCCAAACCCACGAACCAAAGTCCTCTTGGATCCTTATTATAACATCTTTTAAAGTGCATCGAGATGCTATGACTCTTCAGACCTTTTTTTTAATGTTGTTTATATGTTCTTGAAGCCGTGTTTTCAATTTGTGTAGTGTCCTCCCTACATACAAATAGTTGCAGGGACACTTGAGTAAATACCGTATTTTTCGCTCTATAAGACGCACCGGCCCATAAGACGCACCTAGGTTTTTGAGGAGGAAAATAAGAAATAAGAATATTTTGAACCAATAGGTGTGCTTTTGAACTAATTGTGGTCTGTGGATGGCGCACTGTTATGGGGGATTTGTGGAAGGCGAACTGTTATAGGGGATCTGTGGGTGACGCACTGTTATGGGGGATCTGTGGGTGACGCACTGTTATGGGGATCTGTGGGTGACGCACTGTTATGGGGGATCTGTGGGTGACGCACTGTTATGGGGGATCTGTGGGTGACGCACTGTTATGGGGGATCTGTGGGTGACGCACTGTTATGGGTGATCTGTGGGTGACACTTATGGGGGATCTGTGGGTGACACTTATGGGGGATCTGTGGGTGACACTTATGGGGGATTTGTGGGTGACACTTATGGGGGATCTGTGGGTGGCTCTTATTGGGGTCTCTGGATGGCACTGTTATGGGGATCTGTGTATGACACTGTTATGGGGGGGATCTGTGGATGACACATATATAGCATCTTATGCTATGTGTCATCCACAGATCCCCTCCATAACAGTGTCCCTGTAGTGAATGACCCTCAATACAAGGGGTGGGGGTCGCATCTGCTTTTATAATGACAGCGGGGCCCGTGCAGTGACTGTATTCTACTACACGGGCCCCGCTCACTGTATAATCGAACCTGTATTCTGTAATAGTTAATTATGTATATACTGGTAATCGCATAATCAGCGCTACTTACAACTACAAGCGCTCGGTAGGTAGCAGAGAGGAGAGAGGAGGCAGGCCGGGAGGACGGGCGCTGGCAGCGTAAGTCACTACGTCATGCGCCCACGCCGCCTGCTTCATTCATATAGTGAGCGGCGCAGGCGCGTGACGTCGTCAGTGACGCGCCCGCCCGTCAAGTTTTTTGCTTATTTATCGCATATTTTGCCATATTAAGTTTCCGAATATATTTATGAATGTCCAAAAATATGCCAATTTTTTTTTGGCCTCTTAGTATGTGCAAATTTCAGCCTTTTTCCCAAAACCACTTTCTCTATTTTGCCCCTGACAAGGCTATTCTGGTGAAACCCGGGTCGGGCGGTGCTACAGATTTTATTGTTCAATGCCTGAATTTTAGTGACTCTTGTGAATATATAAAAAAATATTTGAGAGATTAAGATTGCTGGAACTTCACTATGTGCGGCGCAACTTTGTAATCCACAGGAGGAACTCGCACGATAGAGATTGCCTGTTGGTGGAAGTCTGTGTCATTGCTACACAACAAGAGCTGCTGTTTTTCCTTGGCTTTGCACTCTGACGCTTTGAAGTGTGCCTGGCAGCGTGACTACCTTTGAATTTACTCTGACCTTTGAGTGACTGACCAGCGCTGAAGCCAGCAATTGGCTGCAGCGGTGCAGGTGACCCCATTAATGCAGGAAGATTATATGGGGCGACCACAAGTGAAGTGAAGATGGTACGAGACTCTGAGTCGGAGCCGAGCAGTTGGGAGCAGGCAAGTATACTTACCTTAACAGGTCCGATATATTTTTTTGTTTAGAGCTAAAAAATGAAGCTTAATTCTGCACGATGCTGGTTATGTTTATCTTTAATTTGAGAAAGAGGGTGATTTGATTCCCCCTCATTTTATAATAAAATATAGAAAGGAAAAAGATAACACACACATATTAGATATCACTGTGTCGTTAACGAACAGGTGTATAAATATATCACATAATCTACCCTGTCAGATAAACACCATAAAAAATGAAAAATAAAAACAGTGCCAAAAAAGCTATTTTTTCTCAACTTAACCACAAAAAGTGCAACACCAATTGATCAAAAAGGCGTATGCAGCCTAACATACCAATCAAACCGTCACCTCATCCAACGAAAAATGAGCCCCTACATAAGACAAAAAAAAACTATGGCTCTCAGAATATTGAGACACTAAAATATGATCTTTTTGTTTCAAAATGCTTTTAAATAAAAAAAGTTTACATATTAGGTATTGCCACGTCCGTAATGACCTGCTCTATAAAAATATCCCATGACCTATTCCCACAGATGAACTCTGTAAAAAAAACTTAATAAAAACTGCAAAAACAACCAATTTTTGGATCACCTTGCCCTATAAAGTATAATATTAAATGATCAAAAAATCGTGTACCCAAAAATGGTACCGATAAAAACGACAACTCTTCCTGCAAAAAATGAGCCGCATGCACAAGACGATTGGCAGAAAAATTTTACAAAATATGGCGTTCAGAAAATGGAGACACAAAAACATCATATTTTTTCAAAAATGCTTTATTATGTAAAACAAAAACAAATACACAAACAAACAAAAAAGTAGACATATTTTATATTGTCATGTCCATAACAACCTGCTCTATAAAATTAGCACATGATCAAACCATGATGGACATTGTAAAAAAATAATTAAAAAAATGGTGCCAGAACGGCCATTTTATGTGTCATGGGTAAGGAAGGTAGAGATGAAGTGCACCCCTTAATCTGCCACTCTCAACCCTGTCCCTGCCTACTTGCACCACCCGCCCTCGGTGATGGGGAGCAACTGGGTGACAGTCCCTGACCTAAGTAAGTGTAGAGCAGAGCGAACAGAGAAAGAGAGGAACAGACAGCCAAGGCAGAAGGCGGTACACAAGACTAAGGCAAACGGATAGACAGGGAGGTAGATAAGACAACAGTACCCAGAGATGGGAAAGGCAATGGCGGGTCAACTAGCCGAGGTCGGTCCGGGAGGTTACGTCAATACAAGGGATGAGGCAGGAGACAAAATCCGAGAACGAGCCGAGGTCAAATCCGATAGATAGCGTAGGTACCAAGGGAGCGGGCAAAGCGAGGTCAGGAAACAAACAAGGTCAATACCAGAGGTCAAGTAGGAAGCAATAATAATAGTACACACAGCCCTAGAGACGAAAATCACAGGCAACCTGTAGCCAGCAAGCCACCTGTATTTATAGTGGGGAGTGAGGCTCATGTGACGTGGCCAGCGTCACATGACCGACAGACAAACAAGTCGAGCACCGAGTGATCAGCTCGGCGCTCAAGGCAGACCTAGGAGCAGGGAGCCTCCCAGCTAGCAAAGCCGCCCTGGGAATGAGGCCAAACACAGATCCTCGCTCCCGAAGCTAAGCAGCAGGTCTGCGGCTGATGGGAGACCGAGTGCGCCTTCGGCGCCCCGTTACATTATGGTTACCTTGCCTCACAAAAAACTTAATATAGAGCGATTAGAAATCATATGTACCCCAAAATAGTATTAATAAAACTGTCACCTTATCCTGTAGTTTCCAAAATGGGGTAACTTTTCTACTGTAAAAGTGGGCATCAGGGGTTCTTCAAATGGTACATGGTCTCAAAAACCAGTCCAACAAAATCTGCCTTCCAAAAACCATGCAGCGCTCCTTTTCTTGTGTGCTCATACAACAGTTTACAACCTCATATGAGGTGTTTCTGGAAACTGCAGAATCAGGGTAATAGATATTGCGTTTCGTTTGGCTGTTAGCCCCTGATGTGTTACAGAAAAAAAAGGATTAAAATTAGTGTTGGGCGCGAATATTTGAATTGCAAATTTTTATTGCGAATATCGCTACTTCAAAAATTTGCGAAGGTTTAGAATATAGTGCTATATATTCGTATTCACAAATATTCCAGATTTATTTTCATCTGGACCCATAATCCCTCCCTGCTTCTTGCCTGTGGGCCAACGAGAAGGCTGCAATGTCTTTGTCTGAGCTTAGCAACATCCCTAGCAACCAATAGGAAAGTTGCCTACCCCTTACTATATAAGTACCTCCCCAGCAGCCATTTTCTGCCATTTTTTGCAGTTCTGAAAGAGACAGCAGTGACATTGCTGTGCTCTGTGCTTTGCTGTGTCATTACATTAGATAGTTAATTAGTTAGTTAGCTTATATATAAAATACAGATAGTTAGTGTAGGTTATATCCTGATAGGTTCTGCTGTCCACACATACATGCTACAGACATAGTGCTGTGATGTCACACGTTCCCAACAATACTTAGTGCACCAATCAGTAATATGTAGTCAGACGTGCTAAAATGTAAAGTTGCACGTATTGCGCCAAAACATGCGCATCATTAATTGCCGATTTGAAAATATATTGGAGCACTCTATCTGCATATAAGTTTTTGTAATGTTCTGCCATGCCAACCATTTTCTCCAGTCTCAGGAAACTTGTAGCAGCTTGAAAAATGTAGCAAAAGTTACATATTACAATGCCGATTTTCGCAATCAGAAAAATAATGGAGAATTCTTGAATTCACAATATTATAGTGATATTCGTCCAATTTTTTAAAAAAATTTAAGAAATTGTTTTTAAAATTGTAATCCATCTAACGTTCTAAAAAATAAAATGACATTTTCAAAATGATGGCAACATAAAGTAGACATATGGGAAATGTTAAGTAATAACAATTTTAGGAGGTATGACTTTTTAATTTAAAAGCAGAGAAATAATTTTTTTTAGAAATACAGGTGAAATATATTGACTCAAATTTATTCCTATCATGAAATACAATGTGTCACGAGAAAACATTCTCAGAATGGCTTGGATAAGTAAAAGTGTTCCAAAGTTATTACCATATAAAGTGACACATGTCAGATTTGCTAAAAATTTCCCGGGCAGGAGGGCGAACACTGGGGTAGAAGGTGTTAATATCCTTTTTAGTACCCTTAGGGGACGTGTATATGTGATCTCCTGATCACTTGTACTATACACTGCAATAGAAGATTATTGCAGTCTATGGTATGTTTGCTGGCTGCCTGTCAGGCTGTGTTTCAGGCTTAGCTTTGCAGGCAGCTCACTATGACAGGCCTAGGAGTCTACACAAGGCACCAGGCTGTCATAGCAACCGATGATTGGAGCCCCATGATTTCGCCACAGGGGCTCTGATCAGAGGAAACCCCTCCCTCTGTCTAACCTCACAGATGCCGCAGTCGCTATGGACAGCGGTATCTGATGGGTTAAATGACTGGGATCAGAGTCATCTCCATTCCCAGATTGTCATCTGTATAATACATCCGGCACCTGCCATAGAGAGATCAGTGCCTGAGCCCGCTCCATACAAGCTCTGAAAGCTCATGTACAGGATGTCACAATGCAGTAAGGGGTTAAGTAAATGTGTGAAAATGGTGTCAGGTCCTCAGGCCCCAAAATAACACAGACCTGATAAATCAGTACCAGATAAGATATAGCTCGTATCATTTATAACACAGCTCTGCTACACTCACATATAAAATGTGCTGTATCACGTGTAGATCGCACATACAAATAACAGCTCTGCTACATACACATCACACAGAGACAGCTCCGCTACATACACATCACACAGAGACAGCTCTGCTACATACACATCACACAGAGACAGCTCCGCTACATACACGTCACACAGACAGCTCCGCTACATACACATCACACAGAGACAGCTCCGCTACATACACATCACACAGAGACAGCTCCGCTACATACACATCACACAGACAGCTCCGCTACATACACATCACACAGAGACAGCTCCGCTACATACACATCACACAGAGACAGCTCCGCTACATACACATCACACACAGACAGCTCAGCTACATACACATCACACAGAGACAGCTCCGCTACATACACATCACACAGACAGCTCAGCTACATACACATCACACAGAGACAGCTCTGCTACATACACATCACACAGAGACAGCTCCGCTACATACACATCACACAGAGACAGCTCCGCTACATACACATCACACAGACACAGCTCCGCTACATACACATCACACAGAGACAGCTCCGCTACATACACATCACACAGAGACAGCTCCGCTACATACACATCACACAGAGACAGCTCTGCTACATACACGTCACACAGAGACAGCTCCGCTACATACACATCACACAGACAGCTCCGCTACATACACATCACACAGAGACAGCTCTGCTACATACACATCACACAGAGACAGCTCTGCTCCATACACATCACACAGACAGCTCTGCTACATACACATCACACAGAGACAGCTCCGCTACATACACATCACACAGAGACAGCTCCACTACATACACATCACACAGAGACAGCTCTGCTACATACACATCACACACAGACAGCTCTGCTACATACACATCACACAGAGACAGCTCTACTACATACACATCACACAGAGACAGCTCTACTACATACACATCACACAGACACAGCTCCGCTACATACACGTCACACAGAGACATCTCCGCTACATACACATCACACAGAGACAGCTCTGCTACATACACATCACACAGAGGCAGCTCCGCTACATAGACATCGCACAGAGACAGCTCCGCTACATACACATCACACAGACACAGCTCCGCTACATACACATCACACAGAGACAGCCCGCTACATACACATCACACAGACACAGCTCCGCTACATACACATCACACAGAGACAGCTCTGCTACATGCACATCACACAGATAGCTCTGCTACATACACATCACACAGAGACAGCTCCGCTACATACACGTCACACAGACACAGCTCTGCTACATACACATCACACAGAGACAGCTCCGCTACATACACATCACACAGAGACAGCTCCGCTACATACACATCACACAGAGACAGCTCCGCTACATACACATCACACAGAGACAGCTCCGCTACATACACATCACACAGAGACAGCTCTGCTACATACACATCACACAGAGACAGCGGTCCAGTCTAAGCAGAGCGGGGGTTCGGTTCTCACATGAGAACATCCAGGACCTCCAGGATGATCCAGGCTGTTTAACCCCTTCCATGCCGCGGATAAGCACTGACATATAAATGCAATGCACTATAGGGATAGTGCATCGTATTATAAAGGCAATACTTATGGGACTATTAAGTGGTTAAAAAAATTAATATAAAATTCCAATAAAAAATAAATACGCTTTTATTCCACTGAAAAAGCACTTTTCAATGAAAATAATTGCAAAAATAAAATCCCCCACATGTTTGGTATCACCGTGTCTATAACGACCCACAATACACCCATAATACACAAAAAATTTAAATTAGCCCCTACTATGAATTCCGTAACAAAAGCAAAAAGAAAATTCAGAATTGCTAATTTACTCAGTTGCCACAGAAAAAAAAGTTATAGCAAGTGATCAAAAAGAGGTATTTACCCCAAAATGATACCAATGAAAACTTCAAGTCGTCCGGAAAAAATCACGCCCTCACAAAACTCCATAGAAAGAAAAGTAAAAAAGTTATGGGTCGTGGAATGCGGCGATGCAAAAAGATTTTTTTTCCCTTTAAATAAAATGGGTTTTATTGGACAAGTAGTAAAACTTAAAAGAAAAAACTATATGTATTTGGTATCTCTGCAATCATACTTACCCAAAGAATAAAGATATCAAGCTATTTATACCAAAAAATTATCGCCATAAAAATAAAAATGTAAAAACTGATTGGCTGTATTGGTGTTTTTTCCCATCTCCCTCCCAGAAGCAGTTAATAAAAGTTAATCAGAAAGTATTGTGTACCCCAAAATGATAACATTAAAAACTAAAGACAGTAACACCCAAAACAGTTGGTTACTAAGGGGTTAAAGCTTTTAGTTAGAGATGAGCAAATTTTTTAAAAATATATTCGCGGCGAATTACGTTAAATAGCGTCTATTTCCGGGCTGCAGAGAGCCTTTATAGTGGTGTAGAACACTGTGCCTTGCAGTAACATGCATAGGGAGTCTGCTGTGGTAGTGAAATAATACTGTGAGTCCGTATGACATGCAGATGACAGGCGTCGCTCTTAGAATCACTGCCCACGCCACTTATTTGGGCGGTCACAGGGCCAAAACTGACCAAATAACTCAAGAAGCGCACTCCTTTTACACGGCCGTCAGCGGATTCCACATAGATGTCTACAGAACCTGTTCTATTAAACTCTTATACAAGTAGAGCCCCCGACAGAGTGGAGAGGGTGTCAGCAGTAAGTTTGTGTTGACGTCACTGATTATTTTGCCCTTCCTCTGATCCGTCAGAACAATAACCCACAAAAAACGAATCCTGTCTGTTGAGCATCCGCCTTCACTCGGTCAGCATTTGGTCAGTAATCCATCAGTATTGCTAATGTAAATAAAAAACAGTAGTGGATGTCAAACAGAGATGACACATTGTTACGACCAGAGGATGTGAATCCTCTGGGTCAGTGGATAAAGGACTGGAAATTAGCCCTATATTGCCGACTGCTGACTCTCAGAGTCAGGATACTGGTGTTTGCACCAGTCACCCAGAACGCTGCTAACCGCAGCAGTGTGAACAGAGTCTAATACAGGCAAGTTAACGGAACAGAAGAACTGGTAAACCGAAAACAACAGTCACTTGCAATAAAGGCAAACACAGTTCAGATAAATGCAGTGCGCAGAATCAGTCGGTCTCGTTATCAGGAATCCAGGCAGACTTACAGAGTTTGATAATCCAGGTGATCCAATAAGCAGACAGCAGGCAGATTCGTAGTCAAACAGAGCAGAGGCCAATTGTCCAGACAATTCAACAAGCAGACAGTAGGCAGATTCGGAGTCAAACAAAGCAGAGGTCAAAATCCAGGAAATCCAACTAAAAATAATCCTGCCCCAGCGGGTGAAGAAGACTTCCTGATGAAACCCCTCTCAAGGTTCTCCTTAATGTAATCCGCTGTGGCCTGAGATTCAGTGGGAAACAGAGAATAAACATGACCCCGAGGAGGAGATGCCCCTGGTAGCAGATCAATTGGGCAGTCATAGGGGCGATGGGGTGGTAGTATCTCAACCTCTTTTTTATCAAACACAGCAAAGGAATGATAGGCCACCGGCAAAGTCTCCAGACTTTTAGGAACAGGTATAGAAACCCTTCGTTGAATAGAACATAGGCACTTGTCTCAGCACAGCTGTCCCCTTCGAAGAACCTCTTCAGAACTCCACTCGATTACTGGATTGTGCATCCTAAGCCAGGGTAACCCCAGCAAAAGAGAATGGGACAGTTTGGGGAGCACATATAGAGAAATCCTTTCAACATGAAACACTCCTACCTGCAGTTCCAACGGCTCAGTGACGAACCGCACTGGATCCGTCAGCACTTATCAGCTGCCGGCTGTCACCAGCAGGGGATTCTTTAGCAGGTGTACAGGAATGTGGTATTGATTTACCATAGCTTGGTATATATAGCTCCCCGCAGATCCGGAATCCAAGGAAGCGGGTATGGAGGGTATGGAGACCTTGATGCCCCCAAGAAAAGAGTCACAGGAATCTGGAGAGTGGAACAGTTTTCGCCTAGGGTCGCCTCTCCCAAAGACCCTAAGCGCTGGAGTTTCCCGACTTCTGGGGACAGCTGCAGACACGGTGACCAAGACCACCGCAGTAGAGACAGAAGCCCGGAAGACATACGAAGACGACGTTCCTCATCCAAGAGCTGAATTCACCATTGGTTCAAGATCCGAAAAGGAGGAGTGTAATGGAGGCTGATACCTATTTGACCTAGACATTCATTGTGGAAGCCTTTTTTCCCCGACTGTCCTCCCGAGCCCACTCAGAAAACCGTATGTCAATTTTTATAGCTAGAGAGATCAGAGCCTAAAGAGAAGTAGGCACGTCATGACCTGCGAGTTCATCCTTAATACATCCAGACAGAGCCTCCCAAAAGGCCGCCACCAAAGCCTCCTCATTCCACAACACTTCAGATGCTAAGGTGCGGAACTGAATCGACCGGCTTACTTGATGGATGTGCAGCAGCGAGTATGCTGCAGAAGAAGCTCGACCTGGCTCTTCAAACACCCTCTTGAAGGAGTCCATAAATAGAGCCACATTACTGGTGATGGGTCCAGATCTCTCCCATATTGGATTCACCAAGGCCACAGCCTCACCCTCGAGATGAGAGATGAAGAACGCCACTTTAGCTCGGTCTGATTGAAAGTGATGAGGAAGCAGTTCAAAGTGAACTGTGCACTGGTTTAGAAACCTGCGACAGGTTTTCCAGTTGCCGCTGTAACGGGGTGGAACAGATAAACGTGGTCCAGAAAAATTTGACTGCACTACAGCCGCAACAGGAACACCAGGAGCAGTAGTACCCTGTGCAGACTTTGCTGTAGAGACAGAGTCCAGGCGAGCAACTACATGCTGCAAATAATTCACTACTTGTTTCTGAGTGTTAAGCTGTTGTTCAAGTTCCTGTAGCAGTTCAGTCATTCGTAGTTTAGAGCCAGCGGGATCCATGGCCCAAGTGTACTATTACGACCAGAGGATATGGATCCTCTGGGTCAGCGGATAAAGGACTGGAAATTAGCCGTATATTGCTGACTGCTGACTCTCAGAGTCAGATTACTGGTGTTTGCACCAGTCACCCAGAACGCTGCTAACTGCAGCAGTGTGAACAGAGTCCAATACAGGCAGGTTAATGAACACAAGAACTTTACTGGTAAACGGAAAACAACAGTCACTTGCAATTAAGGCAAACAAAGTTCCGATAAATGCAGTGTGCAGAATCAGGCGGTCTTGTTGTCAGGCAATGCAGGGTCAGGAATCCAGGCAGACTTACAGGAGGAGATGGGCAGATGCATAGTCAGGCGGTGCAGAGGTCGATAATCCAGGTGATCCAATAAGCAGACGGCAGGCAGATTCGGAGTCAAACAAAGCAGAGGTCAAAATCCAGGAAATCAAATTAACAGACAGCAGGAAGCTTCAGCGGAAGTAAACAGGTAAAACAACCATGCTTGGGCACTTCCTGCTAAGTGAAGCTGCCTTACCAACAATAAACTATGGCACATTCCATATATATCAAGAAAAAAAAATCACAAAATGACGTGGCCTAAATGGAAGGAAGTGCTCAAAACCCCAAACACTGTGGCGTGTTTATATCTGGGGGAGCAATCCCTCCGCATGTAATCGTAATCCGCTGCTAACGGCAATCCCCAGCAAAAATGCATACAATGGAGGATATAGCGCATCAGACGGCACATAGCAGTGAGGACTGATGCGGCGGTAAACTGGCAGGCGCCTGCGTCTCCTCTAAGGTAAGCCAGCACTGGGACCCATGGTGCTGTGATGTGCAGACAGGGATCTGCCACCCTGCAGTGGGCACACGGACCCAATACGACACACGTGAATCGAATATTTGCATGTCTTCTGTGTTTTCTACCCACTCCTGCTTTTGGCTACCAAATCATAAGCCAATTCTGATGGGACCATACAGGCCTTACAGCTGCTACACAGACAGGATACGTTGTGAGTCTCATTTTTCCTTCCTTTTGACAGATCACAAGAAAGGTCAAAAAAATCATGATGTCAGCTAGGCTGAAAGGCAAAATAGTGGCCCAGTCATGAAAGTGGGGAGTGTGGGAACAGCATGAGAAGTCGATAGAGTGGACCTATGACATATTGATGAGGTGGAAGCAGCATCAGGAGACCACAGATGTCACAACCAGACAGCTGAGAAGCTCTGACAGAAGCCTTTCAGAACCCCCTCCTTGAGTTTTCTTTGTTGTGCTGTTCAGTTCCTCATCTCGTTAGCCTCTCTCAGCTGTCATGTAGTTGGACTGATTGCTTCCCTTTAAATTCCGCCCCATAATGCATTACTGGGCGGCTTATACTACTTCCTGGAGTTAAGTGCTGTACTTTTATCTGTTATTTTCTGTTTGCTGGATCCCAGGTGACCCTGACTCCCTCCGTGTCTGGTGTAGGGAGCCGGTGGTCGTGTCCCCTCACTATTGTAGGGTGTTCAGGGGTTATATAGTCGAGGTACGTGGATATGCAACCATCCACCTCTGGGATCTTTGCATAGGCTGAGCAGCCAGGGAAAGTGCTAGGTCTTGTGCAGGGGTCTCCCCTTGGTTCCTTAGCTTTGGATCCAGTGAGTCATATATACATGTTGCTTTGTCTTGTTTCCTGTACACCGTCCGTGACATTATAAGCCGCCAAAACCGTCTCAAGCATGGATCCGGTTTCACTTTTGGCTGAACGCATCCAGGGTCTTTCATTGGAGGTAGCTGATCTTCGTAAGACTTTTTCTCAGCTTCAAGTGACCGGTTCAGCTTGCGTTCATGGAGTTTGTTCTGAGCCTAAGATCTCGCTCCCGGATACGTTCTCCGGGGGTAGTGAGAATTTTGTGCGTTTTAGAGAGGCTTGCAAACTCCATTTTTGCCTTCTTCCACATTCCTCTGGTGATGAGGAACGGAGGGTGGGGATCATTATATCGCTGCTCAGGGGTAATGCTCAGTCTTGGGCCTTTTCGCTGCCGGAGGGGGCACGGCCTCTCCGTTCAGTGGATGAATTCTTTTTAGCCCTGGGTCAGATATATGATGATCCGGATCGTATTGCTCTGGCTGAGTCTAGACTACGTCTATTATGCCAGGGTAAACAATCCGCAGAGATATACTGCTCAGAATTTCGGAGATGGGCAGCTGATACCTGTTGGAATGATGCTGCACTCCGAAGTCAATTTTGCCATGGTCTTTCAGAGGGATTGAAAGATGCATTTGCCTTTCATGAGAGACCAATTTCCTTGGACTCTGCTATGTTTCAGGCCGTTTGTATTGACAGGCGTCTTAGAGAGAGAGGAGAGATATCTCCTTCCTGTCATACTCAGTCCCAGGACAGTGCAGCGGTCTCTTTCTGTGCGCAGGGCTCTCGGTCGCTGTCAGCCCCTTCTGAGCAGGAGCCCATGCAGCTGGGGTTGATTGCTTCTGACAATAGAAGATTCAGCTCGCATGGGAGGGTTTGTTTTTGTTGTGGAGGTATAAATCATTTGGCAAATGTTTGTCTCTCTAGGAGATTCAGGCAGTTTTCTGGGAGTAATAAAGAAACAAACAGGAAAAAATCTTTTAAAAAGGTTCCGTCTGTTACTATTGGCAGGGTTGAGGCGGAAATTGAAGGTTTTCCGTTTGCTTGTAGTTCCCGTTTTGTCCTGCCTGCTAGGGTGGCGCTAGAGAGCAAGAGCATTTTTTGTGAGAATTTTGTGGATAGTGGAGCAGCGGTCAATCTCATTGATAGTCAATTTGCAATAACTCATGGTTTCCAGGTGTGCACTTTGGGAAAGGATATTCCTGTTTTTGCTATAGATTCCGCTCCACTTTCTCAGAAATCATTAAAGGGCATAGTTCACAATATCCGTTTAATTGTGAGTGATGCTCATGTTGAGGATGTGTCATGTTTCGTCCTTAGCGGTTTGCCTACTCCTCTAGTGTTGGGGCTACCCTGGCTCACTAAACATAATCCCACCATTGATTGGCAAGCGAGGCAAATAAATGGTTGGAGTGACTTTTGCAGAGAGAATTGCCTCACGACATCTGTTTCTGAGGTTGCTACTAAGACTGTACCATCTTTTCACTCTGAATTTTCGGATGTCTTCTCTGAGAGTGGAGTTCAGGATTTGCCCCCGCACAGGGAGTACGATTGCCCTATTAATCTCATCCCAGGCGCCAAGCTGCCTAAATCTCGTTTATACAATCTTTCCCAACCTGAGAGGATCGCTATGCGTGCTTATATCTCTGAGAGTCTGAGAAAAGGACACATACGACCCTCGAAGTCACCTGTTGCCGCTGGTTTTTTCTTTGTTAAGAAAAAAGATGGTTCTTTAAGACCTTGTCTGGATTTCAGGGAGCTGAACAGTATGACTATTCGTGACCCTTATCCGCTTCCTTTAATCCCGGACCTGTTTAACCAGGTTGTTGGGGCTAAAGTCTTTTCCAAATTAGATCTAAGAGGGGCATACAACCTGGTCAGGGTCAGAGAAGGAGACGAATGGAAGACGGCCTTCAATACCCCTGAGGGCCATTTTGAAAATTTGGTTATGCCTTTTGGTTTGATGAATGCCCCAGCCGTTTTTCAGCATTTCGTGAACAGCATTTTTTATCATTTGATGGGAAAATTTGTATTCGTGTATTTGGATGACATTTAGATTTTTTCTCCTGATTTCAAAACTCATAAGGAACATTTACGTCAGGTCTTGCTCATCCTGCGGGAGAATAAATTATATGCGAAACTGGAAAAATGTGTGTTTGCGGTTCCATAAATTCAATTTCTGGGGTTTCTTCTCTCCGCTTCTGGTTTTCGCATGGACCCCTAGAAGGTCCGCGCTGTGCTTGAGTGGGAGCTTCCTGAGAATCAGAAGGCGCTGATGCGTTTTTTGGGCTTTGCCAATTATTACAGGAAGTTTATTTTGAATTATTCCTCTATTGTTAAACCACTCACTGATATGACCAGAAAGGGGGTAGATTTTTCTTCTTGGTCGGTAGAAGCGCGTAAGGCTTTTTCTAATATCAAGGAGAGTTTTGCTTCGGCTCCCATCTTGGTGCAACCTGATATTTCTTTACCCTTCATAGTTGAGGTTGATGCTTCTGAGGTGGGTGTGGGTGCGGTCTTGTCTCAGGGTTCCTCTCCTGCCAAATGGCGACCGTGTGCCTTTTTCTCGAAAAAACTCTCCTCCGCAGAGAGAAATTACGATGTGGGAGATAGGGAATTGTTGGCCATCAGATTGGCTTTTGAGGAATGGCGCCATTGGCTGGAGGGAGCCAGACACCCTATTACCGTGTTTACTGACCATAAAAATCTGGCCTACTTGGAGTCAGCCAAGCGTCTGATCCCGAGACAGGCCAGATGGTCTTTGTTCTTTTCAAGATTAAATTTTGTTGTCACGTTCCGCCCTGGAGTTAAGAATGTGAAGGCAGATGCCCTGTCACGTTGTTTTCCGGGAGGCGGGAATTTTGAAGACCCGGTTCCCATTTTGGCTGAAGGTGTGGTGGTCTCTGCTCTTTTTTCTGAATTGGAGGCAGAGGTGCAGGCAGCCCAGTCAGAGGCTCCTGATCTTTGTCCTCCTGGGAGGTTGTTTGTGCCTCTCGCTTTAAGACACAAGATTTTTAAGGAACACCACGATACGGTGCTTGCTGGGCACCTGGGGGCAAGAGCCACACTGGATCTCATCGCTCGGAGATTCTGGTGGCCTGCGCTTCGTAAGTTGGTTGAGGGTTTTGTGGCAGCCTGCGAGACTTGCGCTCGTGCCAAAGTCCCTCATTCACGGCCATCAGGTCCTCTCCTTCCCTTACCCATTCCTTCCCGTCCTTGGACACATCTGTCCATGGACTTCATAACGGACCTGCCTCGTTCCTCGGGGAAGACGGTGATTCTGGTGGTGGTGGAACGTTTTAGCAAAATGGTGCATTTCCTCCCTTTTCCTGGTTTGCCCAATGCTAAGACGCTGGCGCAGGCATTTATTGATCACATTGTCAAATTGCACGGTATTACCTCAGACGTAGTCTCTGATAGGGGCACGCAGTTTGTTTCCAGATTCTGGAAGGCTTTCTGTTCTCGCTTGGGAGTTCGGTTGTCATTCTCTTCTGCTTTCAACCCGCAGTCGAATGGCCAGACAGAGCGCGTCAATCAGAATCTGGAGACATATCTGCGCTGTTTTGTGGCGGAGAATCAAGAGGATTGGTGTTCTTTTTTGTCCCTTGCTGAGTTTGCTTTAAATAACCGTCGTCAGGAGTCCTCTGATAAGTCACCATTTTTTGGTGCATATGGGTTTCATCCGCAGTTTGGGACTTTCTCGGGAGAGGGGTCTTCTGGTTTACCTGATGAGGACAGATTCTCCTCGTCTTTGTCATCTATTTGGCAAAAGATTCAGGATAATCTAAAGAGCATGAGTGAGAGATATAAGCGTGTGGCAGATAAGAGACGTGTGCTTGGTCCGGACCTGAATGTTGGTGATCTGGTGTGGTTGTCTACCAAGAATATCAAATTGAAGGTTCCCTCCTGGAAGTTGGGTCCTAGGTTTATTGGGCCTTATAAAATCCTGTCTGTCATCAATCCTGTTGCCTACCGTCTTGATCTTCCTCAGACTTGGAAGATCCATAATGTTTTTCATAAGTCCTTATTGAAACCTTATGTTCAACCCATTGTACCCTCGCCTTTGCCTCCTCCTCCGATTATGGTTGATGGGAATATTGAATTTCAGGTCTCTAGGATTGTGGATTCTCGTCTTGTCCGCGGTTCTCTTCAGTACCTTGTTCATTGGGAGGGTTATGGTCCTGAGGAGAGGATGTGGGTCCCAGTGACAGACATTAAGGCCTCTAGTCTCATCAGGGCTTTCCATAGGTCCGGAGTCCACTCGTAGAGAGAGGGGTACTGTCACAACCAGACAGCTGAGAAGCTCTGACAGAAGCCTTTCAGAACCTCCTCCTTGAGTTTTCTTTGTTGTGCTGTTCAGTTCCTCATCTCGTTAGCCTCTCTCAGCTGTCATGTAATTGGACTGATTGCTTCCCTTTAAATTCCGCCCCATAATGCATTACTGGGCGGCTTATACTTCTTCCTGGAGTGTGTGTGCATGCTGATCCCATTTCCCAGTCTGCTACTAAAGTTAAGTGCTGTACTTTTATCTGTTATTTTCTGTTTGCTGGATCCCAGGTGACCCTGACTCCCTCCGTGTCTGGTGTAGGGAGCCGGTGGTCGTGTCTCCTCACTATTGTAGGGTGTTCAGGGGTTATATAGTCGAGGTACCTGGATATGCAACCATCCACCTCTGGGATCTTTGCATAGGCTGAGCAGCCAGGGAAAGTGCTAGGTCTTGTGCAGGGGTCTCCCCTTGGTTCCTTAGCTTTGGATCCAGTGAGTCATATATGCATGTTGCTTTGTCTTGTTGCAAGGACACATAGTGCAGAGATGACAGCAGCAGGAGACCACAGAGTGGCAAGTTTACATAGTGTGTATATGGCAGCAGCAGCAGGAGGATACCACAGAGTGGCAAGGTGACATAGTGTGGAGATGTGGATATATAAAAAAAAAAGGTCTCGTCTGCACTGGATTCGTGCGGTGAGCTGATGGACTTAAGGTGCAAATCACAACCCGAGCTTGGATACGAGATTTTTTTATTTTGAAAAGACGACGCGTTTCGGGGTACTCAGGACCCCTTTATCAAGTCTGTATCCTCGGCACCGTGAGCCTGCTGGTACACTCTCCTGGAGGGTCCCTTTCAGTAGGAATACTAGTCAGCGCTGGTAATTGATGCTGGAGAGTGTCCTGTTGTAGCGGCGCTGCTGTGCTTGCTGCACGTGCAGTTTTTTTTATATATCCACATATCTACCCAAGCGGCGGTTTGGCCCCCGCCCAGGGTCGTCTCGGACACCTACCGGCAGCAGCAACCCAGACAACCTCCACCATTCGAACCTCCCTCCACTAAGGTTGCACCTCAATCAGTGCAAACCAAACCAGGTGAGTAACTTCACTCATCCTGGGTAGGGGGAAGAGACATCAATTTGTTTACCCTCACCTATGAGCGCCTTCTCTCCTCTCTTGGCATTTGATCATAGTGTGGAGATGGCAGCATCAGGATACCACAGAGTGGCAAGGTGAGATATTGTGGATTTGGCAGCAGCATCAGGAGACCACGGAGTGGCAAGGTGACATAGTGTGGAGAAGGAAGCAGCAGCAGGAGGATATCACAGAGTGGCAAGGTGACATAGTGTGGAGATGGTAGTAGCAGCAGCAGCAGCATCAGGAGAGCACAGAGTGGCAAGACGACAGAGTGGAGATGGCAGTAGCAGCAGCAGCTTTAGGATACCACAGAGTGGCAAAGGTGACATAGTATGGATATGGCCTCAGCAGAGAGATACCACAGAGTGGCAAGGTGACATAGTGTGGATATGGCAGCAGCAGGGGATACCACAGAGTAGCAAGGTGACATAGTGTGGATATGGCAGCAGCAGGGGGATACCACAGAGTGGCAAGGTAACATAGTGTGGAGATGGCCGTAGCAGCAACAGCATCAGGATACCATAGAGTTACAAGGTGACATAGTGTGGAGATGGCAGTAGCAGCAGCAGCATCAAGATACCACAGAGTGGCAAGGTGACATAGTATGGATATGGCAGCAGCAGGACCACCACAGAGTGGCAAGGTGACGTAGTGTAGATATGTAAAAAATATGCGTTATATACATTATAATATGTGTAGTGTAGATATGGTAAGCAGCAGCAGGAGGATACCACAGAGTGGCAGGGTGACATAGTGTGGAGTTGGCAGCAGCAGCATCAGAATACCACAGAGTGGCAAAGTGACATATTGTGGAGATGGCAGCAGCAGCATCAGGATACCAGAGTAGCAAGGTGACATAGTATGGAGATGGCAGTAGCAGCAGCATCAGGAGACCACAGAGGGTCAAGGTGACATAGTGTGGAGATGGCAGCAGCAGGAGGATGCCACAGAGTGGCAAGGTGACAGTGTGGAGATGGCAGTAACAGCAGCAGCAGGATACCACAGAGTGGCAAGGTGGCATGATGTGGATATGGCAGCAGCATCAGGATACCACGGAGTAGCAAGGTGACATAGTGTGGAGATGGCAGCAGCAGCAGGAGGATACCACAGAGTGGCAAGGTGACATAGTGTGGAGATGGCAGTAGCAGCAGCAGCAGCATCAGGATACCACAGAGTGGCAGGGTGACATAGTGTGGATTTTGCAGCAGCCTCAGGATACCACAGAGTGGCAAGGTGACATAGTGTGGATATAGCAGCAGCAGGAGCATACCACAGAGTGGCAAGTTAACATAGAGTGGAGATGGCAGTAGCAGCAGGAGCAGCAGGATACCACAGAGTGGCAAGGTGATATTGTGTGGAGATGACTGCAGCAGCATGAGACCACAGAGTGTCAAGGTGACGTAGTGTGGATATGGCAGCAGCAGGGGGATACCACAGAGTGGCAAGGTGACATATTGTGGAGATGGCAGTAGCAGCAGCAGCCTCAGGATACCACAGAGTGACAAGGTGACATAGTGTGGATATGGCAGCAGCAGGGGGATACCACAGAGTGGCAAGGTGACATATTGTGGAGATGGCAGTAGCAGCAGCAGCCTCAGGATACCACAGAGTGACAAGGTGACATAGTGTGGATATGGCAGCAGCATCAGGAGACCACAGATGGCAAGGTGACTTACCGTGGAGATGGAAGCAGCAGCAGTAGCCTCAGCATACCACAGAGTGGAAAATTGACGTAGTGTGGATATGGCAGCAGCATCAGAATGTCTCTATAGTAATTAGGTTTGTCCTCTCTCTCAGCGGGTGTAAAAAGGCCCCCATTTTGGACCGGTAGCGAGGGTCCAACAAGGTGGAGAACCAGAAGTCATCCCTCTGCCGAATGGTGACAATTTGACTGTCACTACTCAAGCAAGTGAGCATGCAGCGGGCCAAGTGACGCGGAGGGATTCCCTGCTTCCATCTGCATACTGCCACAGTGTGCCTGGGTCATCTGCCTCGTCTTCCTCATCATTCTCTTGCTCATCCGGCTGCTCCTACTCCTCCTCTCCTGTCACCTGTGTAGAAAAACCACCCATTTCGTTACACATTGCTTGTGCTCCAATGTCCTCCTCCTCCTCCTCCTCAGCCCCCACAGGGCTCACGTGGCCATGAGATCTAGGTGCCACGTCTCCAGTCCCCTGACCAGCCATATTTAGCAACATCTGTTCCCGGACATGAAGCAGTGAAATGACGTTGTTCTTCCCGTAGTCCTGGCGACTGACAAATAACGTGGCATCCTCAAAGGGCCTGAGCAAACGGCAGGTATCGCGCATGAGCTGCCACTGGCTGACATCGAAGTTACACAGGTGAGTAGTTCTGTCCGCTTGGATCATCAGGAAATAGTTTATGGCCTTTTTCTGTTCGTACAGCTGGTCCAACATTTGGAGGGTGGAATTCCAAAGCGTGGAAAGGTTGCATATCAGCCTATGTTGGGGGATGCCGTTCTGCAGCTCAAAGAGGGTGTGCTTCGCGGTGTGTGAGTGACTGAAATGCATGCAAAGTTTCCTAGCCATTTTTATGATGTCTTGCAGATGGGAGGAAAACTTCAGGAACTGCTTGACAACCAGATTAAACACGTGGGCCATGCAGGGCGCATGGTTTAGCCCTCCTTGACACAGTGCTGACAATTTTCTTCCCATTGTCGCTGACCATGGTTCTGATTTTCAGTTGTCGCGGAAAAGGCCAGTATTCGATTTCTTGCTGAAGGCTCCTCCCCTGTGTGACTCCGTTCGTCCAGGCAAATGAGGTGCAGAAACAGCATGACATCACCGTGCCAAGCCCATGTGGTATGCTGGAGGGGCACTGCGAATTGTCCTTGCAGTGGAGGCTGAGGACACGGTGGAGAATGAGGAGGCACAGACGGATATTTTCGCTGGACCAACGTCATGGCAACGTGGATACAGATGCAGCGTCACCTGGTCAAGTTGCTAGTGTGGCTGTGCAGTAACTACATTCACCCAGTGGGCCATAATAGACATATACTGTCCCTGACCGCAGTTACAGCTCCACACATCGGCGCTGCCGAGCACTTTGGCAGACACCGACAGGCTCAAGGACTGGCCCACCTTATGTCCTACATATTTGTGCAGGGCTGGTGCTGCCTTTTTGGCAAAGAAATGACGGCTTGGGACTCTCCACCTCGGCTCGGCACATGCTATCAGTTCTCTGAAAGGTGCAGAGTTCACCACTTGGAAAGGGAGGGACTGCAGCACCAGCAACTTGGACAGGAGCACATTCAGCTTCTGCGCCGTTGGAAGAGTGCATGCATACTGTTGTCTCTTGACAATCGCTTCGGTGATCGGTTGCTGACGGAAGGACGAGGAGCAGGAGCATCGGGATCAGCAGATGATGGGTATGACAGACAGCTCCCTTCAGCTGAGGTGGTGGAGCCTTGACTGCTTGAAACCGGGTGCGTGCCACTGGGTGATGCAGTGGTTTCTGTAGCAGGCTGGACCACCACATCGGAGCTACGGTTCTCCCAGGTCACTGAATGGCGCCGCTGCATATGTTAACACAGGGCCATGGTGCCAACATTGGCACCCTGGCCACGCTTCACCTTCTGCCCACAGTTTCTACATATGGCCACGTTCACCTCCTCTGGTGGCTTAAGAAAAACTGCCACACCGCTGAGTAGGTGATTTTACCACCAACACTACGCACTGACTGAATGCTACCGCCACTGCCTCCGTGAACCCCTGCACCACTACTTCCTGAGCAGTGAGGCTCCCGCAAAGAAAATGGTCTACCCCTGGCACGTTTGGCTCCCGACCTCCCACTGCTGCCACCTTGCTGACTCCCGGCCATGCTAGCGACTTGCTGGCTCTGCCGCTGGCTCACGGGCAAGCTGTCACCCTCTTCTCCCGATGATGATGAAGCCCCTTCGTCACCTGGCTCCCAAGTGCGATCAGCTACATCATCATCATCTAGTACTGTCTGCACATCACTGATGTCCTCCTCAACGGTCTCTGAGTCAGGAGCCTGACCGCTCGCAACAGCAGCTCCCATACCACTCTCCTCATCACTACTTGCCCGCCTAACGGAGGAAGCGGTGGATGTCTCCTCCAGATCTTGGCTGGCCAGTAGCTGCTTACTGTCCTTTAGTACCTTGTCCTCGCTGTATAGTGGAGCTGAACCCACAGCATACAATACTTATGTGGCTCTGGGAACAGAAAAGGACAGTGACAGGTAGAGGACAGGTGACGGTGCAGGGCCTGCTCCAGGGCCATGCCAACTAAGGGTTGTGTCTGATGAACCCACTGATTCTTGGCTGGGGGTGTCTGATGTTACTTGCGACAATACACGACCTCTAGTCAAGACACGACTGCTAGCTGACACTGGGAGATCAGGCCTCTCGAAGTGACCCCTGCTGCCACGGTCCCTTACTCTGCTGTGACCTTTGTCAGCGCCAGAAACACTTAGGCCTCTGCCACTTCCTTCCCTTGTGCAGGGCCTGGCACTTCTCTGCCTGACATACTGTTAGAACAAATAAATAAAAAGGAAATTAAAACACCCGACAAAAGCCTTTACTACAGATAACTGCACCGCCGAGCGGCAAATATATTTTTTATTTTTACACTAAAACACCCCACAAAAGCCTTTATAATAGATTACTGCACCGCAGAGCGGCAATTGTATTTTTTATTTTTCCCCTAAAACACCCCTACAAAAGCCTTTACTACAGATTTTTGTACTAATACACGTCACAAAAAGCTTAACAAGAAATAACTGCACCGCTGAGCGGCAAATGTATTTTTTTCTTTTGACTGTAGGGATTTTGCAAATGGTAGCCTTCAGATAAATACACAGCAGCCTTTTTTCAGTGAAAATTAAAGTAATAAATGTCTTTTATTGTTGGCACACAACAAGTCAACAGGCGGCAGTGATCGGCGTACTCCAGCCGACATATAAAGAAAAAACAATTCAGTCCCGTATCTGGTGACATCACAGGGGTATGATTAAGGCACAGTACCGTAATCCTCACGGAGTGGAGGGGGATCTTGCTTTGTCCTCCGTCTCTCGGCAGAGACCCTCCGGCTTTCACTCAGCTCATAATAAACAGCCAGCTTTCCAGAGCTCCACCGTCAGCAAGGTAATCACACACACCACCTGACCCTTTTGGCTGACTTTTGTAAGCCAGTCAAAACCCGGCCTGGACCGTGGGGAGTAGTCTCCCGCCCAGCACTATGTCTACTCCCAGTAAGAGCCGTCCCGGATTAGCTTTTCACAGCTGTGCTAGCTACCAAAGTGTCCATAAGCAACTGCTGCGGACATATGCACTACTGGATCCTACTTCGCCGAGGCCAGGAACCTCGGTGACACATATTTTCCATCTATGATAGTCCCTTGTGGCTTTCTACATTACACTAATACACATCACAAAAAGTTTAACAAGAAATAACTGTACCGCAAAACGGCAAATACATTTTTTCTTCTTGTGCTAGTACACATCACAAAAAGCTTAACAAGAAATAACTGCACCACTGAGCGGCAAATGTATTTTTTCTTTTTACGTTAATACACGTTACAAAAAGCTTGACAAAAAATAACTGCGCCGCAGAGCAGCAAATATATTTTTTATTTTTGCACTAATACACGTCACAAAAGGCTTTAAAAGAAATAACTGAGCGGGAAATAAAAAAATGTTTTCGCTAAAACACGCCACAAAAGCCTTTGCTACAGATTACTGCACCACAGACAGAGCTGCAAATGTATTTTTTTTTTTTTGTGCTAATACACGTTACCAAAAGCTTAACAAGAAATAACTGCACCGCAGAGCGGAAAATATATTTTTTCTTTTTGTGCTAATACATGTCACAAAAGGCTTAACAAGAAATAAGTGCACCGCAGTGCAGCAAATGTATTTTTTCTTTTTTCAATAAAACACCCCACAAAAGCCTTTACAAGAGATTGCCTTTACAGAGAGGCAAATGTATTTTTCCTTTTTCTGCTGAAACACCCCACAAAAGCCTTTACATCAGATTACTGCACCGCAGAGCAGCAATTGTATTTTTTCTTTTTCCGCTAAAACACCCCACAAAAGCCTTTACTACAGATTACTGCACCACAGAGTGGCAAATGTATTTTTTATTTTTCCGCTAAAACACCTCACAAAAGTATTTACAACAAATTTATGCACAGCAGAGCATCAAATGTATTTTTTTCTTTTTCCGCTAAAACACACCACAAAAGCCTTTACAAAAGATTACTGCACCACAGAGCGGCAAATAAGACGTAGAAAGATTTCCTTGCAATAACCCCTGTTAATGCCTGTATCAAACACTTGCACCCTAATAAGAACGGTTTGCTGGGATTACAGAGCTGTATAATGGCAATTTGGGTGCCCAATCAGTGCTACAAAATATAATAGGAATGTTCCTATTACCCAGGCTGTCACCTCCCCGAATGAACCCTGTTCAACAGAAATGCTGTAGAGTGATTCCTCCCTATCCATTCCCTACACCTTTAATAATCTTTCCCTGTACTTGTAAATCTTTTTTTTTTTAGCACAATGACGTTTTTTACTATAACTGTCCCTAGCGCCTGTAGACACGTCTCTCCCTGCACTAAGTATGCTGTCAAATGGCAGACTCTAAAATCGCTGCCGTATTTATAGGGCTGTGACATCACAGGGCTAGCTGGCTGCTGACTGGCTACATGAATGTCAGTATGGGTTCCTTTCTCCATGTCCTCACGCGTGCAGCAGCTATTTTAGAAAAATGTGATTCGTTACCACGAAGCGCGAGGAAAATCGCATTCGGTGTGCATCGAATTTTTGCTGAAATTCGTAACGAGTTCCACTTCATCAGCTTCGATTCGCTCATCTCTAACTATTATCTGTTGCAAATACACACTTTCTAGATCTTAAATAATTCGTTTTCCTATGTACCCATAACAGAGTGTTGCTCTGTCAAAAGTATCACTTGGTTAGGCCTTATGCCCGCAAAAACTGGGTCCGTAGGTCCGTGATCCGTGACCGTTTTTCGTCCGTGGGTCTTCCTTGATTTTTGGAGGATCCACGGACATGAAAAATGGAAAAAAATTCTAAGTCAAGTTTGCAATTAAAATGATAGGGAAAAACGGACACGGATCACAGACACGGATGACAATCTTGTGTGCATCCGTGATTTTTCACGGACCCATTGACTTGAATGGGTCCGTGAACCGTTGGCCGTGAAAAAAATAGGACAGGTCCTATTTTTTTCACGGCCAGGAAACACGGATCACGGATGCGGCTGCCAAACGGTGTTTTTTCCGATTTTTCCACGGACCCATTGAAAGTCAATGGGTCCGTGAAAAAAAACTGAAAACGGCACAACGCCCACGGATGCACACAACGGTCGTGTGCATGAGGCCTTGACAGGACTTTTCTCAGCACATGGTATCTGTATCTGTCTATTCTGTTCAGTCTCATGTATCTGCTATCAATCCTATAGGGAGCGTCTGCAGTACATTCCCTTGTAAATCACTTCTGTGCTTTGTTATTAAAAAAAAAATATGTGGTATCCTCTAGTGATGGGGATCTAGGATGGGGGAGCCTCTAGTTTGTTTCTAAATAACAAAGCACAGTATTAGGCCCCTTTCACACGGGCGAGATTTCCGCGTGGGTGCAATGTGTGACGAGAACGCATAGCACCCGCACTGAATCCTGACCTATTCATTTCAATGAGTCTGTGTACATGAGCGTTTTTTTTCACGCATCAGTTCTGCGTTGCGTGAAAAACGCAGCATGTTCTATTATTCTGTGTTTTTCACGCAGCCCTGGCCCCATAGAAGTGAATGGGGCTTCAGTGAAAAGCAAGTACGGGTGCGATGCGTTTTTCACTGATGGTTGCTAAGAGATGTTGTTTGTAAACCTTCCGTTTTTGATCACGCGAAAAACGCATTGCACCGAAAAAACTGAACAACTAAATGTAATCGCAGACAAACTGACTGAACACAAACTGACTGAACTTACTTGCAAAGTGGTGCAAGTTTCACTGAACGCACCCTGAACGCATCCGGACCCAATCCGCAACACTCGTGTGAAAGGAGCCTTACAATATTATTGTAATATTTGCCTTTAAAAATGCTATCCTCATGTGGAGTTGCAGGAGAGCTGTTAAGCATTTTGGTGAGAATTAAAGGGAGTCGGTCATCAAAGTTTCACCTTTTTAACCCCTCCCATAGCTTTCTAGCAGTCCTTACAGTTAATAAAAACGTTACCTTTATGAGCAATCCTGGACTTATAAAACCGGCAAAAAACAACTTAGCAGCATTTGCAAATGAGGGCTCGCAAGTGCCCAGGGGCGGCGCTACCGTCGTAGGTGCCCAGCTAGCTCAGCCTTATTGTCGCTTCCCCTCGCCCATCCTTTCCCTCTGACCACCCATCTACGTACTTCTTGTTTCGCCGAGATCCCGCGCCACTCAGTCCGTCGGCCGGCGCATGCGCACTGCTATGCCCATTCCTTGTACGACATCACAGTAAGTAATGCGCATGTGCCGGCTAACGGCGCAAAGCCGGCGCATGCGCATTAATTACTGGTTTTATAAGTCCAGGATTGCTCATAAAGGTAACATTTTTATTAACTGTAAGGCTGCTAGAAAGCTATGGGAAGGGTTAAAAAGGTGAAACTTTGATGACAGGCTCCCTTTAATCATTTGCGCTGGTTTAAAGACAAGGAGGCATGGAGTGCCATCTCATTGTCAAACAGCTGATTGGGGGGGTTTGGGTGTTGGACCTCCCCCCTTTCAGATATTAATGACCTATCCTGAAGATAGGTCATTCATATTAAAGGCTGGACAACCCCTTTAATGGCTCAAGCTCTCTGTCGCTGACGTAAGTGTAGCAAAGATATGTTTGTACTGTGTAATTAGATCTCACTTTCTCCGGGACTATCCCATAAAGCCATACATTTCAGAACCTAGTGCTAGTGGGCTACCCTAGGCAAAATCTGTCAGAGAACAAAAAGAGCGGAGACAGCACATCCATTCTTTGTGATTTACCCTAGGCAAAAATCTGATAAAAAATAAATAAATAAAAATCACAATAGGCAATCAAATATATCAGCATCAGGCACTTGTTCACACCTAAGATTCCACAGTATGGACGCACATTAGTAAATGTGAGCTGGTGATTGTAAAGCACTTTCAATAAGCAAGAGGGAAAAAAGAGGTTATGAGAACAGTACACAGTATAAAAAGACCACTATAAAGTATACAAATAATTACCAGCAGATAGTATATAAAAGCCATTATAAAGTATAGCAATAATGTATGAATAATTACCGGCATACAGTATATAAAGGCCACTATACAGTATAGACATAATATACAAATAATTACCAGTATACGGTACATAAAATCCACTATACAGTATAGACATAATATATGAATAATTACCAGCAGATAGTATATAAAAGCCACTATACAGTATAGAAATAATATATGAATTACCACCATACAGGATATAAAAGTCACTATACAGAATATAGAAAATATACAAATAATTACCAGGGTACAGTATATAAAAACCACTATACAGTATAGAAATGTTATAGCAATAATTACCAGCAGACAGTAAATAAAATCCACTATACAGCATAGAAAAAAATAAGTACTTTAAAGTCTGGATATTTGTTTGTTTCCCCAATGCAAAGTAAAAAACTTCTTACTTTCTTTCACTTGAAAGGGTTAACTTGCACTGGTTTATGTGATATATAATGTTCATTATCATTGTATTTGCAAGGCTTTATGGAAAGTGTTAATGAACTCTGAAAGATTTTTGGGATGAGAGGCTGGTAATTTTCCACAGCTACCATAGGGTTTAAAGAAGAACATGTTTTGAAGGGAAAAAGCCAGACTTGTTGACACCATAACCAGACAGACTGACCTTGTGACCGTCTGGTTTAGCTCTGTTGTTATGTCTGGAAACTTGTTTTTGTCTAGAAAAACTGCTTGCGTCATTTAGTATCATTGAAGCTCTAATGTAAGTCTATGACAGACAGGAGTGGTAACTTTGTATTGGTTTGTGCTGAGTTTCTCCACTCCACCCCTCCCACTCAAAAGGTCCAGTCTAGCTGAAACTGTATATAAGGAGAGCAGTCAGAGCCCCTAGTGTTCTGCAGTTAGGGATCAGCGGTTGGAGGGGAAGACTCTGCCAGTCTGCATGAGTGACTATAAGAAGACGCTAAGATGGGGACGCTGATCCACAGACTATGGGTTACCAGGCCTGTGACCAGGGAGCCACTGTCACGGACTTACCGAGACATACGGACGTTCCCAGTATGGAGATCTTTGAGACTGGCAACACATGGTTTTATTTGACATGTTTACCTTGTGGATCAAAAGTCGTCTGTGTTGTTTCTGGTACTGGCCACACCTTTAACCTCCAGGTGTTGCTATTTTGGTCATTTACATTTCCCTATTTATAGTTGGATATGGATTCCCTACACTTTACATATGGATTGCCTACACTTTACATATGAATACTGCTGTGTGCGGGGACCGCTGTAATAGACTACAGTGACTGCAACGGGCCCCACTGCGATTTCAACACCAGTTGCCGGCCTCAACACCCTGTATTGGGGGTTACTATTTACACAGGGACACTGTTATGGGGGGATCTGTGGATGACACATATATAGCATAAGATGCTATATACAGTCGTGGCCAAAAGTTTTGAGAATGACACAAATATTGGAAATTGGAAAAGTTGCTGCTTAAGTTTTTAGAATAGCAATTTGTATATACTCCAGAATGTTATGAAGAGTGATCAGATGAATTGCATAGTCCTTCTTTGCCATGAAAAATGATGATTACACTTACCGGTAATCGGATTTTCCAGACCCCACGACAGCACCATAGAGAGAGAGAGGGATCCACCCCCAGGGACAGGAAACCTACAGAAATAAAAGGGTGGAGCCTCTCTTCCCATTCAGTGGATTACAGAGCAAGAGAGGGACTCCTACACCATTGGTTAATCCAGACAGAACCTCATAAGCTTATCAATTGTGCAAGATCAAGAAAATTCTAAATATAACAATATATATACATTTTTTTAATTTTTTATTTTTAAAAAAAACCATCACCAGGGTGGGAATTAGGAAGGGTACTGACGTGGGGTCTGGAAAATCAGATTACCGGTAAGTGTAATCATCATTTTTCCCCTCCCCCACGACAGCACCATAGAGAGAATTACAGAGAAAGAACCCTTCCTAGGGAGGGACCACCGCTTGCAAAACCTTTCTCCCAAAGGAAAGATCAGAAGAGGAGAGTAAATCCAAACGGTAGTGATGGAAAGAGGTAGAGGGTGAAGACCACGTGGCTGCCTTACAAATCTGTTCAATGGAAGCCCCCGACGTTTCCGCCCATGAAGTGGAAACCGAACGTGTAGAGTGAGCCTTCACCGAAAGAGGAGGAGACAGGCCCTCCTCCAAGTAAGACTGAATAATGGCCAGTCTAAGCCATCTGGACAAGGTACTTTTGGTAGCCTTCCTCCCTTTATTTGATCCCGAGAAGAGAACAAACAAAACAGAAGACTTTCTCCATCCTTCCGTAACTTTGAGATACTGCAACAAGCATCTCCGTACATCTAGCGTATGAAACACAATCTCTCCCGCATTCTTTGGATGGTCACAAAAGGAAGGGAGAACGATCTCCTGTGATCTGTGAAATTTAGAAGATACCTTGGGAGAAAAGGCCGGATCAGGTAGAATAATAACTCTATCATCAAGAATTACAGTAAAAGGGGGGTTGATGGAAATGGCCTGCAGCTCGCTAATCCTTCTAGCCGTAGTAAGGGCCACTAACAAAACTAGCTTGAGAGTAAGAAACTTAATACCTATTGAATCAATGGGTTTGAAAGGTGCTTTGGTAAGGGAATTAAGAACTAAATTAAGGTCCCACGGGGGCACCCTAGGGGAAGAGACTGGTGTCATCCTATCTACCGCCTTGAAAAATCTAACAATCCATGGATTCATGGCAAAATTTTGCTGAAAAAGGGCAAATAAAGCAGAGACCTGCACTTTAAGCGTACTTTTAGCGAGACCCAAGGAAAGACCCTTCTGCAAAAATTCCAGGACCTGGGAAATAGGGACCCATTCTGGCAAATGCTTAGGGTTGAGTTTACTGAACTCCATAAACTTCTTCCAAGTCCTCGCGTAGATTGAAACCATTACTGGTTTTCTACTTTTTAGTAAGGTCGTGATGAGTTCCTGAGTAAAACCTTTTTTAACTAATAGGCTCCGCTCAAATTCCATGCAGTCAGATGGAGACCAGCTGCTGCCGGATGGAAGACCGGACCCTGAGACAGTAGATCCGGTAGATCTGGTAGGATCCAGGGGTCCGAAATAGACATGGTTCGAAGCAGCGTGAACCACGCCCTCTTGGGCCAAAAGGGGGCAATCAGGATGACCCTTGCTTTGTCTACCCTGATCTTTTTTAGAACTGCTGGGATTAACTGGAAGGGGGGAAAGGCATATGCCAGAGGGAAGTTCCACTTCAGAAGAAACGCATCTACCCCATAGGGGGATTCTCTTGGATTTAGAGAACAAAAGACTTCTACTTTCTTGTTCAGGCTCGTACTGAAAAGATCTATAGTTGGCGTGCCCCACGACCTGCAGATCCTGGAAAATATTGAGGCGTTGAGGGACCATTCCCCCTGTCTTAAGGGGTATCTGCTGAGAAAATCCACCTGAATATTCTCTTTCCCTTTTATGTGGAGAGCCGAAACGTGACTGACTTGTCTCTCCAATAATGTTAACAATCTCCCAGCTTCCCACCGTAGGGATACCGACCTTGTCCCCCCCTGGTGATTTACATATGCTACTGTCGTCTGATTGTCTGACAGAATTCTCACATGGCCTGTGCCAAGAAGGGCTAAGGAAGCTTTCACTGCCAGTCTGACTGCCACTAACTCTTTCCGGTTGGAGGAAAAGACCTTCTGAGCTGGGGACCATAGACCTTGGAAGTTGTATCCCAGCACATGAGCCCCCCACCCCCAGGGGCTTGCATCTGTGGTCAGGACAATGGGATCCGGGTAGGACCATGGAATTCCCTGAATCAGATTGTCTCTGACCAGCCATCAGGATAAGCTTTTCTTGGTTGTGTCTGAAATTCTTATTCTGACATCTAGCTTTCCCCCGTGTCTTTTGAAGGCTGTCAAAACTTCCGACTGTAGCTGTCGGGAGTGAAGCTGAGCCCATTCTACCGCCGGGAGCCTAGTACCGACATAGCCTTCCGAAGAGTCAGGGAGGTGGAAGAGAGGGATTCTATTTGACTCCAGACCTTTGCGATTTTTTTCTTCTGGGAGATACGTTCTTTGAGTCTCGGAGTTCAACACTAGGCCCAGGAATTTCTGCACCTTTAGCGGTATCAATCTGGATTTTTTGTAATTTATTATCCATCCCAGATCCTGGAAGGTCTGAATGATAGACTGAACATTCTGTTGGCAGACCCGTAAAGAATATGCAATAACTAGAAAATCATCTAGATATGGGACTATCAAAATATTTTTTATCCTCATGAACGACACCATCTCTGCCACCACCTTCGTAAAAATCCTTGGTGCCATGGCCAGGCCAAAGGGCAGCGCCTGGAACTGATATTGTCTGATCTGACCTTCTATCTGAATCGCCACTCTCAGGAACTTCTGAAACCTCTGGTGCATCGGTATGTGAAAATAGACGTCCTTTAAATCCAACACTGCCATGAAACAATGAGGAAAAAGAAGCTGAATCGTATTCCTCACCGTCTCCATCTTGAATTTCCTGAAGACCAGAAATTTGTTCAAATCCCTGAGATTGATGATAGTCCTGAAAGTGCAGTCTGGTTTTGGAACTAAAAACAGGTGGGAGAAAAAACCTTCGGACAGTTCCTCTTGCGGAACGGGAATCAAGACATTTTTCCTGATAAGGTCCAAAACTTCTTTTATTATAGGAAAGGAACCTCTTACACAAATACTTTTTGTAATAATAAATCTTTGCGGAGGCAAAGAGATGAATTCTGGCTTTAGACCTGAACGGATTATGTCCAGGACCCAAGGACCTGCAACCCTTTCCCAAGAGGCCTGGAAGAACTTCAGTCTTCCTCCCACCTCTAACCTGGCGTCATTGTGGGGTCTGTTTCTTGCTAGTAGAGGAGGAGCCTCCAAATAGGAAACCTTTCCCCCCCGAATTCCTGGATCTAAACCTCTGATCTTTATCTCGGCCAGACCTCCTACTGGTATTACCTCTGAAGGGACGAAAGGACTGCCTATTTCTGGGACCAAAAACTGAAGCAGGGCCAGGGGCCGGAAATCTTTTCTTTTTATCCGCCGCCTTTTCTAAAAGGTCGTCTAGCTCAGGCCCAAACAAAAATTCTCCCTGGCAGGGGATATTACATAATCTTTGTTTAGAAGCCAAATCACCCCCACTCCAACTCTTCAACCAAAGGGCCCTCCGTGCTGAATTGGTGAGAGAAGCAGACTGAGCACTGAACTTAATGGAATCAACCAATGCATCTGTCAAGAAGTCGGCCGCTTTTTGTAGGGTTGGCAAGGAAGACAAGATCTGATCCCTAGGGGTTCTATCTTTTAATTGCCCCACCAACTGTTGTAACCAGAAGGATAAGGTCCTAGCCGTGACCGTAGCAGCTATGGCTGGGCAAAAGGCTAAGGTAGAGGCCTCCCAGGCACCCCTAAGAAAGGTTTCAGCCTTCTTGTCTAAGGGTTCCTTAAGCATCCCCGTATCCTCAAAGGGGAGGGAGGATTTTTTTTATGCTTTAGAGATGGCGACATCAATTTTAGGGGCTTTCCCCCAAGAGGAGGAAGCTACTTATTCAAATGGGTATTTACGTTTGAAGGCCCTAGAGGCAAATACCCTCTTGCCCGGCTTTTTCCATTCTCTCTGAATTAGCGACATGATGCTGACGTGTACAGGAAAACAGCGACCCTTCTTTTCCTGTAACCCTTCAAACAAGGAGTCAGCTACGGATTTATCCTCTTTAATGTCTTCAATGTTCATGGTAGACCTAATGACTTTTAATAATTTATCTGTGTCCTCAGGGGGAAAAAAGGTGTTGGACATGGACTCATCTTCCGAGGAAGAACCAGACGAGGATGGCCCCGCTGATTTATCACTGTCCTCTGACGAAAAGACTTGGGATGCTTTTTCACCTTTATCTTTCACGGAAGTTCTTGCCTTTCTATCAGACCTCAGGGTATTCTTAACCTCCGTCTTGATGAGCGACCGGATGTTATCTAACAGGGACGGTGACTCCTCCGATATGGTTTTTTCAATGCAAATTTGACACAGCTTCTTCCCATAAGAAGCGGATAAAGCCGTACCGCATAGCGGACATTCTTTGTTTTTTCTTTTGGCCAGCACTTTTTTCGGTTTAGGCTGGAAAAAAGAGAGCACAAAGCGCAATTCTTAACAACGCCAAAAACCAGACAATAAGCCACTTACCCCCTGAAGATCAAAAGAACTACCAGGATGGGATTCACATCACCCTCAGCAGATTCTTGTCTTCTTTCTTCCTCCATAACAACCTCTGATGGGGGGAATATGGAGTCTATACACTTCAGGGATACAAGAGAATAGTATTAAAATCCTTAAATACTATAAGCTAGGGCCACTCCACTGAAGGCCTCCTACATTGTCTGGCTTCAGACCGTCCTGTATAGGCTCAAGGATCGGCCTGTCCGCATCTCCTTAAATAAGCAGGAGGGACCGAGAGCGTCCGGCTTCTCAGTTCCGGAACGGAAGCACCGATGTGCGTTCCACCTGAATCCGGAAGTGCGCCCTGCTCGGCGCGCTCCGGAAGTGCGTCATCATACTTACCGCGCACCGGAAGTGCGTCACCCGCTCGCCGCATCAGACCCACGTGGAAGCGCTGCGCAGCTCTAATACAAGGTTAGGTGGTAGAGCCCCTGAACCCGAGGATAGCCACCTAACTGCGCCATCATAAGGCGCCTCCCATGGGGCAGAGCTCTCCCTGAGAGGTAACCCTCATGCCTGCCGCAGGATACAGAGGGCCCCTGGAGCACCTCCACATCCTAGGGTCCTGACAGCCTGCCCAGCAGCGTGATGGACCCCGGCAGTAAAACCGTTAGGCCTCTAGGAACGCCTAGGAAGCAAGACCAACGGTAAGACCTGAAAAGGAAACTGTAGGTCTCCCACTCCAGGGACAGGAAACCACTGAATGGGAAGAGAGGCTCCACCTTTTTATTTCTGTAGGTTTCCTGTCCCTGGGGGTGGATCCCTCTCTCTCTCTCTATGGTGCTGTCGTGGGGGAGGGGAAAATTAACTTAATCCCAAAAAAAAACTTTCCACTGCATTTCATTGCTGTCATTAAAGGACCTGCTGAGATCATTTCAGTAATCGTCTTGTTAACTCAGGTGAGAATGTTGACGAGCACAAGGCTGGAGATCATTATGTCAGGCTGACTGGGTTAAAATGGCAGACTTGACCTGTTAAAAGAAGGGTGATGCTTGAAATGATTGTTCTTCCATTGTTAACCATGGTGACCTGCAAAGAAACGCGTGCAGCTATCATTGCGTTGCATAAAAATGGCTTCACAGGCAAGGATATTGTGGCTACTAAGATTGCACCTCAATCAACAATTTATAGGATCATCAAGAACGTCAAGGAAAGAGGTTCAATTCTTGTTAAGAAGGCTTCAGGGCGTCCAAGAAAGTCCAGCAAGCGCCAGGATCGTCTCCTAAAGAGGATTCAGCTGCAGGATCGGAGTGCCCCCAGTGCAGAGCTTGCTCAGGAATGGCAGCAGGCAGGTGTGAGCGCATCTGCACGCACAGTGAGGCGAAGACTTTTGGAAGATGGCCTGGTGGCAAGAAGGGCAGCAAAGAAGCCACTTCTCTCCTAAAAAAACATCAGGGACAGATTGATCTTCTGCAGAAAGTTTGGTGAATGGACTGCTGAGGACTGGGGCAAAGTCATATTCTCCGATGAAGCCTCTTTCCGATTGTTTGGGGCATCAGGAAAAAGGCTTGTCCAGAGAAGAAAAGGTGAGCGCTACCATCAGTCCTGTGTCATGCCAACAGTAAAGCATCCTGAGACCATTCATGTGTGGCGTTGCTTCTCATCCAAGGGAGTGGGCTCACTCACAATTTTGCCCAAAAACACAGCCATGAATAAAGAATGGTACCAAAACACCCTCCAACAGCAACTTCTTCCAACAATCCAAAAACAGTTTGGTGAAGAACAATGCATTTTCAGCAAGATGGAGCACCGTGCCATAGGGCAAAAGTGATAACTAAGTGGCTCGGGGACCAAAACGTTGACATTTTGGGTCCATGGCCTGGAAACTCCCCAGATCTTAATCCCATTGAGAACTTGTGGTCAATCCTCAAGAGGCGGGTGGACAAACAAAAACCCACTAATTCTGACAAACTCCAAGAAGTGATTATGAAAGAATGGGTTGCTATCAGTCAGGAATTGGCCCAGACGTTGATTGAGAGCATGCCCAGTCGAATTGCAGAGGTCCTGAAAAAGAAGGGCCAACACTGCAAATACTGACTCTTTGTATAAATATCATGTAATTGTCGATAAAAGCCTTTGAAACGTATGAAGTGCGTGTAATTATATTTCACTACATCACAGAAACAACTGAAACAAAGATCTAAAAGCAGTTTAGCAGCAAACTTTGTGAAAACTAATATTTGTGTCATTCTTAAAACTTTTGGCCACGACTGTATGTCATCCACATATCCCCTCATAGCACTCTCATCCACATATCCCCCCCATAACAGTGTCATCCACAGATCCCCCCAAAACAGTGTCATCCACAGATCCCCCCATAACAGTGTCATCCACAGATCCCCCATAACAGTGCCATCCACAGATCCCCCATAACAGTGCCATCCACAGATCCCCATAACAGTGCCATCCACAGATCCCCATAACAGTGCATCATCCACAGATCCCCCATAATAGTGTCATCCACAGACCACCATTAGTTCAAAACCCACCAAAAGCACACCTTTTGGTTCAAAATATTTTTTTCTTATTTTCCTCCTCAAAAACCTAGGTGTGTCTTATGGGCAGATGTGTCTTATAGGGCGAAAAATTAATAAAACGGCAAACGGTAAATAAAAGCCGCCATATTGTATCAGATAAATCCTACGACAGTGGACATAAGTCTAATATGTTATACACTGCCCGTCCCCCCAAAAAAGTCTCCACCAAAAATATTTTGTTGGACCTCCTTTAGCTTTGATTACGGCACGCATTCGCTGTGGAATTGTTTTGATAAGCTTCTGCAATGTCACAAGATTTATTTCCATCCAGTGTTGCATTCATTTTTCACCAAGATCTTGCATTGATGATGGTAGAGTCTGACTGCTGAGGAAAGTCTTCTCCAGCACATCCCAAAGATTCTCCATGGGGTTAAGGTCTGGACTCTGTGGTGGCCAATCCATGTGTGAAAATAATGTCTCATGCTCCCTGAACCACTCTTTCACAATTTGAGCCCGATGAATCCTGGCATTGTCATCTTGGAATATGCCCGTGCCATCAGGGAAGAAAAAATCAACTGATGGAATAACCTGGTCATTCAGTATGTTCAGGTAGTCAGCTGACCTCATTCTTGGAGCACATACTGTTGCTGAACCTAGACCTGACCATCTGCAGCAACCCCAGATCATAGCACTGCCCCCACAGGCTTGTACATTAGGCACTAGGCATAATGGGTGCATCACTTCATCAGCCTCTCTTCTTACCCTGATGCGCCCATCACTTTGGAACAGGGTAAATCTGGACTCATCAGTCCACATGACCTTCTTCCATTGCTCCAGAGTCCAATCTTTATGCTCCCTAGCAAATCAAAGCCTTTTTTTCTAGTTTGCCTCACTGATTAGTGGTTTTCTTACGGCTACACAGCTGTTCAGTCCCAATCCCTTGAGTTCCCTTCGCATTGTGCATGTGGAAATGCTCTTACTTTCATTATTAAACATAGCCCTGAGTTCTACTGTTGTTTTTCTTCAAGTTGATTTCACAAAACTTTTAAGTGATTGCCGATCACGATCATTCAGGATTCTTTTCCCGCCACATTTCTTACCTCGAATACAATGGGTCCCCACTATCCTTCCAGTTTTTAATAATGCGTTGGACAGTTCTTAACACAATTTTAGACTAACAGACTAACATCTTTTCCACGACCATGAGATGTGTCTTTCGACATGGTTGTTTAACTGTCTCCCGACCGCCTAACGCAGGGATGCGTCCTGCGGGCGGCCGGGTTATTCTTCCTAGACGCATCGGTGCGTCATTTTGCGCGAGACGAAATTTTGCGCGCATGCGCGCACGTTCACAACAGCACTAAGCTGAGTAGTTGATCTACAGCCTGCCAGCAACGATCATTCGCTGGCAGGCTGTAGATGCGATTTTTTTTAACCCCAAAAAGGTATATTAGACGCTGTTTTGTTAACAGCGTCTGATATACCTGCTACCTGGTCCTCTGGTGGTCCCTTTTGCTTGGATCGACCATCAGAGGACACAGGCAGCTCTATAAGTAGCACCAATCACCACACTACACTACACTACACCCCCTCCTGTCACTTATAAACCCCTTATTAACCCCTGATCACCCCATATAGACTCCCTGATCACCTTCCTGTCAGGCTCCATTCAGACGTCCGTATTTTTTGCGGATCCGCAAAACACGGACACCAGCAATGTGCTTTCCGCATTTTGCGGATCCGCACATTGCAAGAACTGTATAGAAAATGCCTTTTCTTGTCCGCAATTGCGGACAAGAATAGGACATGTTCTATAGGCTCTACAAAAAACGCAGTGTTCGCCCGATCAGGCCTGATCTTGTGAGCACATTTGCGTTCAGTCCGCCCTACCGCAGTGACAGAATTTTATTTTTTCTGATCACTGCAAAAACACCGTAAAATTGCTGCAGCGCTATAAAGATCACTTTTGAGGGGCATGGCAAGCTCATAGAAGATTTTTTTTTTGGGGCACAACTTCTAACAAAAAATAAAATCTTACATGAACTCACCATACCCCTCACGGAATCCAAATGCGTAAAAATGCCCTGTGAAATCCTAAAGGTACACATTGGAATTTGGGCCCCTTTGCGCATCTTGGCTGCAAAAAAGTGTCACACATGTGGTATGGCCGTACTCAGGAGAAGTAGGCCAATGTGGTTTGGGGTATATTTTTACATATACCCATGCTGGGTGAGAGAAATATCTCAGTAAATTGACAACTTTGTATAATTTTTTTTAAAAGTTGTCATTTACAGAGATATTTCTCTCACCCAGCATGGGTATATGTAAAAATACACCCCAAAACACATTGCCCTTCTTCTCCTGAGTACGGCAATACCACATGTGTGACACTTTTTTGCAGCCAAGATGCGCAAAGAGGCCCAAATTCCAATGAGTACCTTTTAGGAGGGCATTTTTAGGCATTTGTATTCCAGACTTCTCACGCTTTAGGGCCCCTAAAATTCCAGGGCAGTATAAATACCCCACATGTGACCCCATTTTGGAAAGAAGACACCCCAAGCTATTTCGTGAGGGGCATGGCGAGTTCATGTAAAATTTAATTTTTTGTCTCAAGTTATGGAATATGAGACTTTGTAAGAATAAAAATATATCATTTTCCGCTAACTTGTGTAAAAAAAAAAAAACTTCTATGAACTCGCCATGCCCCTAACAGAATACCTTCGGGTGTCTTCTGTCCAAAATGGGGTCACATGTGGGGTATTTATACTGCCCTGGCATTTTAAGGACCCTAAAGCGTGAGAAGTAGTTTGGAATACAAATGCCTAAAAATGCCCTCCTAAAAGGTACTCATTGGAATTTGGGCCCCTTTGCGCACCTAGGCTGCAAAAAAGTGTCACACATCGCCATACTCAGGAGAAGTAGGGCAATGTGGTTTGGGGTGTATTTTTACATATACCCATGCTGGGTGAGAGAAATATCTCTGTAAATTGACACCTTTGTATAAAAAAATGTAAAAAGTTGTCATTTACAGAGATATTTCTCACACACAGTATGGGTATATGTAAAAATACACCCCAAACCACATTGCCCTACTTCTCTTGAGTACGGCGATACCACATGTGTGCCACTTTTTTGCAACCTAGGTGCGCAAAGGGGCCCAAATTCCAATGAGTACCTTTTAGGAGGGCATTTTTAGGCATTTGGATTCCAGACTTCTTCTCACGCTTTAGGGCCCCTAAAATGCCAGGGCAGTATAAATACCCCACATGTGACCCCATTTTGGAAAGAAGACACCCCAAGGTATTCCGTGAGGGGCATGGCAAGTTCATGTAAAATTTTATTTTTTGTCACAAGTTAGTGAAATATGAGACTTTGTAAGAAAAAAATATATATTTCCGCTAACTTGTGCCCCAAAAAAAAATATTCTAGGAACTCGCCATGCCCCTCACAGAATAGCTTGGGTGTCTTCTTTCCAAAATGGGGTCACTTGTGGGTTATTTATACTGCCCTGGCATTTTAGGGGCCCTAAAGCGTGAGAAGTAGTTTGGAATCCAAATGCGTAAAAAATGCCCTGTGAAATCCTAAAGATACTCATTGGAATTTGGGCCCCTTTGTGCACCTAGGCTGCAAAAAAGTGTCACACATGTGGTATCGCCGTACTCAGGAGAAGTAGGGCAATGTGTTTTGGGGTGTATTTTTACGTATACCCATGCTGGGTGAGAGAAATATCTCTGTAAAATGACAACTTTGTATAAAAAAATGGTAAAAGTTGTCATTTACAGAGATATTTAGGGCCCCTAAAATGCCAGGGCAGTATAGATACCACACATGTGACACCATTTTGGAAAGAAGACACCCCAAGGTATTCCGTGAGGGGTATGGTGAGTTCATGTAAAATTTTATTTTTTGTCACAAATAATAAGGCTGTTAACAGCCTGCATTTGTGGGAGGGGCGTCTGGCTATTTATCCCCCCACCTGCCGCTCAGCCAGGCGCCCGAGCCTCACGCATCACTGTGGCTTCACGCTCCCTCCTTCAGTGTCGTCACTTCTGGGTTACCGTGATCACGTGCCGCCGACGTCAGCTTCGCTGCCAGCCTGTCAGGTAATCGGGGTACAGCGTCCCCGCTCCAGCTTTACTTTACGTCCGGCCTGGTATCTGGCTTCGGGGGTGGCGCGGTCGGGATGCCGCTCTCCCCCAGTACGTTCCGCCCACGCAGTTACAGGCGGCTGGGTCGGGGGAGCGGTGTCCTAGCTTGTGCTCTTCCGTCTCATCGGTGTCCAGGAGTCAGATCCGGAGGGGGGCCACTTTGCTACCCCACCAGATTACCAGGGGAGAAAGCATATGATGGGAGTACACGGGAGGTAGATGGTTCTGGAGGGTGCCTAACCCAGCTAGATGTAGCGGTGATGAGTATGCCGTGGTATCACCGTATGTCATCTGTATTTTTCCATAAGGCTGCATTTAAATCCTTTAGAGTTATCGGATAAGGGTCATGAAGGATTTAAAGGGCCAGTGGTAGAGTCAGGGCGAGGCTATATTTGAGATTGTTGAAGCAGTGCTTCCAGCACAGCAAGGGTTGTCAAATTCCGGTGTTATGGTGCAGGGGTACTCCTGCGTTCAGGGGGGGGGCATTGCTTCATTCATGCTCCCTAACCCCTCCAGCAGGTTACCGGCGGGTTTAACACACCATGCGTGTGCCCGTTTTCAGAGCAGCAATGCAGGCTGGCTATTTAAAAAAAAAAAAAAAAAAGAAGAGAGGGGGAGTTTAAATATAATAAAAAATATATATATATATATATATATAAATATATAAATACATATAATAATTCTTGCATATTTAACAGTTTTCAAACCCTACAGCATCATAATGCCAGAATTTGCGGTCTAGTTGAGGGGAAGTTTTCACTTTACTGTTTCAAGTCAGCGAGTTTGTTTCAGTCGCATTGTGCGTCTGTCTCGGTTGTCTATGTCCCTGGATCGCCCAGGTTGTCTATGTCCCTGGATCGCCCAGGGTGTCAATGTCCCTGGATCGCCCAGGGTGTCAATGTCCCTGTATCGCCCAGGTTGTCAATGTCCCTGTATCGCCCAGGTTGTCAATGTCCCTGGATCGCCCAGGTTGTCAATGTCCCTGGATCGCCCAGGCTGTCAATGTCCCTGGATCGCCCAGGCTGTCAATGTCCCTGGATCGCCCAGGCTGTCAATGTCCCTGGATCGCCCAGGGTGTCAATGTCCCGGGATCGCCCAGGGTGTCAATGTCCCGGGATCGCCCAGGTTGTCAATGTCCCTGGATCGCCCAGGTTGTCAATGTCCCTGGATCGCCCAGGTTGTCTATGTCCCTGGATCGCCCAGGTTGTCTATGTCCCTGGATCGCCCAGGTTGTCTATGTCCCTGGATCGCCCAGGTTGTCTCTGTCCCTGGATCGCCCAGGTTGTCTCTGTCCCTGGATCGCCCAGGTTGTCTCTGTCCCTGGATCGCCCAGGTTGTCTCTGTCCCTGGATCGCCCAGGTTGTCTCTGTCCCTGGATCGCCCAGGTTGTCTCTGTCCCTGGATCGCCCAGGTTGTCTCTGTCCCTGGATCGCCCAGGTTGTCTCTGTCCCTGGATCGCCCAGGTTGTCTCTGTCCCTGGATCGCCCAGGTTGTCTCTGTCCCTGGATCGCCCAGGTTGTCTCTGTCCCTGGATCGCCCAGGTTGTCTCTGTCCCTGGATCGCCCAGGTTGTCTCTGTCCCTGGATCGCCCAGGTTGTCTTCGTCCCTGGTTCGCCCAGGTTGTCTGTGTCTCCCGGTTCTTCAGGGGGTTCGTATATATATTCTTTTAATTCTGACGTTGTGTTGTTCTTCCCTTTTAGATTGGCTTTTAGTTGTACGTTCTCTACGTTTTCGGCCAGGCAATTCCGAGGCGCTCTCTGGTAAGTCAGTTTATAGTTGATTAGCAAGGCAGGGCGGCAAACTTCGGTTCTACTCAGGGTCATTTTCCTTTCATTAGCTCCAACTTTAGCATTTGGGGTTTTGGAGCCGTGCTTCCAAATCCGTTCGTGTCCTACCAGGTAGGTTGTTGGTCCGATGGGCATTTTACTCACCTTTATTGGCCTCACGCTCCGCCGACATCCGGATCGCAGCACGCCAGCCTGCCGGGTGATCGAGGCTCAGCTGGCTCCGTGCTAGCTGCGTCTCGCACCCGACCTGGTTCCCTGCCCCCGGCTGGTGCACGCTTGATTGCCGCTCCCCCCAGCATGTTGCGCTCGCACGAGTGCGGGCGGCGGGGTTGGGGGAGCGGCGTTCTAGTCAGGGAACTGCCGGTCACATGCCGGCTCGGCATGAGAGCCTATTGTGTTAAAAAAGGGTGTCATAGGTTGATTTCACTTATAACCATGCTATCTTGGCATATCTATTAATTCTGGTTTTGGGATGCAGGTTGCCCTCCCGCTGTCAGGGGGGGGGCGCAGTTTTGGGTCCCCTGCCAAATTAGTTGGGGCTCTGTACGTTTAATTTTAAGTTTATCTGCCTTGCATCACAATACCAGAATTAGCGACTTACGTGTTTTCACTTTACGGTCTCAGAAATCAGTGGTTTATCGTTTTCTGGTTCAATCTGCTTCTGTCTCCTGGTCTTTACGTATGGCCGGGGTCCCCTGGCCCCCCCTGGGATCTCAGTGCCTCCCGGATCGCCCAGGTTGTCAATGTTCCTGGATCACCCAGGTTGTCGGGGTCCCTGGTTCGCCCGGGTTGTCAGGTTCCCTGGATCGCTCAGGTTATCAGTGTCCCTGGATCGCTCAGGTTGTCAGGGTCCCTGGATCACCCAGGTTGTCGGGGTCCCTGGATCGCCCAGGTTGTCGGGGTCCCTGGATCGCCCAGGTTGTCGGGGTCCCTGGATCGCCCAGGTTGTCAGGGTCCCTGGATCGCCCAGGTTGTCAGCTTCTCTGGATCGCCCAGGTGGTCAGCGTCCCTGGGTCGCCCAGGTTGTCAGGGTCCCTGGATCGCCCAGGTTGTCAGGGTCCCTGGATCGCCCATGTTGTCAGGGTCCCTGGATCGCCCAGGTTGTCAGCGTCCCTGGATCGCCCAGGTTGTCAGCGTCCCTGGATCGCCCGGGTTGTCAGGGTACCTGGATCGCCCAGGTTGTCAGGGTCCCTGGACCGCCCAGGTGGTCAGCGTCCCTGGACCGCCCAGGTGGTCAGCGTCCCTGGGTTGCCCAGGTGGTTAGCATCCCTGGATCGCCCAGGTTCTGTCTTCGTTTAAATGTCAGTGTCCCTGGATCGCCCAGGTTGTCAGTGTCCCTGGATCGCCCAGGTTGTCAGTGTCCCTGGATCGCCCAGGTTGTCAGTGTCCCTGGGTTGCCCAGGTTCTGTCTTCGTTTAAATGTCAGTGTCCCTGGATCGCCCAGGTTGTCAGCGTCCCTGGATCGCCCAGGTTGTCAGGGTCCCTTGATCGCCCAGGTTGTCAGCGTCCCTGGATCGCCCAGGTGGTCAGCGTCCCTGGATCGCCCAGGTGGTCAGCGTCCCTGGATCGCCCAGGTGGTCAGCGTCCCTGGATCGCCCAGGTGGTCAGCGTCCCTGGATCGCCCAGGTGGTCAGCGTCCCTGGATCGCCCAGGTGGTCAGCGTCCCTGGATCGCCCAGGTGGTCAGCGTCCCTGGATCGCCCAGGTGGTCAGCGTTCCCGGATCGCCCAGGCGGTCAGCGTTCCCGCTTCGCCCAGGTTGTCAGCGTTCCCGGATCGCCCAGGTTCTGTCTTCGTTTTCTAAAGCCACCCTTCGGGGTATTCAAAAGGAGGGGAAGGGGTCCGTGAGCCATAGGCAACCTGTTTCCGGTAAATTGTTCAGGGATCTTTCTTAGTCATTGGATGGTAATCCTTTTTGGGCCCTTCACTAACCTGATTTTGAAAGCGGCCATGTATCTCACCTTTTATGGATTCCTCCGGCCCGGTGAGGTTCTGGCGGGTTCAAATCGCCATAACCATCCTCTGAAGCAGCATCTGTTATGGGGCCAGGGCCATTACACTCCCCTGCTACCTTCCACCAAAACCATTCAGACGGGACCCTCTTCCGAGGTAAATTCTATCCCACGCTGAACGATTGGTGCCCAGTTCAGGTGCTGCATCAACTGCTAGCCCTCATCCAAGGTTAATCACCAGATAGCCCGCTCCTGCCACACGCAGGCAAGCTTCTCAGCACCCTCAGTTTATATCTTTCATCCGTGCCCTCGCCCAGGGTCTAGGCTAGGACCCCAAGGTAAATTCGGGCCACTCATGTCGCTAGGGGCAGACTACGCTGCTTCTCGGCATCAGGTGCCAGCTCATGTCATCCGGTCCATGGGGCGGTGGCGGCCCTCCTGCTTCACTAGGTATATACACAATCCTCGAGTAGAGTTATCTCGTGCCTTTCGATCACTGGCTTTGCAGTTTGCAAAAAGTGTTGTACCTAACTGATGTTTTTTGCCCCCTTTTTTCACTGGTGTACCCGCGCCGTGGCTCCCGGCACAATTCAGCCACTATGTTCAGGGCAGGTGTCTCTGCGTGCGCCGACGTTGTCCTAGCCCTGACCATAAATAATAAGGCTGTTAACAGCCTGCATTTATGGGAGGGGCGTCTGGCTATTTATCCCCCCACCTGCCGCTCAGCCAGGCGCCCGAGCCTCACGCCCCTCCCTCCCGCCCTTTTTCTCTAAACTCCCTTCAGGTATGCCCCCTTTTTTCACTGGTGTACCCGCGCCGTGGCTCCCGGCACAATTCAGCCACTATGTTCAGGGCAGGTGTCTCTGCGTGCGCCGACGTTGTCCTAGCCCTGACCATAAGTGGAATATGAGACTTTGTAAGAAAAAAATATATATTATTTTCCGCTAACTTGTGACAAAAAATAAAAACTTCCATGAACTCACTATGCCCATCAGTGAATACCTTAAGTTGTCTACTTTCCGAAATGGGGTCATTTGTGGGTTGTTTCTACTGTTTGGGCATTGTAGAACCTCAGGAAACATGACAGGTGCTCAGAAAGTCAAAGCGCATAAATTAATTTTTTTGCACCATAGTTTGTAAACGCTTTAACTTTTACCCAAACCAATAAATGTACACTTATTGCATTTTTTTTTATCAAAGACATGTAGAACAATAAATTTAGAGAAAATTTTATATAGAAATGTAGTTTTATTTGAAAAATTTTACAACAGAAAGTGAAAAATTTCATTTTTTTGCAAGAATTTCGGTCAATTTTGATTAATATAAAAAAAGTTAAAAAATCCAGGTGGCGACAAGCAGTGTATATAATATTATCTACCTTACTGCATAGAATAATTGTAACCATAATGTGTATAAATAAATCCTCCACAGCGCACAGAATAATTCCATCATACTATGAAAAATACATAGAATTCAATCAAAAGAAATGATGAAAGGCGTCCACAGCCTTACTGATCCCCATCCCCAGTAATCCTGACAGACAAGGGCGGTGACTGTACCTCCACCTGCACCGCTGGACACTACATGTATGGGGGAGACTAGTGGGCTAAAGGACCTTTCATGATGTCATGACCATGTGACTATGTGTGGGAGGTGTCCTCCAGGCTGTGCTGTTGGAGGAGGTAAAGGACCTGTGATGATGTCATGAACATGTGACTGTGTATGGGAGGAGTCTGGAATCACATGACTGGGTGCTATTCAGTGTATTCAGGACTCTGTTGTGCTGGTTGTGATCGGGATGTAGTTACAGAGTGTATGCAGTGGAGCTGTCTCTGTCTCTCCTACAATATAGGATCCGCTCAGTGGAGATCTTCTATAGCAGATCCTTCTCCTGATTGACCCATCAAGAATGGATAGGGACAAGATGGCGGAGAGTATAATAAATCTCACCCTAGAGATCCTCTTCTAGCTTACTGGAGAGGTGAGATATTCTGATGATGTCACATTACATCATTTTATCTATGTTACGAAAAGATGGACATGACTGGAGAGGTGAGGGACTCAGGAGATATATGGAGTGATATTTATTACTGTGTCTCTCCATAACAAGGACTACACAGTAGTGAAGAAGACCTCTAGTGAGCGCTGTCAGGCCCCCATGTCTGAAGGATGGGAAAGAACCCTGAGCCCAATCACGGGGCCTCCACCTCACCCCCTGATACATGAGGAAATCAATAGAGAGAAGATCCTAGAACTCACCAACAAGATGATTGAGCTGCTGACTGGAGAGGTGACATTGCTGGGAATGCTGGGACATTATACAGGATTGCTATGAAGGGATCTAGGTGGTGACTGTATCATTGTGTTGTTAGGTTCCTATGAGGTGTCAGGATGTCACCATCTATTTCTCCATGGAGGAGTGGGAGTATTTAGAAGAACACAAAGATCTGTACAAGGATGTCATGATGGAGGATCATCGGCCCCTCACATCAGCAGGTAATAGACATGACTAAATACACATGTCCTCTCATTATCTGTATGTAAGGAATTAATTCAGTCACTGGATGTGTTTCCTATAGTAAAGGACGAGAGAACACCAGAGAGATGTCCTAGTCCTCTTCTTCCACAGGATGGTTCAGAAGAACATAACAATGTCCCACAGGTAGATGGAGATAAGGTCTCATGAAATGCCCCCTATGATTTGTAGAAGGCTGTGAAGATCTTGTTTTATCCACCAGTATTATATGTTTTATCCTTGTATAATGAGAAAGGTGGAGATGGCAGGATTACAGCCGACTATAGATATTACATGTGGTCTGGATCTTTTCACAATTTTCTAGTTATGGAGACTGCTGTATGGAATAAGGAACTAACAGGTTGGATTTATACCGGAGACCTGCAGATATTTGGGTCAGATATCTCCTGCTGTCCGGTCCTTTTTGGTTGTCATTCTAATTACTGATCTTCCACACGACTTCTCCAACCGCCTGATGACTTCTATAATATTTGTTTCACAGTTTGTGAATCCAGGTGAAGATGTGAACAATATTAATCCTACCAAGACATATGTGAGGGGCGATGATCAGAGTATAGAGGACATCCCTACAGATCACCGTCCATGTGAGTAGTAACCACTAAATAAAGCAGAGAAGACCCACAGATTCTACTCCTTCACTAGATACTTTTAAAGAGGTTTTCTCCTCTATAGAAGAAGTGGAATAAACTGTGAATAAAATATAACTTTTATTAATAACTATTAAAACAAAGTGGTGACCACTGCATGGAGACTAAAGTACCACTGGATAAATCAAATAAATATGGTACCCATATGTCTCATTGACAGATTGGTCCTCATCTAGTCTGGGAGTGACCAAACCAAAAATACGGTAGGGTATTTAATGGTCACTTACTTGAGCACTGCAGACTCTTCAAACAGCTGTTCGAGGGGGTGGTAAGAGTCAGAGGACTACCATTCAGATTTTCTTACCTCTCCTGAGGATTAGTCATCAGTATTTTACTCCTGAAAACCCCCTTTAAGCTCTGTGTTCTGTCAGTTTTTTCAACTGTATGGGTTTTTAATAAAACATTGCTACGCTGAGAAATGACTAGAAAAAAAACTTACAATGGGACCTTCTTGTATAAGGATCTGTGCGCATTCACCTACAGATGCTTTGGCCATGCCTGGAGCTTTTATGTTCTTCCTATGTTTCCATGGGTTTACTCCAAAGGTCAGATCTGATGGCCTATTTAACCCCATTAGGGAGCAGCCAGTTTTTGTGCGTTAGTGACCAAGTAACTCCCCCCCCCCACACACACTTTTTTATCATTGCATTTTAAGAGCAACAGCTTACTTTTATTTTTATGTTGATGTGGTCATATGAGAGCTTGCTTTTTTTCTGGGAAAAGTGGTCATTTTTAATTGTTTTTGAAAAGAATAGAAAAATAAAACCAGCAACTACGCAATTTTGGGTTTTCATTAGACCACTGGTTGCCATGTTATCACAATCCTGCCCATTAGAGCAGGAACCTGGCTATCATTAAATAGCTGAGCATCTCTACTAAGGTGCAAAGGGGTAAAAATAAAATATATTTAAAAAATTTGCTAATTAACTAGAAAATAATATGATAGACACAATGAAAAGTGAACCTTTGAAGATGCCTGCTTCAACACAAAAGTGGAAAACTACAGCCTAGTGACCTACCATTCTGATCTACTGGTTCTTGCTCTGAGATTAGATTAGATTAGGATCTGTTTTGCAAACCACTGTCCTAGTCAGTGAAGAATTTAATTTAGCTACATTCCTTGCAATTTATATTTAAATGTTGAGATAGAAATGTTATAACTAGGGATGAGCGAACTCGAACTGTATAGTTCGGGTTCGTACCGAATTTTGGGGTGTCCGTGACACGGACCCGAACCCGGACATTTTCGTAAAAGTCCGGGTTCGGGTTCGGTGTTCGTCGCTTTCTTGGCGCTTTTGTGACGCTTTCTTGGCGCTTTTTGAAAGGCTGCAAAGCAGCCAATCAACAAGCGTC